>NW_018744111.1:600000-1139527 GCF_001683475.1 Chenopodium quinoa
TAGACAACCATGTTATTCAAATAAAATCCGAACTATTGCTCTTTTATTGAATGTGAGTCTTTCCGTGTGTAAACGGATCGTTTGCTGATTATGGAACACAATAACCATTATTTGTTCCAGCCTTAGTTTTAAAAGGACTTTAAACAAAATAAATGACCTTACAACTAATGTAGCACTACTTGCTTCATTCTAAGCTTGTAAGTCAATAACTTAGCTTGTCTTCAACGGTTTGAGGTCACTTTCAAAATGGAACACTCAAGCAGTATCCAATACTTGTGAATATAAAGAGTTGCTAAGTTAATCATAATAACATGAGCTCAAGGGTAGAAAAAAGAACCTTATTCCTTTCTTTTGTTCCTTGTTTCCTATATTTCTTATCATAAGCCATCTCATAACTTTAAGAATCATTTCTTTTAGTGTCTTGACTTTTACACTTTGTTAGGCATGATTAAGCATCTAATGCGCCGTGAAACAAAGTTCCATCTTTTCTTTCAATTCGTACTTGAATTGCTACATCAATGAGTCCTACTCATTTGTGTATGAAGCGAAAAGATATGTTGGTTGTCAACTGTTGACAGTTTGAGTTTTTCAACTCGATTATTTCATGTTCATCAAAACTACCTAGAATTTTGAATACATGATATCCAACCGTCCTTTCGGACTTAAGTCATAAAAGTCAATTATGAGAGGTATTTTAGAAATGTCTTTCCATTCTTTGAGAACCATTCTCAAAAGATTTCTTTTACCAATCAATGGAAACAATATAATTTGATTACAAATTCTATAAATATAAGTGCAAATTTTAACCATTTATCAAGATCATAATAAGTTTGAAATTCAAAGCATACATGCAAACTTTCAATTTTATTAAGCGTCTTATCCACGCATTAAAAATTGTCCCTTTTGAAAGCAATGGTGTCCTTCCAACAAGTGTATTCTTCTGATAGAATTATTACGGAGCTAATTCTTCAGTAAGGTCAAGTGATCGGAATGCCTAGGTGGAGGCCGCTTCCGATTAGTAATATCGAGGTACAATTGATATTACAGCTTAATCTTAACTGAACCCTTCGGATCGAACCCAATCGAATCACCGATCCGAGACGACGAATTAATCCGAAAGGATTTAATGAGTCGACAGAGTTTTACGACAGACGTCGAAAATCGAGCCTAGGGCGTCGAGACCGAGCGTCGCAAAATCGCAAGCAACAAGTATGAGCGTAGTGGTAGCTAGGCTAGGCTAGCTAATCTCATGCCTAGGCGCACCATGGTGTGCTAGGCACTATCGCAGCCTAGGCGCGCCCTGGCAGCCCATCGCAAGCTAGCAGCATGCTAGCATGGGTGCCTGGGTGCGCATGGCAGCTATCGCAAGCCCGACAAGCACCAGGCAGCCCATCGCAGCTAGCAACGTGCTAGCCTGGGCGCCTTGGAGCTCATGGGCACTATCGCTAGCCCACGCACCAAGCATAACTAGCTGGCAGGCAGTGCTGGCCTTGCGTATGTGATAGGAACCATCGCACGCCACGCACCAAGCATAGCACTAGTGCGTGCCGGCCTGGATGCACGTAGCTGTGCAAGCACGGGCGAGTGGTGCTGGCTGGCTAGGGCCATGCGTATGCTGGCCTAGTTATGCTGGCTATGCGAGAGCCACGCATGCATGTGCGTGTGCTTGCGATAGCAAGGCAGCAGCACCACACATTCATGTGCGTGTGCCTGCAATAGCATGGCAGCAGCGCCCAGCACCCAGCACAAGGCGTGGCTCGCTAGCAGCACGCAAGTGCTGGGCTGAGTGATGCGTGGTCCGCCAGCCAAGCATGCTAGGTGGCTTTGCGTGCTGGCAGCACCAGGTGGCAGCCAGCCTAGCTGCCTTGTAAATGGTGGTTTAAGGAGAAGTGGGGACCAAAGCCACCAAGCTTCCCTTGGGGAGCAAGGCAATGGTCCCCCCATGGGATATTGTCCTCACCTAACCCGTTCTCTCCTTTTGCCACTTGTTGGCTTGTGATTGTTTTGCATAAATATTTATTTTGGAATTAAATAAATTATTGCAATTGCACATGATCCCACATTATTCATGAAAAGGGGTTTCAAGTCCCCATTCTCTATAAATACCCATTTGGTTGGGATTTTGAGAATACAACCTTGAGTGGAATTAAAAAGGCAACTCTAAGAAAGAGTAAACCTTTGATTCGTAAAACTCATAGTTATTTTGTCTGGGTCTTGACTAACCTTCAAGACTTAGGACGCTCGGGTCGGGTCGAGGGTACGATCCGTCGGAGATCTCGTCTTTTCGGGATTTTGAAGTAAGAGCTCTTTGGGAGCGAAGCACGCGTCAAAGGTATAATTCTTGTTCTTAATCTTGTTTGATTAAGTCTATTATGCTTGTTTAATTGCTTTAATTAAGGGGAGGGTCTTGGTGGGGTTTCCTTCCGCGTAGTGTCGGGTCACTACGAAACCCTATAGCGGTATCGGAGCCACGCTCCTTTAATTTTTGCAATTATTTTTTAATTAAGGTGTTTTAAAGGAATTTAATTTTCTGGTTCATGTTCATCTAATTAGATTAGATGCTTGTTTTAATTAATTTTTTAAAACTCGATTTTATTTTCGATTTGGCTGTCGAACCCAGATTTTGGCTCAAAAATAGTGATTTTGGGTGGAATCGACATTCTGGAACTGTTTCAATCCTTTATGGTTGTCCAGAAGCCAAATTCGAACCAGAAACCTAATTTTTCTAGGGTTTTTCGTTTTTTAACGAAAATTTTTAATTCTTTTTAAGCCTTGATTAATGCAAGCATTACAAGGTTAGATTAAATCCACATTTGCATCACTAATCTACTGGTTTTAAAATATCATTGAGCATAATAATGGAGTGTTTATTAGTGCTTAAGTTGATATACCAATTTATCACATACACTTGTTTTTCACAAATTTTGCAAATAAATTGCAATGAGGTGTGAAAACTTGTTGTGATTTTGTATTTTAAGTTCCCAAGTAATATTAAAGTTCTAATCTTTAAAGGTTTATATGATTGGAACCCTAACCCTAAATTCCATGTTGAACAAAGTTTGGATTTTTTCATGTTTTGGTTGATTAAAATCCATTAAGTTCAATTACTTGTGAGTAAAATTTGATTAATATTCATATTGGAAGATGTAATCTTGGTATTTTACACAAGTATGCAAATTGGAAAATTTTTATTGGATGGTTAATTTATTTTTCTAACTCCCTTTTGTCAAATCCATTATTAATTTGCATATTGGCAAGATTAATTTTGGACATAGCTCATTTTATTTTAAGCATAAAGTTAGACCTAATTTGGTTCAAAATTGAAATTTTGGATAATTTAGGCTTGTGCACCAATAAAATAAATTTTATTTAAGTAGGACTTAATTTTTTTTTTCCTCAAAATTAATTCTAAAATGTAATTTGGAATTAATTATTGTCACACATAAATCAGAATTAACATTTCGAGTAAAATGCACGCAAAACGATGCAAAACCGCAAGCGTCACCAAGGCTAGTCGGGCTGCTTAGCAGCCCACATGTAGGCTGCTTGTGGTGCACATATGGTTGTGCATCGTTTGGTGCGTGGCTGTGTGGTGAGGAAGGGTCTGCTGTGTGGTGCGTGTGCTGGTGCATGGGCTTTAGGCTGCTGGTGCGCTTGTGCTGCTGCTCGGCAGCGAGGCAGCAAGCCCCAGCCAGCCAGCCCACTGTTGCCTGCACCAACAAGCTGCTAGCGTGCGTAGCATGCTGCTGGTGCTAGCTAGCAAGGCAGGCTATGCTAGGCACACTTGCTAGCTGCCAGCACCACGCACCATGGCGCAGGGCCATGGGCTGCCTAGCAACTATGGTGCGCCATGCATCATAGGATGATGCCCTTTTTTGCTTAGTACTTGAGCTATGATTTTGCGACTTTGCCGTTTAATAATTTTAATTAATTATTTTAACGAGGCTAAAAACCTCGATTTTCGATTTTGCAAAATTTTGACAAATTATGGTTATGCCAACTTAATTAATCAGATTAATTAAGTACGGATGCGAAATTTAGTGGGAGCTTAATTAAGCGCGTAAGCATTTTGCGTTTAGAAATAATGGATTAAACCACTTTGACTAGTTTTAATTAGGCGTGTTAATTGGATTAACCACCTAAGTTAGTTACTAGTTTTGCGTGTTTAATTATGTATTTCGTAAAATTGCATAGGCCGTTCACAAATAGTGAACGGGTGAATGAAAGATTGCTTTCAAAACAGGTTCTTTGAAAATGGCAACTAGTGGGGCCCGACTAGGATAGAAAATACGGACTGCGTTCCGTTATGTATTTTTGTAAATCTAAATACGGTCTGCGAACCGTTAAGTATTTTTGTACTATTAGATTAATCTTAGTCGTTCTAGCTAGCTTCTTTTATTTCATTTTGTCCAAGATGTCTCAAGATGGCGTTTCGACGAAGACGAGCAAAGATGAAGACCCATGGAAATTAAAGATTTCAAGGGGTCATGCTAGTTGCCAAATGCATCTATTTAATGCCTTATATATTATTATTATATATGATTGCTAGATGCATGTGTAGGATTTCTATTATGTTGCGATGATTAGTTAAGTTCACTTAAATCAACCAACATAGAAACCCTAGGTCCCTTAATAATATTGAGCTAAAATTTGTTGTTCCAAGAACAACACTTACCGAACTAATGCGCGTATGTGATGGATTACGCCAAAGCGAGGCATCACTACTTCCCTAGGAACGTAAGGTATACTAGGTATACAGGTTGTCTTGGTTAAGCTCAACGATATCAGTAAGGAGTCCTTAGATGTCGTGGAAAAAGAGATAAAAAGTCAAGAATGCATTAGATGCGACATTTTATCAAACCGAGAGTAGCTTAGAGCTATTAGCAATTAGATTGCTTACCTTAAGATATTGAATGGTTGAGACAAGCCAAAGCATGCTTAACCATTTCTTGATCTTTGGGATCTTGGAATCATTTTATTCTCGCCCATAAGGGACATTCTTAAAAATGCGTGGATAAAATGTTCAATAAGTTTGAATATGTGCATGAACGCTTTAAATTTCAACTTATTGATGTATGAATGGTTTTTCACTTCAAATTCTTTCAATTGTAGAACAATGTCTGCAAGTAACTCAAACAACAATCAAATGTGCCCGGTACTCCCCGAAAAGTTAGCTATCAAGCTTAACGTAACAAACCATGATGAATGGGAAGAAGAACTCAGGAGAACTCTCCGGAGTTGTTCCAAAGAGTATGTTCCTTCCCAACCTTCTGTTCCAAGACCCTCTTGAGTGACGAAACTTATTTTGCATGGTCGAAAGACTGCAAATTAGGGTCACAACTCATGGCTAACTCCATCCCGGAAGAATGGAAAGAAAAACTTCCATTCTCTTTCCCGGACTTGTTCCTTGGAGGACTAAGGGACGTTGTCGGTGTGAGATTCTATAAGAGTTTCAACGACAACAATGATGGACTCTTGTTTGAAGTGACTAGGTCACTTACGGACATGAATGTAAAGCCATCGGATCAAGGTTGTCTTGCAAAAGAGAGGTACCATCTTTGGTCTACGGTCTGCAACACTAAGTTGAGACCGGGCATGCCCCTCCGACCCCATGTGGCAAGAATGACTAGGCTCTTCAAGCACATGGAACTCCTCGGAATTCCACTAGAAGATGGAATGGCTGGTCATATTTTGCTCACTTCACTCCACTTAGGACATGATGCATTAAAGGCATATATTTCTGATTCAAAGGAGACACATTCCTTGAAGAATGTGGTGGAGCTACTTCACCGGGCCAACTCATTTGGGGAAACCAAAAGACCATCAAGAAGGAGGGATCTCAAGGTTAAGGCTAAGATGTGTTGCTTCTACTGTGGCGGGCAAGGCCACTTCAAGAGAGAATGCAAGCTCTTTCGGGAAGAGGAGGAGAGGAATGGAGCATCCGCCTCAGGTATCTTCCTTAACACTTGTGGATTAAGCTTATCATAGGTATTAGATACCAAGTATGACTCACTTAATGTTGCCTTTTCAGGGACCAAGTGAGAAGTTTATCAAGTGTTGGTGCAAGAGCAAGAAGACGACGAAGATGGTTTTTCGGTCGTGCTTGCATGCACAATTTTGTATATGACATGAAATTAAACTATTTCTAGTTTTTCATCATGCTTTGAACATATTATGATCCACGGCGTTGGACGCCTAGGAATTTCAAGTGTAAGACTTTGACAATAGTTGTTTCAAGTTTGTCATACAAATTTATGTTCAAATAAATTGCATGTTTTACATATGACAAAAGTTGATACCACCAGCTAAGACCATCGAGTCGAATCAAACCTACTTGTGGCATTTTCGTCTTGGCCATATTAACATCAAACGCATCAAGAAACTTCTTTAAGAAGGTGTTCTTGACTCATTTGACTTAGAGTCATTTGAAAATTGCGAAAGATGCTTATTAGGCAAGATGATAAAACAGCCATTCTCCAAGTTGGGAGAAAGGGCAAGTGACTTATTAGGTCTAATACACACGGATGTATGTGGACCAATGAGCACACCCGCAAGGCAAGGTTACCGATATTTCATCACTTTCACTGACGATTATAGTAGATATGGCTATATCTACCTAATGTCGAATAAATCTGAATCATTTGAGAAATTCAAAGAATTTCATAAAGAAGTTGAAAATCAACTTGGCAAGAAAATTAAAGCACTTCGATCGGATCGAGGTGGCGAATATTTTAGCCATGAATTTGACGATCACTTGAAAGAAAATGGCATTCTTTCAGAGTTGACACCTCCCGGAACTCCTCAATGGAACGGAGTGTCCGAACGGAGGAATCGGACCTTGTTAGACATGGTTCGATCAATGATGGGTCTTAGTGAACTCCCTATCTTGTTCTGGGGACATGCGCTACAAACAGCAGCACTAACACTGAATAGAGCTCCGTCAAAAGCTGTTGAAAAGACTCCATATGAATTATGGACTAAGAAACCTCCAAGGTTGTCTTTTCTCAAGATTTGGGGATGCGAAGCATATGTCAAGAGATTAATTTCGGACAAACTTCACCCCAAATCGGATAAGTGTTTCTTTGTGGGATATCCAAAAGAAACCTAAGGGTATTACTTCTACAATAAATCCGAGAACAAAGTGTTTGTTGCTCGTGATGGAGTCTTTTTGGAGAAGGATCACCTTTCCAAAATGACAAGTGGGAGGAATATCGAACTCGACGAAGTTCGAGAGGACGAGCAACAATGTCAACCTGATAAAACTGACAATCTAGATACTTTAGAAGCATCTAAGAAGATTGGTAAGATTCAAACAGACAATGTAAATGCTCAACCGATTACCCTACGTAGGTCGCAACGGCAAAGATCTCTACTAGACAGATACCTCGGTATCGTCTTAACCGATGATCAGGACATCTTAGTCATGGATGGTGATAAGCCGGCGACATACAAGCAAGCTATGACGAGCCCCGACTCTGCAAAATGGCAAGAGGCCATGAAATCCGAGATGGACTCCATGTCTGAAAATCAAGTCTGGGACTTGGTGAATTTGCCCGAGGGTTATACACCCATTGGTTGCAAATGGATCTTCAAAGTGAAGACAGACAAGGATGGAAATGTATCAATATACAAAGCTAGACTGGTAGAAAAAGGTTATGGACAAGTCCACGGGATAGACTATGGCGAAACTTTTTCACCAGTTGCAATGCTAAAATCCGTCCGGATCATCCTAGCGATTGCTGCATATTACGATTACGAAATATGGAAAATAGATGTCAAAACCGCCTTCCTTAATGGGATTTTGGAAGAAACTGTATATATGACACAGCCAGAAGGTTTTGTCGATCCAGGCAACGCTGGAAAGGTTTGCAAGCTGAAGAAGTCTATTAATGGACTAAAGCAAGCCAACAGAAGTTGAAATCTGCGATTTGATGAAGCCATTAGCAAGTTTGGTTTTATCAAGAATCCAGATTAGTCTTGTGTATACAAGAAGGTTAGTGGGAGTGATATTGCATTCCTAGTCCTGTATGTCGATGACATACTGCTCATTGGAAACAACACAAAATTATTGGAGTCCGTAAAGGGCTGGTTGGGAAAGTGCTTTTTAATGAAGGACTTAGGAGAGGCACAGTACATATTGGGCATCAAGATCTACAGGGATAGATCTAAGAGGATGATTGGATTAAGCCAGAGTACTTACATTGATAAGGTACTGGCTCGATTCAACATGGAAAATGCCAAAAGAGGGCATTTACCCATGTCCCATGGCGTAACTCTCAGCAAGAAACAGTGTCCACAGACACCTGTTGAGCAAGAAAGAATGAATCATATCCCATATGCTTCGCTATTCGGATCGATCATGTATGCCATGATATGTACAAGGCCAGATGTATCGTATGCCCTAAGTACCTGAAAAGGAAAAAGGATAAATTCCTGGTGTATGGAGGCCACAAAGAACTGGTTGTTGAAGGTTACACCGACGCTAGCTTCCAGACTAACAGAGACGACTTCAAATCACAGTCAGGATTTGTATTCTGTCTGAATGGAGGAGCGTTCAGCTGAAAGAGTGCCAAGCAGAGCACCACTACAGACTCTACAACTGAAGCCGAGTACTTGACAGCTTCAGAAGCAGCCAAGGAAGCTGTTTGGATTCGCAAGTTCATAAGTGAACTTGGTGTTGTACCCTCAATCAAGGGGCCGATAGACCTCTATTGTGATGATAATGGGGCTATCGCTCAGGCTAGGGAGCCAAGAGAAAACCAGAAGGTCAAACACGTACAAAGGCGATTTCACATGATAAGGGAATGGAAATCCGAAGGTGAAATCAGAATTTGTAAGATCGGCACGAATGATAATGTAGCCGATCCTTTGACTAAACCTTTGCCTCAAGTGAAGCACAACAAACACGTTGAGGCAATGGGAATCAAGCACGTAGGAGACTGGGTTTGAAATTCCCTGTACATGTGTTTTAATTAAACGGGTTGATTTAATGTAAGACACTGTATCAAAACCATTCATTAATGGAGTAATTAATTTTTGTGCAAAATTATCATTCACTCCAATACTATTTAGTTGTGGTTTAGAATTAAATAATGAGTCCATTCGATTTACTGAAATATTCAAAACAGGGTATCAAGACCATGTCTTGGATAAAGAAACACCTGTTAAGTGAACATTGAATATTAAATCGAAAACTGTCCCTAATCGAGGTCATCTAACAGATGGACGATTGATGACCGCCATAGATTAGTGTGTTGTATGATTTACAGCACCGTTTCTTGTGTTGCGAGGACGTGACAGTCATAAATCATTTGCACAGGTACAGTTTAGAACTGTACTGGAAAAGACCTATGAGAGTACTTTAAGAAAATTTTAATTTTTTCATAAGTACATTTCTCATTATGACTATCGGAACTTATTTCCTCCGACCATGAGTACTGTGAAGTTTTCTTGTTTGAGTACTTTGATGTTTCCAAACGTCTGTCGTAATTGGGGATCATAACGGGAACACTCGGGAGACTATGTCCTCTTAGTAAGAAAAACTTACAATACAAGACTAGGATTGTCCCCCTACTAACAATAGGGAAAATGTTTTATTGTTTACAAGGCCGCTCGAAGAGTGAGACTGTGAAAATGCATGGCCATGCTCAGATGGATTTTAGAAATCATCTGCTTATTGACAGTTGAACTCGGAGATCGAGAAACACTTCTGAACGTAATAAGGATGACAAAGAATCTTACCTTATAGTTCATGAAGAAACATTAAGTGACATAGGAAATGAGCTATACACTATATATACACTTGTCCGAAGGACAAGTGGGAGATTAAAAGGAATGGTGTCCTTCCAACAAGTGTATTCTTCCGATAGAGGGTTCAGAATTATTACGGAGCTAATTCTTCAGTAAGGTCAAGTGATCGGAATGCCTAGGTGGAAGCCGCTTCCCATCAGTAATATCAGGGTACAATTGATATTACATCTTAATCTTAACTGAACCCTTCGGGTCGAACCCAATCCAATCACCGATCCGAGACGACAAATTATTCCGAAAGGATTTAATGAGTCGACAGAGTATTACGAATACAGACGTCGAAAATCGAGCCTAGGGCGTCGAGACCGAGCATCGCAAAATCACAAGCAACAAGTATGAGCGTAGCCGTAGCTAGGCTAGGCTAGCTCATCTCATGCCTAGGCGCACCATGGTGTGCTAGGAACTATTGTAGCCTAGGCGCGCCCTTGCAGCCCATCGCAAGCTAGCAGCATGCTAGCATGGGTGCCTGGGTGCGCATGGCAGCTATCGCAAGCCCCACAAGCACCAGGCAGCCCATCGCAGCTAGCAACGTGCTAGCCTGGGTGCCTTGGTGCTCATGGGCACTATCGCTAACCCACGCACCAAGCACAACTAGCTGGCAGGCAGTGCTGGCCTTGCGTGTGTGTTAGGCACCATCGCAGGACACGCACCAAGCACAGCGCTAGTGCGTGCTGGCCTGGATGCACGTGGTTGTGCAAGCACAGCCGAGTGGTGCTGGATGGTTAGGGCCATGCGTATGCTGGCCTTGCTATGAAGGCTATGCGAGAGCCACACATGCATGTGCGTGTGCCTGCAATAGCAAGGCAGCAGAACCACACATGCGTGTGCGTGTGCCTGCGATAGCATGGCAGCAGCGCCCAGCACCCAGCACAAGGCGTGGCTCGCTAGCAGCAAGCAAGTGCCGGGCTGGGTGATGCGTGGTGCGCTCGCCAAGCATGCTAGGTGGCTGTGCGTGCTGGCAGCACCAGGTGGCAGCCAGCCTAGCTGCCTTATAAATGGCGGTTTAAGGAGAAGTGGGGACCAAATCCACCAAGCTTCCCTTGGGGAGCAAGGCAATGGTCCCCCCCATGGGATATGGTCCTCACCTAACCCATTCTCTCCTTTTGCCACTTGTTGGCTTGTGATTGTTTTGCATAATTATTTATTTTGGAATTAAATAAATTATTGCAATTGCACATGATCCCACACTGATCATGAAAAGGGGTTTCAAGTCCCCATTCTCTATAAATACCCACTTGGTTGGGATTTTGAGAATACAACCTTGAGTGGTATTAAAAATGCAACTCTAAGAAAGAGTAAACCTTTGATTCGTAATACTCATAGTTATTTTGTCCGGGTCTTGACTAACCTTCAAGACTTAAGACAACTTGTATATCTAGAATACCTTACATTCCTAGGGAAGTAGTGATGCCTCGCTTTGGCGTAGCCCATCACATACGCACATTAGTTCGGTAAGTGTTGTTCTTAGAACGACAAATTTTGGCTCAATATTTTAAGGGACCTAGGGTTTCTATGTTGGTTTGATTCCTCAGCCAGTCAGGCGACAAGTGCCTCTATTTCTTCCAAGCAATCAGGAAGAGGTCAAGATTTCAGAGTCTAAAACAACATCTGCCCTCTTTGCTAAGGCTAGTGAGCCCCCTGCCCTAGAAGGTTCTCTACATGTACCTAGCCATCTCCGATCACTCCTCTAGTACTGTTCTCCTTGCAGAGAGAGACGGCAATCAGCTCCCGGTGTATTTCATCAGCCACGTTCTCAAAAATCCTGAACTTCGGTACCCAATGATTGAAAATTTTGGGCTGGCTCTTTACAAAGTAGTTAAGTGGTTGAAACCCTACTTTGGCACATCCGGTGATTGTGTATACTGATCAGCCACTCAAGAGGCTAATGACTACTATAGAGTCATCCGGCAGAATGATCAAATGGGTTGTTGAAATACAAAGCTTGGAGATAAATTTTGAACCCAGGCGGGCAGTGAAAGGTCAGGCGTTTGCCGACTTCATTGTCGAAATGACTAGGCCGGTACAGCCGGCAAATTCGGATCAGGTTTGGAAGTTATTTGTAGACAGAAGCTCTACTATGAACAGCTGTGTTGCAGGCGTAATCTATCATTCTCCAGAAGGGGATAAATATAAATATGCACTATGGTTTAAGTTCCAAGCCTCAAACAATGAGGCGGAGTACGAAGCCCTGCTAGCTGGTATACGCATGTGCAAGGCGGCAGGGGAAAGAAAAGTCGATGCCTGCTCCAATTCTCAATTGATCGTCAGCCAATTCCATGGGGACTACGAAGCCACCCATCCGACTATGATCAAATATCTGCAGGCGGTCAGGGAGGAGGCTGCGACACTTGACGAATTCAATCTACGTCAAGTGCCACGGTCTGTAAATAATCAGGCGGATCCACTTTCCAAATTTACATCATCCGCCTCCTGTGATGCGCCTGGGTCAATCTTTTGGGAGGTCATGGAAAAAGAAGTATTGAATATGATCCCATTGGAGTTCTTGACCGAATCTCTACCTGGATGGACCCCATCCGGGCTTATCTGACTGACGGCACTCTACCGAATGTCCCTTCGGAAGCGGCTTCTCTTAAGAAACGAGCTCTAAGCTTTGTAATGCATTAAGGGGAACTCCTCCGAAAGGGGTACCTGCAGCCGTTATTAAAATGTGTTACCCTAGAGAAGGGGAGAGAAGTCCTAGAGGATCCGCATGCGGGTTTTTGTGCATCACATATAGGCAGCAAACCCCTTGCTAAGAGAGTCAGGCGTCAGGGCTACTTTTGGCCCACTCTTGAGGCAGATGCCATGAATTTGGTGAAGAGATGTGACAAATGTCAACGGTTTGGCCGGCTGATACACCGATCGGCCATAAACCTAATAGCCATTCATAGTCCAGTTCCCTTTGCAAAGTGGGGCATGGACATTCTAGGACCATACACGCCTGCTTCAGGCGGTCTCCTTTACATCTTGGTTGTTGTGGATTATTTCACCAAATGGGTTGAAGCAGAGATGGTCAAAGGCATAAAGACTAAGGATGTGATTTCCTTCATCTAGAGAAACATAGTCAGCCGGTTTGGGGTTCCCATATCCATGGTCTTTGACAATGGTCCTCGGTTTTAAACGCCTGCCCTCAAGAGTTGGTTGGGGGATCAAGGGATCTCACACTGTTTTGCATCCGTTGGCCGATCCAAGGCAAACGGCCAAGTTGAAGCCTTCAACAAACTCATCTCAGACAGCATAAAAAAGAAAGTTGAGAGAGCTGGTGGTCTTTGGGCGGATGAGCTACCTGATGTCCTTTGGGCCATCAGAACAACTGAAAAGGGGGCAACTGGTGAAACCCCGATTCTCATGACATACAGCACAGAAGTCGTCCTACCCATTGAACTTTATGACCCAACACTCCGAGTCATGCTCTATGATGAAGAGGCTAATTGGGAGGCCATGCGTCTTGCATTGGACTCACTCCCGGAGCCAGGGGCAATGCCGCCTTGCGTCATGAGATATGCCGTCTGAGAATGACGAGAGCCTATAACAAAAGAGTATGCAAACGACCCCATAAAGTGGGGGACTTTGTGCTACGGAAAATGGAGGCAACCGGTAGGGCAAATAAGCAAGGGAAGCTAACTCCTAATTGGGAGGGCCCCTACCGGATTTTTGAAGAAGTAAGAGAGGTGGCACCTACCGCCTGGAGACCCCAGACGGTAGGCAGCTAGCGAGAACTTGGAACGTAGACAACTTGAAAAAGTACTACTTCTTAGAAATTGTAAATTTTTGTAAATAGAGTGTAGTAATGAAAATGCTTTATTTCCAAATTTTCCCTTTTTGCATATATTCGCAATGTCCTGTGCAATATGCAGGCGGCAGCTATAAAATTAAAGGCCAACCGTCTGCTCCAAAAGAGTAGACATCCGGCGATGCCCATTTGGGGTGAATTTGTCGAAGAGAACATCTCCCTTCTGGATGTTTGAATGATCCTTTGTATCCAAGATGCGACCAGTCTTTACGGAAAATAGTACAACCGGTCGTTTCTGCAATGCGGTACCTTAGGGCCTTACTTCAAAGTAATACAGTGGGTACCCCAATAGGAAAATACAGCCGCTAGTACTACAAAACAATACAGTCGACATACAAAATCTTGGTCATGCCACAACCAACTTTTATACAAAGGCACCTCAAACGGTCATGCCACTGAACCTAGCGAGGTCCAAACATTGGCATTTAGCAAACGACTGACCTACAGCCGGCCAAATAACCGGCTGCATACAATCATGGCAAAACGGGGTGCTTTACGAGTACACCCCAGCCGGTTAGTAATGCAATCAGTTTCCTTCAAATAATCAAGCACCGCTTGTCTATCTTACCAGGCGCACATGTGGACATCTTCCTGTTAACCTTTTGAAGTTAACAACCAGCCATCCAGGGGCAAACCCTGTAACCCCACCCGATTTATATGGGATGTCAGGTGTCATTATACTTGAAATTTTTTTGAGAAAATTAGAAATATTTGCAAAATAAACTAAGAATCGAATCAAGGTAAAGCCGACACAGTCGGTGAAATATATTCAATAAAGATAAAAATTGAAAATGTTGAAATTGTTAACCGGACCCCCGTCTGGTAAAAATAGATACAACGATACACGACACGCAGGCTGGAAATTACACTCATTCAATTTCAAGAGTCAGCCGGGTTGTTGGTGTTTCAGCACTGGGCGCCTGAGTCTGCTGCGGCTGGGCCTAGTTGGCATCAGCTTCAAGGCTAGGGAAGTTGGCGGTTTCCTTAACTTTCGCATGATCCTCCTCCTCCTCTTCGGCCGCCTCAGCCCGCATCTTCTCAATCTCCTTTTTGGCCTATTGCTCACAGGGCTCTGGCGCCGGCTGACCTTCCTCCTGTGCCAGAATGGCAAGATATGCGTATCGATAGGCGAGCTCCTAGGCGGTGTAGTCAGCCTCTGGGGGAATCAGGGATAACGCCAGCTACATTCGGTTCTCGCTGTCTTGCTCATTCTCCTCAATGAGCCGACTCTGTTCCGCCTGAAGGGTTGCCTCAAAGTTTTTCTGAGAAGTGGCAGCCTCCTTCTTTAGGCGGTCATTCTCCTTCTTCAGGGAGGAGTTCTCCGTCTGTGCCTTCTTCAAGGTCTGGAGAGAATCCTTGTGGCTTTTCAGCTCTGTCTCAGCATTGTCCAACGCCACCTGAAAGTTGTCAGCCTTGACCTTTGACTCATTTAGAGCCTTTTAAAGGGTCTTAATCTGGTCCGCCTATTGCATGATTATAGATTTAGTTTCTAAGTCATGCACAATCATTGAATACTGAGCTACATTATGGGCGTCGTTGGCGTCCCGTTTGGTTCTCCTTACCTCCTCCTGTTTGCGTGCATAGGCTCTCTTCAGCCCCTCCACGCGCAGCAATGACTGCGAAGTCACAGTCGGTGTTAAAAGAAAAGGGATAAGTATGAGATTATGGTTTAAAGAAGAGACGGGTGTATAACATTACCTCAGCCAGGCTTACCATCACACGGTCAACATTGAAGGCGTTGACCACAGGGATCGCTTCCTTCTCGTCCTTAGGGACGGCATTCAGCATGGCCCGGGCGTATTGTGTCATGTCCGGCCAGAGAGGAGATTTTTCTGCACCAGAAACAGACGGTGAGAAAGGAGCAAACGTCCCTCCAATAGATTGCCGCCTGGATGACGAGTCCTCCGACTAGAGTTGGGAGTAAGACTTGACCCGCATGGGTAGGCCGAGTAGTGTGAGATTTAAGGGGTCATCCGTACCTTGGGTCTCCTGTGTGCCGCGTGGGCCTTTTCCAGCGGATGTACCGCCTGTAGTTGTAGGGAAGGAGGGACATCCTTCCTTCCATGGGAAAGGTCGAACCCTATCCCGGTGTTCTTCACCGTTTTGCCGCCGACAGTCAGCCGGTCAGCATGAGAGGTGTTTTGGACCTTAGGAGCAGGCTCCTCCGCAACCGGCTTTGGCCGGAGTTGTTTGGAAAGAGAGCGAGGAACCTTGCTCCCATCCTCAAACAAGGCAAAATGGGGTGAGACAGTTAGATCTGAAACAACTGGGAATAGAAGAGAAAGCAAGCAAGCAATACGCCAAGCAGTCAGGCGGACTTACTTTATTGGCCGCCTGGGCAGCCTTCTTCTCGGCATTCTCCTTTCGGATATCCGAGGCCTTCTTAGTAGGCGTCTTGTATGTTGGCAACATACCTTGGGCTTCAGCTGCAAAATAACAAGAGACGCCTAGTTAGAAAAGGTTCAAAAACACATCTAAGTAGAGCAAAATTATACATCCGGCAAAATTTGGCCGACAGAGACTCCCAACCTACATTTATTAAACATGGTGCTCAACCCGCATGCGGACAGGAACGCCTCGTCCCTCAAGAATTCATGTTTGGGTACCCAATTGTTGGGTACACTAATGAGTTCACCGGTTGAGATGGTGGAAGTGGTGAGCTAAAAGAAACCGGACACTATTATTGCTTCATAGTCCCCATCCGGTATTTGGGGCATTTTACATTTTTGCCCAAGTAACTCGAGCTTCCGGTTGTACGTCAAGAGCTCTCGATTTTCTTCATTGGTTGGATCTTTGACCAGGTAGAAGCGGTTCTTTCAATCCGACCACTTCGACGGCTTGTCAAGCATCATTAAGTATTTGGGAAATGTCATCAAAGTGTACCAGGCCCTCCAACTGCTTGGGCTCTGGCTTAGATAATGCATATGGGCGAAAGCCTCCCAGCCGGAGTTCGGGTTCTGCATTTCGCAGGCAGCAATATACCCCAGTATATTAACCCAAGAATTGGGGGTAAGTTGCCAGATGCCTAGGCCATAACCCCTGAGTATGGCCTTTGTTGTGTTATGAAGGGGGAAGCGGAGCCCCGCTAAGAAAGCCGCCTTATAGCAGCTAAAGAAGCTGTTTGCATTGCGCTTGTTTCGGGGTTTAATGATGTCCTGCAGGAGAGTTACAATTCCGAGACTGGAACCGGACGCCTGTACCTGCAAAACAAACGGATGCTCCGGATGATTGGAGATCCGCCTCCAACGGTCAAGTTAGTACTTGATTAAGGAGTAATTAATGCGGAAATTAAAGTGATTGGGTCTCTCTAGGTGAGAGTGTTTAATGTGCGTAATCCCCCTTAATGAGGATTAAGGGAGGTATTTATAACCTCGGGAAACGTGCCAATCCTAGGTTTAGGTTAACCTTGGGCTGATTGGGCTTCCCTCGAAAGTTGGGCCAAGGTGGCCGGTTTTCTCAATTAGGCATGGACTATGCCACGTGTCATGACATAATAGGTCCAGGGTGGACGAATAAGCGTGTGCCACGTGGCAAGCCCTGATAGTTCCAACTAGGGGACACTTGGCAGGACCTGATTGGCCCACGTGGCGCATTCCGATTGGTGGGAGCAAAATCCCCTAATCATTTGCCCCTCACAGGTGGCACGTGACTGGTCACGTGTTACCTGTGACAGGTGTCGCCCTGTAACAGGCGACGGCCTGCTACAGGTGTCACTCGGCGAAAGGCCGAGAGATTCTCCCGCCAAAATTTTGAATTCTGGAAGTGACCCTTCGCCTTCTCACTTCGCCTATACAAAGGAGTGTTGACTTCGGTCATTTTCACACTTGAGAACTTTGTGAGAGAACATTCGGACCCCTGAACTTGCTCTGACATTTTGGACCCTTTCTGCCTACCGCCTTCTCTGACAAGCCGACTGCAAAGGATTTTCAGAACTTCATCAACGTCACTCGTTCAGGTAACCGTCGGTTCTCTTACTCTTAATTTTCTCTTTATTTTATTCTTTTTTTTTTGAAATGGCACCACGGAAGCACACAACACGACCTAGGTTAGTGATCAGTCGGTCACTGGGGACGGCTGAATCTAGGACTAGGAGTGCCGCCTGCCCTTTTCCGGACCCATCTTTGCCCTTTATACAAAGTCCGACTGTCTCTGTGTCTATGCAGAACATGATGGCCAGAACAAAAAGAACTGCTAGGATTTCGAACTCAGACGGCTCCTCCCACAGGGTGCCGATTAGTGAAACATCTGACCAGGCGCCAGATGTGGAAGTGAACCTAAGCGGCTTGAAAGCCGACAGTTCTGAGGGAGGAGTCAAAGTGACCCCTTCCAATTTTACAGTTGACAAGTCTACATTCTCTCCTGCTCCTTTTAAAGGAGAGGAGGCGGGCCCCTTTGGGAGAGGGGAGGAGTCGTCCTCTTCGGACTCGTTAGAGGACGAATTCGAGTCTAGCTCTTCTGGCCATTCTTCTCTGGACACAGAAGAGAAAAACAGTCGCCTACAAGAGGCGAGGCTTTCTCACGCAGTTGAGAAGGGGGACAATTGGGTGGAGCCATCCGCCTCTTACCGAGAGCAAAATACCCCCTACTACTGCACTGTCCCACGGGGCCGGATAACGGCCATGCAAGAAAAAGTGGGGAGCTTTATTGCAAACCACACAATGGGCCCCGGCTTTTTAGTGTTCGTGCCGGATCCAGAAGACACAGTCGTCTGGTACTAGTTATGATGGCGCCTGCTTTGGCTACTACGAGGCGGCCATTAAGGCTGGGCTGCGCTTCCCACTACATCCGGATGTTCAGCGGATCTTGGATGGGTATGAGTTGGGGTTATGGCAGTTAGCCCCGAACTCCTAGGTTAACGTACTCGGCTTTGTGGCCGGGTGCGAACTGCACGGGGTAGAGCCAAACTTCGAGGCTTTCGCCCACATGAACTACCTCAGCCGACCCCTAAGGCAGGCGGTACCGGCTGGTATCAATTGACGAGCCACAGGGGCTACCTCATGACAAGAGGTAAAGCAAACAAATGGAAGGACTGGCGGAGCACCTTCCTTATCATTGAAAGTTCAGACATAGAGCTGAACAAACGCTTCAACAGGTGGAACAGGAATCCGCCCCTTCTTGCAGGCGGCCGCAGCATGCCGCCTGTTCCCCCCAAGGCTAAGAAAGAGATCCTAGATAAAGGACTCTTCAAAGTAGAGTCGAGGGTGAACTCTACTTCAGGGGTACGAGAGCAAGTACCCCTGCATTGCGTCCCGAGCTTCAAATGGCTCTACGACGAGTACTTTTTGGCCGCCTGTGGCCTTAGCAGTCGCTGCTCAAGAGGTAACCGGCCTGTCGAATACTCTGTTTTTCCATGCATTTATGTGATGACTTTTTATTAACTTTTCTATTTGTTTTTGCAGCGGACGCCATGAGCAAAATTACCGCCTCCAAGACTGCGGCTACCATGTTGCGGGCCTCCGTCATGCAACAGTCTTCAACCGACTCCCCCAACAAGGGGGCACCCTTGGTGAGCTTCGAACCTTTTACTCTCTTTTTTGGAGTTGGGTTTATGCATATACTGACCGAGTGTTTGTTTTGTTTTGTTTTTTTTTTTTTTATTTTTTTATTTTTTTTTTTTTTTTTTAGACGGGAGCTCCAAGAGCTTCTTCTTCCCAGCAGCCGGACTCCAAGACCCGGAGGACGACTGTTGCGAGCTCTCCTGGTTCTGCCAGGAAACATGCGGCGGCTGAGAAGCAGCCGGCCACTCCTTCTAAAACTCCAGCTGGGCCACCTAGAAGTGTGAAATTGTCCTTGTAAATTTTAGACTTGCTCCCTTCTTTACTAGGTCTAATCCTTTTGTTTATGCTTGATGCAGCCGGCCCTCAGGAGCCTGACTTGGTCGGGGTGGCCAAGTCTATGATCAAGGCCGTTCCTCCGGCTGAAAGGGAGGCGGTCAGGGGTGTCGGCACCCTTGACCAAGACGGGATCGCAGGGGTCCTTGCTGAGGTATACTTAGCATATTTTTGAGTATTTGAATTCCAGGACGCCTGTTTTTTGTTTGGAAACTGACGCCTGTTCCCTTTTTACTTAGGCCCTGCTCCGAGTGAACGACCTCTGTAAGCCGCTTGACAGGAAGAACAAAGAGGTAAAGGCTGCAAAAGCTATGGCCGCCTCTGAATGTGATAAGGCAATGTTTCAAATTACCCAAAATGAAGTTCTGACAATTGACATTCTTTATTATCAGGCGCAGGCTACTTCTGCCATCCGGGCTCAGTTAGAGGCGGCCTAGAAGAGAAATAGCGAGCTGGAGGCGACCATCAACAATCTCAAGGCCGAGCTGAGACCTCTTCGCTAAAAGATGTCCTCATACGATACCTTGGAGAAATCCTTGGCGCACGTAAAGGAACGCCTAGTGACCCAGGAGAAGAGTCTTACTCAGGAGCTCTCGGAAAAGGCCGAGCAAGAAAAGAAAGAGCTGGTCCGGGAGATGATGGAAGACTCTGCTCAAATCCAGCACATGAACTGGGGCCGCCTCTTCCCCAATGTCGACTATTCCTCTTGGGAAAAAACGTACCGCCAGTGTTCTGATAGATATAATCAAGAGATCTTGGCGGCTGCTGAGGACGAGGCGTTGGAGGAGGAGGAGCCGGTAGTGGCGCTTGTGTCGCTTGGGGGTAATGCATCGAAGAAGGATGCAGCTGAAGCCGAGTCCAGCAAAAAGAGTGCTGACCAGGCGGCAGCTGCTAATATTGAAGATCTGCCCCCTTCTTAAGCTTTATGTCTTCTTTTCACGGCCTGCGTGCCGTTTGTTTGTATTTACCCGGCCAGGGGGCCGGGGTTCTGAATATTTGGCCGGTCTTTAATGACCGGCTTCTTTTTATGCCAAAATATTTCATTTTTGTTTTGTTTCAAATTTGTTTAAGTATCGGATATTCTGATATCCAGTTGCACACTATACCGACTGTTTTGCATGGCCGATAGTTGTAGACAGGTACGAAGTATACGAGTTAGTTAGTTACGCCACCTATGCCCCTAGACGACTGGTTGTCTGTTTCCAGGCTAAGCGATCAGTCGGCCACTTTAAAGAACGAATTTCCTTCAACCAAGTAGGAAGGTGGTTTCCTACCTGCCTTTTTTGTTTTTTTAAGCTAGAGACTCTAGTCGGTCCAGGCCGACTGGTCCTCGCCACTTTTAATCTAGTGTGAACAGGCGCTGTATGAACACCTTTTTAGCTTCATACTAAATTTTTTAAAGAGTGACCATGGAAACATAATTGTTACATAGTCGCCAAGTGACTGAGTAGTAGAGGTATCTAGCGGTGGTTACCGGTTGTTCCCCTTTATTCGCCAATGTTTGTTGGCTATTAACTCATAAGATACCAACTGTTTTTATCCCAAGTAGTTCAGTCGGTCGGTTGACACGGATGGTTACTGCGAACACTTGTTTGTCCGGGAAACGGCTACGTGGTTGTCTTGGTTAGACAGTTGTATAGGTGCCGTGTAATGATTTTATAGAACAATGTTCCACCCAAAAGGGAGCTGCTCTCTGCGACGAATTTCATCCGGATGGATGCCGTCGGACGCCTGCTATAACGTTGGGACAGGTCAAATTGAATTTTTATATTTGGATCAGTTGGCTTGGCGCCTGGTCTGATCATTTTTTCCATGAGCCTTTGATAGTTCTTGGTGAACTGTGTTCTGGGAGAGTAACCGGTTGTGTGGAACAAGCGGTGTGCCCCTCTTAAGTAAAATTAAACGTGGAGAGTAGCCGACTGTTTGTTAGTAGGCATGCCCCTCTTAGGTAAAAATGAAAATTAAACATGGAGAGTAGCCGACAGTTTGTCAGTATGCATGCCCCTCTTAGTACAGAATTGAATGAAACATCAAACTTTTATTAAGCAGCCCTCGACTATTTACATCATTCAAAAGAAATATTTCTTAAGATTATCTACATTCCAGGTTCGAGGCAACGGTTGGCCGTCTGGTGTTTCCAGACAGTAGGTACCGTCCCTGACCTCTTCATAGATTCGGTAGGGTCCTTCCCAGTTGGGAGTTAGTTTGCCAGACTCATTAGCCCTACCAACTACTTCCATTTTTCTAAGTACAAAGTCCCCCACTTTGAGTGGACGCCTGTGTACTTTTTTGTTGTATGATCTAGTCATTCTCAGGCGGTAAATTTCATGGCGCAAGACAGCATTGCCCCTCCTTTCTGGGAGTGAGTCTAATGCCAGGCGCATGGCTTCCCAGTTTGCCTCTTCGTCATATAGCATTACTCGAAGAGTCGGCTCGTAGTGCTCTATTGGAAGAACAGCTTCCGCACCATAAGTTAGGAGGAATGGAGTTTCTCCAGTCGCCTCTTTTTCAGTCGTCCTAACGGCCCAGAGGACATGTGGCAATTCATCCGCCCATAGGCCGCCTGCTCGTTCAATCTTTTTCTTGAGACCGTCTAAGATGATTTTATTAAAAGCTTCTACCTGGCCGTTTGCTTGTTGACGGCCGACTGATGCAAAGTAGTGTGCAATTCCTTGGTCACCCAACTAGCTTTTGAGAACAGGCGTCTGAAATTGGGGACCATTATCAAAGACCATAGACATGGGAACCCCGAACCGAGTGATGACATTTTTCCAGATGAATGAAATTACATCCTTTGTCTTGATTCCCTTTACAGCCTCCGCCTCCACCCATTTAGTGAAGTAGTCGACTACAACAAGTATGTACCTCCTTCCGCCTGTAGCAGGCGTATAGGGACCCAAAATATCCATAACCCACTTAGAAAACGGTAGTGGGCTATGAATGGTAGTGAGGTCAGTAGCCGGACGGTGAATTAGTTTTCCAAACCTTTGGCACTTGTCACATTTTTTCACCATCTCCATTGCATCTGCTTCTAAAGTAGGCCAAAAGTAGCCCTGCCGCCTTGCCCGTTGAGCAAGCGTCCTACCGCCTATATGGGAAGCATAGTAACCAGAGTGAAGATCGTCTAGTATCTCTCGCCCTTTTTCTAGAGTAACACACTTTAAGTAGGGTTGAAGGTACCCCCTTTTGTGAAGTTCTCCCTTTATCATTTCAAAACTGGCTGCTCGTTTTTTCAGCACTGCCGCCTGGTGATGATCATCCGGCAGGGTACTGTCTGTTAGATATGCCCTGATTGGATTCATCCAGGTTGAGCTTCTGTCTAGGATTCCAATAAGGTCTTCCTCGATGCTTCTCTTCTCCATTACTTCCCAAAAAACAGTTCGAAGAGTATCATAAGAGGCGGACGATGCTAATTTTGAAAGTGCATCCCCACAGACGGCGCCAAAATGTTTCTGGGTTTTCTGATGTCCTGCAGGAGAGTTACAATTCCGAGACTGGAACCGGACGCCTGTACCTGCAAAACAAACGGATGCTCCGGATGATTGGAGATCCGCCTCCAACGGTCAAGTTAGTACTTGATTAAGGAGTAATTAATGCGGAAATTAAAGTGATTGGGTCTCTCTAGGGGAGAGTGTTTAATGTGCGTAATCCCCCTTAATGAGGATTAAGGGAGGTATTTATAACCTCGGGAAACGTGCCAATCCTAGGTTTAGGTTAACCTTGGGCTGATTGGGCTTCCCTCGGAAGTTGGGCCTAGGTGGCCGGTTTTCTCCATTAGGCATGGAGTATGCCACGTGTCATGACATAATAGGTCCAGGGTGGACGAAAAAGCGTGTGCCACGTGGCAAGCCCTGACAGTTCCAACTGGGGGACACTTGGCAGGACCTGATTGGCCCACGTGGCGCATTCCGATTGGTGGGAGCAAAATCCTCTAATCAGCGCTGGTTGTCTTCCCAGGCAATGGTTCCCATTTCTGCATGTTAGCCTTATCTTTTGCAGAGACGGTGATCATTAGAGGGTCGCCTTTATTATTCCATGTAGGCCTCTCCTCCTCCACGCTATCCACAAACGGCGTGTGGTAGCTGCTGCTGCTGCTTTCGCTCCCATCAGAGCCTGACTTAGAGCCGGAACTAGAAGCGGGGTTCTCGTTTCATGCTGAGGTTTCTTGATCCTCAGCTTTAGAAGCAGAGGCGGCTTCCTCACCGCCTCCACTGTAAGACCCTAGAATTCCATCACTAGGGGTACTTGGGGTGCCTCTTGGAGATCCCCTTATCATTTTATCCGGGATCCTCTCCTTAGGCGGCAACTCTTCTGAGCCTCCGCCACTATAATTGGGATCCACAGGCGTCTTCCTGGTTCTGGCCATTGTGTCCTGCACAGACACGGAGATGGTTGGATTGGGAGATGAACAAGAAAGATTCCAATGCCCAGAGGCAGCATCTCCAGTCCTAGACTCAGCCGTACTGAGGTACTGGTTGGTCTCAAAGCTATGTTCCGGGTGTGGGTATAAAGGGTCCATCTACTTATGGAACGAATAAAGAAAAAAGCAAGAAAGAAGCACAAACGTAAATACATGGAAGAGCTAAAAAGAATAGAGGTAGTACCTAAGTTAATTGAGAAGGAGAGAAAACCGCTTGACCAAGCTGGAAAAACTTCAAATGGCTTGCAAAGATTAAGGTGTCCTCGTAGTCGGATGTGTTCTCTGAGTAGCAGTTGCAAATATGTAATGTTGTTCACAACACCCACAGACGGTAGAAAATTCTTTGAAGGAGGCGGAAAACCGGATGTGCACTCGGAAAATTTCTAAAGAAGTTTACTCTCAAAATCGGCTGCACTCAAAATCTTTGAAAATTGCTTAAGGTTGTAAATGTGAGCATGCGGGAAGAGTTTTGCTCTTTATAAGCAATCCTTAGAAGGCGAACCCTTGCGCCTTTTCACCTTCTGCCTCTTGCACTTCAAAAATTCGAATTCAAATTCGAGAAAAAAACATAACAAACCGTCTCAGGCGCCACGTGGCACCGCCACGTCAGCACTTGAGAGGGGCAAATGTTTAGGGTAAAAATTACCCTAGACACGTGGCCCAATGACCTTAGGTCTACAGGGCGTCAATCCCTTGTTGACACGTGTCCTTTGAACCCTAGATGGGGTACTAGTCTTCCCACTATAAATAGTGGGTCAGACATCATTTATTGGGCATCCAAAACATATACAAACACGAATCTCGAGCAATATTAATTGCATAATCCTCCTGTATTAGCGAGGAGTATTTACTATTTCCGCACTTATTACCTCCTGCACGTTACTGACTTGATCGTCGGAGGCGGACCTCCCACCAACCGGAGTCTTCGTGATTTTGCAGGTACAGACATCGGTTGCACATACTAGGAATTGTAACTCTCCCGCAGGACACATCAAAAACCCCCAAAACAATACTCATGGTCGAGGAAAAAGAATCCGATAGCTATAATGAGAAATATAATTATGACGATTTTATATCTCTTAAAGTATTCTCATAGGTCGATACGGTACAGTTCCAAACTAGTACCTGTGCAAATGATTTATGACAATCATGTCCTCGTAGCACAAGAAATGGTTCTATAAATCATACTACACACTAATCTCAAGTGGTCATTTATCGTCCATCGTTAAATGACCTTGATTAGGGATAATTTTCGATTAAAATATTCAATGTTCACTTAACAGGTGTTTCTTTATCCAAGATATGGTCTTGATACCCTGTTTTGAATATTTTCGGTAATCGAAAAGACTCATTATTTAATTCTAAACCACAATTAAATAGAAATGGAGTAATAATAAATTTGCTGAAAATTTAATTGCTCCAAAATTGAATGGTTCAACATAGTGTTTTACAGTAAGACATCAAGTTTAATTAAAACACAGGGAATTCAAAGCCAATCTCCAACATGCTTGATTCCCATTACCTCAACATGCTTGTTGTGCTTCACTTTAGGCAAATGTATAGTTAATGGATCGGCTTCATTGTCGTCCGTTCCAATCTTATAAATTTTGATTTCACCCTAAAACTTCCATTCCCTTATCATGTGAAATCTTCGCTTGACATGTTTAACCTTCTAGTGTTCCCTTAGCTCCCTAGCATGAGTAATATCTCCATTGTTATTACAAAAGAGGTATATCGGACCCTTGATGGAGGGTACAACACCAAGTTCACTAATGAACTTACGAATCCAAACTGCCTCCTTAGCTGCTTCCGAAGCTGCCAAGTATCTGGCTTCAGTTGTAGAATCTGCAGTGGTGCTTTTCTTAGCACTCTTCCAACTAAACGCTCCTCCATTTAGGGAGAATATGTACCCTGACTGCGACTTGGAGTCGTCTTTGTCAGTCTAAAGCTCGCATCAGTATAACCATCAACAACCAAATCATTACAACCACCATAGACTAGAAACTTATCCTTGTTCCTTTTTAGGTACTTTAGGATATTCTTGGTCGCAGTCCAATGCGCCTCTCCTAGGTCTGATTGGTATCGGCTCGTAGCGCTCAAGGCATACGATACATCCGGCTTAGTACATATCATGGCATACATGATCGATCCAATAAGCGAAGCATATGGAATCTGACTCATCCTCTCTCGCTCATCAGGTGTTTGTGGACACTTTTTCTTGCAGAGAGTTATGCCATGAGACATGGGTAGATGCCCTCTCTTTGCCCCTTCCATGTTTAATCGTGCTAGGACCTTATCAATATAAGTACTTTGGCTCAATCCAATAGTCCTCTTAGATCTATCCCTATAGATCCTGATTCCCAATATGTACTGTGCCTCTCCCAAGTCCTTCAATGAAAAGCACTTACTAAGCTAGCCCTTTACGGACTCTAAATGTTTAGTGATGTTCCCAATGAGTAATATGTCATCGATATATAATACTAGGAATGCGATGTCACTCCCACTGACCTTCTTGTAAACACAAGACTTATCTAGATTCTTGATAAAACCAAACTTACTAATGGCTTCATCGAATCGCAGATTTTGTAGGGTTTCGTATTGACCCGACACTACGCGGAAGAAAACCCACCAAGACCCGCCCCTTAATTAAAACAATTAACAAGCATATTAAACTTAATCAAACAAGATTAAGAACAATAATTATACCTTTGTCGCGTGCTTCGCTCCCAAAGAGCTCTTACTTCAAAATCTCGAAAACACGAGATCTCTAACGGATCGTATCCTCGACCCGACTGAGCGTCCTAAGTCTTGAAGGTTAGTCAAGACCCGGACAAAATAACTATGAGTTTTACGAATCAAAGGTTTACTCTTACTTAGAGTTGCCTTTTTAATTCCACTCAAGGTTGTTCATTTCCCAATACCCAAGCGTGGTATTTATAGGGAAATGAACCCTTGGTTTTTCATCCTCCACCAATGTGGGAGTGTTGAAAATCAATCATTTATTTAATTTCCAAATTAAATAAATAATAAAGTTAATCATATTGCGACAAGTGGCATGTTCTCATGCAAGAGAATGGTGGCCAAGGTTAGGAGGGGGACCATATGCCTTGCTCCCCAAGGCCTTGATTTGGTCCCCACAACCTTGCATAAAATGGTGTCAAGGGAGGCTAGCTGGCTGCTAGCTAGCGTATCAGCTAGCACTGCCTTGCTGCCCAGCACCCAGCCAGCCAGCCAGTGCGTGCTAGTGCTGGTGCTAGTGTGTTGGCGTTGGGCGCTGCTAGCACGTAGTGCTTGCACTGGCCCCCAGCAGCCCACACACATGCTAGCCCCCACTCTTTCCTTGCGCGCCATTGCTAGCACAGCCAGCATGCGTTCTTCTAGCGACCCACGCATGCTGGCCCTTCCCTCGCATCATCCAACGCACCACGCACGCAGCACACTACGCACCATGCACCACGCAACGCTCGCACATGCATCAGCCAGTGCCTAGAACTGCTATACTTGGTGCGAGGCACGCACACACATAGGTGCGTTGTGCTTGGTGCGTGGCCTGCGATAGTGCCTACACGCAAGGCCAGTGCTGCTTGCTAGCTCGCTGTGCTTGGTGCTGCCATGCGAAGGCACGCACACAAGCAGACAGCTCGGTCTGCTAGGCGACGGTGCACACGCACACGCACACACGCATGTGCCTAGCACTGCGATGGTGCTGTGCGTGGTGCTAGGGTGATGCGATAGCCTGCCATGCGCACCCAGGCACCCAGGCTAGAACCCTGCTAGCTGCGATGGGCTGCCTGGTGCTTGTGGCGCTTGCGATAGCTTGCCATGCGCACCCAAGCACCTAGGTTAGCACGCTGCTAGCTGCGATGGGCTGCCTGGGGCTTGTGGTGCTTTGCGATAGGCTGCCATGTGCACGCCTAGGCTTCGATGGTCCACCTAGGCTGCGATGGTGCGCCTAGCACACCTAGCAGGCTTAGGCTTGCGCCTAGCCATGTTAGTTGCATGCTAGCTTGAACTAGCCTAGCATCCACATGGTTAGACGATTGTGGTGCTACGACTACATTTATACTTGTCGCTTTGTGATTTTGCGACGCTCGGTCGCGACGCCCTAGGCTCGATATCCGACGTCTGTATTCGTAAAATTCTGCTGACTCATTAAATCCTTTCGGATTAATTCGTCGTCTCGGATCGGTGATTCGATTGGGTTCGACTCTAAGGGTTCAGTTAAGATTAAGCTGTAACATCAATTATACATTGATATTACTGATCGGAAGCGGCCTCCACCTAGGCATTCCGATCACTGGACCTTACTGAAGAATTAGCTCTGTAATAATTTTGAACCCTCTATCGGAAGAATACAAATATTGGAAGGACACCATTCCTTTAAGATTTCAACTTCTGCTTGCCTGCTTTAGTCCATAAATGGACTTCTTAAGCTTGCATACCTTCCCAGCATTGCTTGGATCAACGAAACCATCCGGTTGTGTCATATACACAGTTTCTTCTAAAATCTCATTAAGAAAGGCGGTGTTTACATCCATTTGCCGTATTTCATAATCGTAATATGCAGCAATTGCTAAGATAATCCGGACAGACTTAAGCATTGCGACTGGAAAAAAGGTTTCATCATAATGAACTCCGTGAATTTGTATGTAACCTTTTGCCACCAGTCTAGCTTTGTAACCTTCGGGAAAATAAACCAAGTCCCAGACTTGATTTTTAGACATGGCATCTTGCCATTTTGCAGAGTCGAGGCTCGTGATAGCTTGTTTGTATGTCGCTGGCTCATCTCCATCCATGACTAGGATATCTTGATCTTCGGTTAAGACAATACCAAGGTATCTGTCTGGTTGAGATCTTGGACGTTGCCACCTTTGCAGGGTAATAGGTTAAGCATTTGCATTATTGGTTTGACTCTGACCAATGTCATTAGTTTCTTCTAAAGCACTTTAATTGTCAGTTTTGTCAGGTTGTCTTTGTTGCTCGACCTCTCGAACATCTTCGAGTTTGATTTTCCTCCCACTTGTCATTTTGGAAAGGTGTTCCTTCTCCAAAAAGACACCATCACGAGCAATAAACACTTTGTTCTCGGATTTGTTGTAGAAGTAATACCCCTTGATTCTTTTGGGTAGCCCACAAAGAAACACTTGTCAGATTTTGGGTGAAGTTTGTCAGAAATTAATCTTTTAACATGTACTTCGCAACCCCAAATCTTAAGAAAAGACAACCGTGGAGGTTTCTTTGTCCACAATTCATATGGAGTCTTTTCGACAGCTTTTGACGGAGCACGGTTCAGTGTTCGTGCCGCAGTTAGAAGTGCGTGTCCCCAGAAAGAGATAGGAAGTTCACTAAGACCCATCATTGACCAAACCATGTCTAACAAGGTTCGATTCCTTTGTTCGGACACTCCGTTCCATTGTGGAGTTCCGGGAGCTGTCAACTCTGAAACAATACCATTTTCGTTCAATTGATCGTCGAATTTATGGCTCAAATACACGCCACCTCGATCCAATCGAAGCGCTTTGATTTGCTTGCCAAGCTGATTTTCAACGTCACTTTGAAACTCTTTGAATTTCTCAAAAGATTCAGATTTGTTCGACATAAGGTAGACATAACCATATCTACTATATTCGTCGGTGAAGGTAATGAAATATCAATAACCATGCCCTACGGATGTGCTCATTGGTCCACATACATCCATATGTATTAGACCCAGTAGGTCACTTGCCCTTTCTCCTAACTTGGAGAATGGCTGCTTTATCATCTTGCCTAACAGACATCCTTCGCAATTTTCAAACGACTCTAAGTCAAATGAGTCAAGAACACCTTCTTGAAGAAGTTTCTTGATGCGTTTGATTTTAATGTGGCTAAGACAACAATGCAACAAGTAGGTTTGATTCGAATAAATGGTCTTAGCTCTTTTGGCGATATCATTAATTTGTCTAAACATATGTAAAATATGTAATTTTATAGAACATATACACAAGACATTTCAAAAAACCAACCATGGATTAAGTCTTATGATCAAAGTAACCTGGTGTCAAAACCATAGATCAAAAGTATGTTCAAAAGCTTGAAAAACAACCATTGTTTAATTACAAGCCATAGACAAAATAAATGTGCCTACAAGCACGATTGAAAGACCATCTTCGTCGTCCGCTTGTCGTTGCACATCGACTTGTGAAGCCCTCTCATTTGGTTCCTGAAAAGGAAACATTAAGTGAGTTACACATGGTATCCAATACCTATGAATAGCGTTATACACAAGTGTTAATGAAGATACCTGAGGCAGATGCCACATTCCTCTCCTCCTCATCCTTTTAGAACAGCTTTCATTCCCTCTTGTAATGGCCTTGCCCACCACAATATAAGCACCACATCTTCGCCTTGTTCTTGAACTTCCTCTTCCTTACTCCTAAGGGCCTTTCGTTCGCTCCATAGGAGGTGGCTCGGCTAAGCAATTGCACCACCTCTCTTAAAGAGTGTGTCTCCTTTCCAGCAGCTATATGCACTCTAAGTGCATCATAGCCTGAGTGGAGTGAAGCAAGCAAGATATGTCACGCCATCTCATCCTCCAATGAGATTCCGAGAAGCTGCATGCGCTTGAAGAGCCTAGTCATTCCAAGCGCATGAGGTCAAAGGGGCATACTGGGTCTCAATTTGGTATTGTACACCCTTGACCAAAGCCGGTGCCTTTCCTTAGCAAGACAACCCACATCTGGTGGCTTTATAAAACACAAGTCCATCGTAGTTTCCATTGTCACTCTTGGTGACTCTTACATTGACAACATCCTCAATTGCATTGAGGATTATGTCCGGAAAATAGAAGGAGAACTTTTCCTTGCAATCTTTCGGGATGGAATTAGCCATTATATATGTGACTTTCTTGCAATCGGAAGACCATTTATCATGAGCCTCATCGCTCATGATTCCCTTAGAGAAGAAGCTTGGATTGGGAGTATCAAGAGTGTACCCCAAGGAACAATTCCGAAGAGTTTTCCTGAGTTCCTCCTCCTATTCCTTGAAGTTGACCAAGTTAAGGATAAAAGCCAACTTGTCGGGGAGTTCTGGGCACATAGAGTTGTTGTTTTAGTTACTTGTAGACATGTTTCTACAATTGAAAGAATTTTAAATGAAAAACCATACATAAAAAAATAAGTTTGAAATTTAAAGCGTTCATGCAGATTTTCAATCTTATTGAGCATTTTATCCACGCATTAGTCGCTTTTAGGCAAGACTAAAACGATTCCAAGAACCCAAAAATCAAAATGTGATTGTTTCGGGGTTTTCTGATGTCCTGCGGGAGAGTTACAATTCCGAGACTGGAATCGGACGCCTGTACCTGCAAAACAAATGGATGCTCCGGATGATTGGAGATCCGCCTCCAACGGTCAAGTTAGTACTTGATTAAGGAGTAATTAGTGCGGAAATTAAAGTGATTGGGTCTCTCTAGGTGAGAGTGTTTAATGTGCGTAATCCCCCTTAATGAGGATTAAGGGAGGTATTTATAACCTCGGGAAACATGCCAATCCTAGGTTTAGGTTAACCTTGGGCTGATTGGTCTTCCCTTGGAAGTTGGGCCTAGGTGGCCGGTTTTCTCCATTAGGCATGGAGTATGCCACGTGTCATGACATAATAGGTCCAGGGTGGACGAATAAGCGTGTGCCACGTGGCAAGCCCTGACAGTTCCAACTAGGGGACACTTGGCAGGACCTGATTGGCCCACGTGGCGCATTCCGATTGGTGGGAGCAAAATCCCCTAATCATTTGCCCCTCACAGGTGGCACGTGACTGGTCACGTGTTACCTGTGACAGGTGTCGCCCTGTAACAGGCGACGACCTGCTACAGGTGTCACTCGGCGAAAGGCCAAGAGATTCTCCCGCCAAAATTTTGAATTCTGGAAGTGACCCTTCGCCTTCTCACTTCGCCTATATAAAGGAGTGTTGACTTCGGTCATTTTCACACTTGAGAACTTTGTGAGAGAACATTCGGACCCCTGAACTTGCTCTGACATTTTGGACCCTTTCTGCCTACCGCCTTCTCTGACAAGCCGACTGCAAAGGATTTTCAGAACTTCATCAACGTCACTCGTTCAGGTAACCGTCGGTTCTCTTACTCTTAATTTTCTCTTTATTTTATTCTTTTTTTTAAATGGAACCACGGAAGCACACAACACGACCTAGGTTAGTGATCAGCCGGTCACCGGGGACGGCTGAATCTAGGACTAGGAGTGCCGCCTGCCCTTTTCCGGACCCATCTTTGCTCTTTATACAAAGTCCGACTGTTTTGTACTGCAAAGATCAGTCGCCTGTATATAGGCTTCTACTTCAATCAAGGCCTCTTGAAGAGTCGCCACCCTCTTTCGGACCAAATCAAATTTGAATGTCGATCCGTCTTTGAGGCCTCTGAAAAATTCAGTATAGGCTACCTCATCCGGTAACCCTTGAATCTGTATTCTCATCAGGTTAAACCGCCTGATGTAAGAACGAAGCCCCTCCTTCTCGCCCTGCTGAATCGTTCCTAAATCAAGGGTCGTCTTCTTCGCAGGGATGTTCATGGCAAAGTTGGAGGTGAATAAGTAAGCAAGCGTCCTGAAGTTATTCACACAACTAGTCGGCAGGTTGCCGAACCATTGTTGTGCGATTCCTTTGAGAGTCGCTGGGAAACACTTGCACCAAGTGGGATCATCCAACCCTTGAAGGTACATCAGGTTGGTGAATGCCATCAAATGGTCTTCTAGGTTAGTAGTGCCGTCATAGGCGCCTACTAATACATTTTTCACTTTGGCCGGCTGAGCGGCTTCAGCAATTTCCTTGGAGAAGGCCGACGGCTGTTCCCCAACTCTAAGCAACCGTAGCTGACAGTCCATAGGTTGGACATTCTTTGCTGCATGCCCACCAAACAGAGGTGGCTGCAAAAAATATTGTTGTTGCGGTACAAATGGTAAGTTTGGTACCGCCTGGTCACTGTGAAAGCCGGACTGACGGGAGGTACCGCCTGACTGACTCTCATGATGCGACTGAGTATGTCTCATCGAGGTATTGCGCAGACTGTCTTGGAAGTTTGAAGTAGAGGCCGACTCTGACAATCGATCATTCTTCTTCTGTTCTAGCAATAACCGAGCATCTGTGTATGATTTCTTCGACCCGTGCGCCTGAATATGACGAACAGGTTTCCTCTTTCCTGGAGTAGGAAAACGGTATTTTGTGAAATCAAGGGCAGACGGCTCCCACTTCCTAGAGTTAGGATGAGGGGTCGCCTCTCGCCCTTGAACTGGCTTCCTCTTCCCTGAAGTGGAAGGTTTCTTAGCCGACTGTTCCTTGGCCAGAGAAGGCTTCTTATAGAGAAACTCTTGAATCTCTCCCTTGAAGCCCCTCATGAAGGTCATGAGTTCGTTTCTTGTAATGGGGGTAGACCCATCAGCCGGCTGCTGCTGAACAGGCGGTGCGCCGGCTGGATCACTGGGTCCAGTTTGAAGATGTTCTTGTTCCCTCCTTTCGGTATGACGGGTACGTCGGGCCCTTAGGGTCCCGTCTGAAGCTGTGTGAGCTTCAACTTCAAATTCATTCTCAGTATCATGGTCCGACTGAACTTGAGGGTCGTCTAGGGGACGCCTCTCTTGTGGAGTCAGTACAGACGTGGATGCCATCTCGGAAGTACTCTCCCCACAGACGGCGCCAAAATGTCCTGCGGGAGAGTTACAATTCCAAGACTGGAACCGGACGCCTGTACCTGCAAAACAAACGGATGCTCCGGATGATTGGAGATCCGCCTCCAACGGTCAAGTTAGTACTTGATTAAGGAGTAATTAATGCGGAAATTAAAGTGATTGGGTCTCTCTAGGTGAGAGTGTTTAATGTGCGTAATCCCCCTTAATGAGGATTAAGGGAGGTATTTATAACCTCGGGAAATGTGCCAATCCTAGGTTTAGGTTAACCTTGGGCTGATTGGTCTTCCCTCAGAAGTTGGGCCTAGGTGGCCGGTTTTCTCCATTAGGCATGGAGTATGCCACGTGTCATGACATAATAGGTCCAGGGTGGACGAATAAGCGTGTACCACGTGGCAAGCCCTGACAGTTCCAACCGGGGGACACTTGGCAGGACCTGATTGGCCCACGTGGCGCATTCCTATTGGTGGGAGCAAAATCCCCTAATCAGTGATAAAGCATGCTTTGGCTTGTCTTAACACTTAATATCTTAGGGTAAGCAATCCAATTGCTAATAGCTCTAAGATACACTTAATATTTTGGCTTCTGGACAGCTTTCATAGAGGGTCAAAAATGATTTAGAACATCGGTTCCACCCAAAAATCACTATTTTTGAGTCGAAATCTGGGTTCGTAGGGCAAAATTAGTAAAATACGAGATTAAAACTAATTAAAACAAGCTTCTAATGTAATTAGAAAGCAAAACCAGAATTTAAATCCATTTTAAATCAGCTCAATTAATTATTAGTTACAATATTAAAATGAGTGCGGCTCCAATACCGCTGTTAGGTTTCGTAGCATCTAACTCTACGCGGAAGAGAAACCCGCCCAAGACCCGTTCACCAATTACAGCAACTAAATATTTAATCACATAATTAACAACATAAAAGAGCGAAAGAGAAAAGACATTCTTACCCCTAACTTGTGCTTCGTTCGATTCACGAGCTTTTACATCAAAGCCCGAGCCTCGTAAGTGCGACGGCCTCCTACAGCTCGTACCCTCGACCCGATCTGAACGGTCTTAGTCCCGAAGGTTAGTCGGGACTTGACCAATAAAAGCTAGAGTATTACAAACTTAGTTTTTTCTCACTTTTCTAGGGAGATAAGTTTTTAGTTCCACTCAAGTGTTCTTCCCAAAACCCAAAACTTGGGTATTTATAGGGAATGGAGACTTGATCTTCAATCTCCCATCAATGAGGGAGATTTTCACTTTCCTCTATTTTATGTTAATAAAAAAAAATTAAAATGCAATTCAATCAACAAGCTACAAGTGGCACAAGGAGGGAGAGAGAGTAGGTAAGGACCACTAAGGGGGGACCAACTCACCTTACTCCCCAAGCCAAGCACTATCCCATTTGGTCCCCTCCTTAACCGGCTCACCATTCCACATGGCTGGCTGGCAGCCTACCTTGGCTGCCAAGGCTGCCAGCTGGCACCTAGCACCAAGGCTAGGCTGTCATCCCAACATGCCTATGCGCTGCCATACGAGGTGATGGGCTGCTGCTATGCGATACCTAGCACGCATAGCCTGCTGCTGCTTGGTGCCCTTACGCTGGCACGCAAGCACAACATGGAGCGATGTTCGGCCCAGCTTAGCTAACAAGCACACACAGCCTAGCATTTGTATGTGCAGCACGCTGCTAGCATGTACGATGCTTCATGCTAGCGATGGGCTGAGTGCTTGGCCTAGCATGCTAGCAAGCACACAACGCACCATGCTTGCGGGGTGTGCTTGCCCATGCCTAGCACGATGCGATGGCTAGCGCTACTATGCTAGCATGCCTAGCCATGCATGCACAGCCACACCATACACATGCATGCACGCATCTTGCGATGCTTGTGCCATGCGATGTGCGTGTGCTAGGGGATGCTAGGCACCCATGATGCACATGGGTTGGTGACCTGATCGGTGGATAATAGGTCGTTACTACTACCTAGATCAAATATACAATTTTTATCTCCTAACCTAGCTCTATTAATTTTAATTTAGAAAGTGGCAAGTTAGGGTCGAATAACGGGGGTATTGCACAATCAATACGAAATCTAGGATATATTGCAAGTAACAAAAAGGGGTATAACGGTTTGGTTTTTGAAGAGTTATATGATCAAACTATCTACCAAAAGAGACTAAATTAAACCAACATTAAGAAGATTAAACTAGACACTCTAAAATGAAGATGAAGAGCAAGATTATAGAGGTAATAATGGCAAAAAGCACTAGGTAGAGGGGGTTCCAATCATGACCAACAAGACACTAATGAAAATCAATAAGGAAATATACCAAGGACTTCAAACTCTACTAAAAGCATTTCATTCTCATGCAACTACTCAATGCAAGTTGATGAAATCAATCAACCCTAAACTAGATCATTCTCATGCATCTAATCTAGGACTAAAACATTGGGGTTATAGGTGCACACAATAACTCCAAACATATTTGAGCACAAATCATCAACTCAAGGTAAATTCCAATCAATAATCAATAGGAACTCAAAAAAACATGATTTTCACCTCCTTCCCTAGCTAAAAATCTAAGCTAGAGAAAGGGGAATAGCCATGACAACTAAGCTAAACATGTATTCAATCCTAATACAACCTACCATGATTCTAAGTCAAAGAGAAAACAATGAAACTAATAAAGCATAGAAATTTATGAAGAAAACATGAATAAGAACATTTAAACTAAGTACTAGAGAAATAAGAGAAAAGATTACTATTATAAATGTTGAAGGATTACCCAATTATCAAAGTTGTTGTAACAATCTAGAAGAAAGCTTGAATATTTGATTACAAAGATTAATTCTTGAAGACTAAGTGTTTTCTCTCTCTAAAAGACATGCATTTTCTCTCTCTACAAAGTGTTTTGATGGCAATAAAATAGTTGATGATTGAAAACTCAAGCTCAAGACTATTTATAGTCTTCTATTATAATGAAGAAAATGGGCAAGGGAGAGGGCTCTCCGAACAGGCTGCCGGGCCCTCTCCAAGTTGGGTAAGAAGTTCGCCAGACCCAAATCGCCGCGCCCGTGGCTGGCCATCTCCCAGCCATCTCCAGAATCTGCTTCATAGCTTAGTAACCCCCTTTCCGCGCCCGCAGCTGTGAGGCCCGCGCCCGCAGCTAGCTCGAGCAGCAAGCCCTCTCCTTTGCAACATCTCCTTTTCCCTTGACGAGCCTCCTTAGTAACTTCACTCCGTCTAGCAATCCAAAATTCGCCCACGAGTGCTAGCAGCTATCAAAACACACAAATTGAAGGTAAAAAGTAGAAGAAAAGATAAAAGAAAACCAAAAACACGAGAGAGAGCTAAAATAACTAAAATAGGAGTAAAAACGGTAAGAAAAGGTGCAAACAAGTGACAAATTGGGGGAATTCACTAGTGAAAGAGGTTGAGATGGTGGCATAAATGCCATTCATCAAAATCCCCCACACTTGCCTCTTGCTTGTCCTCAAGCAATATCAAGAAAAGAAAGACAAAACAAACACTACAAAGACAAACATAACATGGCATGGCTTATAAAAAATACGATATCAAATTCCAGGGTGGACAAATGCTTTATTCGGACTCAACTATGATAAAAAACGTCAAAGAATACTAGCCCTTCTTAATTACATGATGCATGCGCGCCTAAAGATGCTAATGGTTGCAAGAGTCAAGCCTAACCTAAGCATAGAGAACTAGTGAGTCATTCTCCGCCCTAGCCCCTCTAAAACGGTCCGCGTTCTCCCCACTAGTTTCAAATCATCCCCCTAGATGGCTCCTCATGATTCCACGAAGGAACCTAAAAAAGATTCATTTTGAGGAGGTAAAAGATCATCCCGACATCTCAACTATGCACGCTCTCTCCATAGGGTTGAAAACCATCTCCCTCCACTGTTTATTGACCACGCACTCCTAAAGTCTAAAGGTTTTTATGAGGGTTGTAATGACACGGCTCAAGGTAGAAGTAGGGAGCACATTTGAAAAATTGGTGGCAAGTCCTAAGTGAAGCAAGAGAGTGGCTAAATCTCATAGAAAAAACTCAAGAAACAACCACAACTCAAACGAACATCCTTCATTTCGATTTCAACACATTACTAACCTTATTCAAACATATACAAATTATAATTTTTTTTTAAAATATTTTTTTTTTGTAGTTGCATCACTCTTCTTAAGCTTTTCTCGCATGCTCATATTCAAGCTTACATTTCAAATCTTTGTTCCAAACCAACTCTCCATTTCATTCACGCTCATAATCACAACACTCATTACATTACCCTCACATGCCAAATGCTTCACTAACTAAAAGGGTTGGTAAAACATAGATCATTAGGCTTGTAATGCGGTTGAGAAAAGAATGGGAAACATTAGGCTCAAAGTGGTTGGCAAGAAGGTTGATGCAAAATGGAAAATCGAATTTGTAACTAAATAAAAGAGGACATAAACAAAAATGAGAAATGACGCCCTTTTCCTCCCCTAAAAGTGCTAGGTCACAATCTCGGGAGCTAGCAATCAACACAAAGATTAAGACACGCATAGTTGAGGATCCTAAAATGTCGCACAACAAATTGATGAAGGCTTGAACAAAATGAACCTCATCAGGGATGGGAAAGGTAAGCAAATGTCAACTACAGGGCCTCAAATCCACTACAGGGAGCAACTCCATCTTACCACATTCCATGAACTAAGTTCAAACGCCCTCACAAGTTCTTACCCTTGCTACCTTGGCTAAGGCTCGTCTAATTCAATCAAAAGCAATCTCTAAACGTGCATCACATCACAAAGTTAAGAAAAGAAAAGCATTCTAGGGCGCATCATCACGGAGATAGAGTCCAAATGTGACAAGAAAATTCCAAAAAAACAACTATATCATCAAGCCATGATCATGTTTGTCACACAAAAGAAAATGAAAACAAAACAAAAGAAGGAAGAAATAAAAAAGGTTCAAACATGAGGCATATAAATTTAGATAAATCGCAATCGACATACAAGTGATCGTTCTGTATCAATACCAACGATCCAAGGTGTTTCGGGGTTTTCTGATGTCCTATGGGAGAGTTACAATTCCGGGACTAGTATCCTTGCACCTGTACCTGCAAAACAACGGAGACTCCTTGTGGTGGGAGCTTCGCCTCAGACAGTCAAGTTAGTACTTGTTTGAGGAGTAATAAGTGCGGAAAAGTAAAGGTGGGAGATCTAGTCCCTCAAGGTGAGGAATGATCAATGTGTTTTGGCTTCTCTAGGTGAGAGTAATTAATTGCTGAATACCCTATAATGAGGATTAATTAACGCATTTATAGTCTTGGGAAGCATGCCCAACTCTAGGTTTAGGTCAACCTAGAGCTGATTGGGCTTTTCCCGGGAGATGGGCCTAGGTGGCCATTTTCCTAGGTGGCAAACAGCAGGCCACTTGGCGTGACATAATTGGTCCATGGTGGAGAAATGGTTGTGTGCCACGTGGCATCCCCTGAGAGTTCCAAATGGAGGACACTTGGCAGGACCTGATTGGTTCACGTGGCGTACACTAATTGGGCAGGGAAAACCCCGTAATCATTTGCCCCTCACAGGTGGCACGTGACTGGTCACATGTCACCTGTGACAGTTGTCGGCCTATGACAGGCGACAGCCTGCTATAGGTGTTTTCCTGCGATTGGCCGAACGTTTTTCCCGCTTAATTAATTTTTTTTTTAAATTTTGGAGTGACCCTTCGTATTCTCATTTTACCCTATATAAGGGCATGTTGACCAAGTCTTTTTTTCACATTTGCGAACTTTGCAAGAGAACTCTCGAACACCTGAACTTGAGCTCTGATTTCCTGGACAACTGACTTCACTTACCGCCTGCTTTTTAGACGCCTGTTCAATCAAGCACCCTTTCAGAACTTAAGTTTCAGGTAACCGTCTGGTCCTTTATCCTTTTCTGCTTCACTTTTGCAGTTTTTTCTTTGTTTTTTGAAAATGAGGCTTCAAAAGCATTCGGCACGGCCTAGGTTAGCAATCAGCCAGTTACAGGGGACGGCTGAGTCTAGGATTAGGGGTGCCGACTGCCCTACGGTACTTCAAACTTTGCGCAAGTCCCGGAATCCAACTACCTTTGTATCTATGTAGGATAGTATGGCAAGAACAAAAAGAACAAAGAGAATTGAAAGCTCTGATGGCTCTTCATTCCGGGTTCAAATAAGTGAGTTGTCGGACCAAACACCTGACACCGCAAGGACCCGAGGTGGCTCTGCTGCCGAGAGCTTTGAGGAGGGAGCCAAGGTGGTCCCTTCCCATTTTACAGTTGACTTAGCTGGTCAGCAATCGACTCCTTCTGAAGAAGAAGGGTCGGCCCCCTCAGGGAGAGGGGAGTCAGAATCCTCTGATAGTGAGTCCGACGCCAGTTCTTCAAGCCGCCTTTCTCCAAGTTTGGAAGAGAGGCATTCTCGCTCAGATGAGGCGAGACTATCTCACTCAGTCGAAAAAAGGATCGACTAGTCAGAGCCATCTTCCTCCCATAGGGAGTTGAATACCCCTTATTACTGTCACATCCCAAAAGGACGGATCAAGGCTATGAAAGAGTGAATAGAAACTTTTCTCTCGGACCATGTGATGGGTCTGAATTTTGAGTTATTTGTGCCGGGTGCCGAAGATACAATCGTCTAGCCCGCGGGGTCTAGTTACGGGGACACCTGATTGGGTTGCAACGAGGCGGCCATTAAGGCCAGCCTTCAATTTCCCCTACATCCGGGAGTTCAACAAATCCTCGATGGGTACGAGGTGGGGCTATGGCAGTTAGCTCCCAACTCTTGGTTCAACATCCTTGGCTACGTAGCCGGGTGTGAGATGCATGGGGTAGAGCCGAATTTTGAGTCGTTCACCCATATGAACTACCTATGCCGAACCCCCAAAGCTAGTGGTACCGACTGGTACCAAATAACAGGCCACAAAGGCTATTTGATGACTAGGGGGAAAGAAAATAAGTGGTAAGATTGGAGAAATACTTTCTTCCTAGTCTCCAGTCTTGACAAGCTCCTGAACAAGCGGTACAATAGGTGAAATAGGAATCCGCCTCTTCTTGCAAGGGACCCTAGCATGCCGCTTGTTCCTCGTCGGGCAAGGGAAGAGATCCTTGATCGAGGACTCTTCAAATTAGAGATTAGGGCCAACTCTACTACTAGGGTACTGATATGTCGTGTTTTGTGTATATTATTTGGCTTATTTTTAGTTAGTTTTGTTAGTTTAGTTGAGTATTTTTGTCCGTTTTGGTGTAATTTGGTTTAGTTTCGATGATTCAATGCTTTTATGGGTAGTTTCGTTGTTTTTGATGTATTTCAGGATTAACGGAGCTAATTTGGAGATTTTACGAAGTCACGAAGCTATGCCTAGGCCCACGAATATTAAATCATGTGTTCGAGACAAACTTGAGTGAAAATGAAGCAAAACGTTGATGAAATACATGACAAATATGACATCTGTTTACTATTATGCTCATAACTTGTGCGCCAAGCTTTTTGCCGACTTTCTTATCTTTTCTAGGGCTATTTATATACTAAGTGGTGTTTTATTATTTCATAAGTTTTATTCTAGCCTTTTGTTTTTACGTTATTAAGAACTAGTTCTCCATTATTATTTTCCAAGTTTTTGTAATTCAAGATTCAAGCTTTCTACTTTCAATTTTATTCAAGATTTGGTATTTATTTTTCATCCTTTGTTATTTAATTATGTTTTCATTATTTATTTTTGTTTTTGTTTCTTTAATCATGTGTGAGTAGATTCTTTGGTTCAAGATCTAGTGTAGCCCTATTAGTATTGGCGCATGAATTAAATCTTTAAATTCTTTAACAACTTTAACAATTGAATTGCTAAATTGATTGTGATTATGCCAATGCTAGGTTAGACGTAACTATAGTATTGCGATTATTCCATTGTTTTTATCACAGCGAGAGTTGGGTATAAACGGATTTGAATAAATCAATTTAGGGTTTGATTCTCAACACGAGAGTAGTTGGGTTTGATAATTGGGAAGTGAGAGTAATGTGTTTAATGTCTCTAATATGCATGATACCATGAGAATAGGATTGATTGTATGTTAGGGAAGCCATTGATACTCGAGAGAGATCCTTGGTATTTATTAGGGTTTACTTTTCCCCGTTCGATTTAAATCGTATGTTAAGGGTAGAATTACAATTGCATCGATAATAATTGTGGTGAAACTAGATCTTGGATGTTTTAAGTACTTGATTTAATCATCTTATTTAGTTTATTTTCGAATTCTTCTCATTCTTAGTTCCGTAGATAATTGATTATAATTGATCCTTGCTTAGTATAAATTCGAGTCTATTTAATTATTTTTGAACCTTAGTCTCTTGGGATCCGACCCTTACTTGCCAGTCTACATTAGTATCGGTCTGTTAGGTTATTTTCGATAGGTACGCGACACGCCTACTAGGTACGGGAGCAAGTGCCTTTGAATTGCGTCCCTAAATTTCAATGGTTGTATGACGAATATTTTTTGGCCGCATGCGGCCTGAGCTGTCGAACCTCCAGAGGTAGCCGGCCTCTTATGCCTGTATATGCATCATTTGATTTATTTGTTCAAGTTTAACTAACTCTTTGTTGCCTATTGTCAGTCAAGGCTATGGATCAAATCTCTGCATCAAAGAAGGCGACTGCCCTTCTTTGAACCTCCATAATGACCCTCAAGCGGACCTCATGTAATTCTCCTGCCAACGAGACCCCCATAGTGAGTTTCTGATCTTTCGAGTTTCTCTTTGAACTCCTCTTTTTGCTAGTACTGACTTTTCTGAGCTTCTGCAGGTGGGCTCGTCCAAACCCTCTTACTCCCAGCAACCGGACTAAAAGGTTCAAAAACAGACATCTGGGAGTACGCCTGGCTCTGCTAAAAAACAGTCGGCTGACAAACAGCCGCAAACCCCACAAAGTGGGGGTAAACAAACACAAGTTCCTAGAGACAGCCGGCCTCTAAGAGGTATAACCGGCTCCTTCGGCCCTTGCTAAAATTTTCTTCCTTTGATATTCTCTCTCTTGGTCTAACAATTTGTCTTTGAATTCAAGCGGCCCTCAAGAATCAGACTTGGTCAAAATGGCCAAGTCTATGGTTAAAGCCATCCCTCTAGAGGAGAAGGATGCGGTCAAGGGAGTCGGCACCCTTGACTTAGACGGAATCATGGGTCTCCTCTCTGAGGTATACTTAGCATTTTTTGTAAAATGTTTATTGACTTTGCCTGCCGCCTGTTTTTGCAAATCTGACGCCTGGTGCTTCTTTTTCAAGCCATGCTCCGTGTACACGGCCTCCGTAGGCCGATCAGCGCCAAAAACAAAGAGGTAAAAGCTGCCAAAGCCATGTCTGCCTCTGACTTTGACAAGGCAATGTTTCAAATTGCCCAAAATGAAATTTTGACCACTGATATTCTTTATTATCAGGCTCAGGCCACTTTGGAGATCAAATGCAAGTTAGAGGCGGCCAACAAAAAGAACTAGGAGCTGGAGCAGACGGTCAAAAGTCTTTGAGACAAGCTGCGTCCACTCAAAAACATCACCCATAAGGTTGAAGATCTGCAGACATCTTTGGACACACTCAAGGAGCGCCTAGAGAAGCAGGAGGCAGCCATCACCAAATATTTTAATGCGAAGGCCGAGACCGAGAAGCTGGCTCTAGCCCAGGCTATGATGGAGGACTCGGCCAATATAATGAAGATAACCTGGTCGTCCCTCTTCCCAAAAGCTAGCTTTTATGAATAGGACAAGAAATTCAACGCTTGTACTGAAAAGTACAACCGAAGAATCATGCAGCAGGCGACTGATGAGGACGAGAAGAAAGAGGAAGGGACCGGCTCCAGCTCCGTGGAGGAAGAAGAGGTGGTGGCCCTACAGCCAATTCAGGAGGATGCGCCTAAAGCTCCTGCCCGTGAAGACGAATCAATAAAAGGGGATGCACTCGATCAAGCGGCAGTTGAGACTCAAACTCCTCCCAATTTTTAAAGCTTTAATTTTTCAAACTTTTCTCCGGCCTGCGTGCCGTTTGTTCTTATATCCACTTTACCTGGCTAGGGGGCCGGGGTTTATGAATATTTTGCCGGTCTTTATGGCCGGCTGTTAATACTAATTTGGGCGGCGATTCGATCGCCTTTGATCACAGAATCTGGTTTATGCTTTATTTTTTCCAAGTATAGAGGGTCCTTGACGTGTGCTTAAATGCTATGCCGATTGTTTCGGCTTTGTACGTTTTTAGAATTTTGCTTAAAATTTTGCTAAGGATTTTTTGCAAGCAAAGTTTATCAAGTACCGACTGTCGATGCCCTTGGACGACTTGTTGTCTTGGCTCCAGTTTGGCGACCAGTCGGCCATGTATCCAGTCGGTTTCCCAACACTTTTAAGGAAACACGTTAGGTCTACTTAAATTTTCTCAAGTTAGAAGGAACAGATCGCTTGTAGTCGGGCCACCTGTTCGTTCATGTAGAAATAGAGTCCTTGCTTGCCTTTAGCCAGGCGGACTCATCGTTCCTTTTTGGATCCATACCAAGTATGTGGGAGTGACTATGAGTAATCTTTGAGTAGTAGAGGTACCAGGCGGCAGAGGCCGGCTGATACCCTTGATTCGCCAATTTTTGTTGGCTATTAACTTAAGAGGTACCCCCTGTACTTATCCCAAGTGATACAGGCGGTTATCAGACTCGGATGTCAACTACTAACACTTGTTTGGTTAGTGTTTAGAGTTATCCTTGTCTCGAAACGGCTACGTGGTTTGTCCTTGGGGACAGTTTTTTAGGTGTCGTGTACTTAGTTTACAGAGCATTATTCCACCCAAAAGGGAGCTGCTCTCTGCGACGAATCTCATCCGGAGGGATGTCGCTGGACGCCTGCTATGATATTGGCACATGTCGTATTAGTTTAAAAGAGAGGATCAGTTGGCTAGGCGCCTGGGCTGACCACCCGGCCATAGGCCTTGTTTAGTTCATGGTGAATAAGTATAGGAGAGTAGCCGAATGTAAAGTTACAGGGGGCATGCCCCTTTAAAACAGTACAAAGTAGAGAAAATGAAGAGTTGTCGATGGTTTGTCCAGTCGGCATGCCCCTCTGTATTCAGTACATATTAAAGATAGAGAGTAGTCGTCTGCTAATGTTACAGGCGGCATGCCCCTCTGTTTACAATATAAATGAAGCAAAATAGCAAGTTTTATTAGTAACTCTTGGCTAATTACATTATTCAAAAATAATACTTCTTTAAATTATCTACATTCCAGGTTCGAGGTAAGGGTTGGCCGTCTGGTGTTTCCAGACGGTAGGTGCCGTCCCGAACCTCTTCATAGATTCGGTAGGGTCCTTCCCAGTTAGGAGTTAATTTGCCTAACTCATTAGCCCTACCGACTACTGTAGGGTTTCGTAGTGACCCAACACTATGCGGAAGGAAACCCCCCAAGACCCACCCCTTAATTAAAGCAATTAACAAACATAATAAACTTAATCAAGCAAGACTAAAAACAAGAATTATACCTTTGTTGCGTGCTTTGCTCCCGAAGAGCTCTTACTTCAAAATCCCGAAACTACGAGATCTCCAGTGGATCGTACCCTTGACCCGACCCGAGAGTCCCAAGTCTTGAAGGTTAGTAAAGACCCGGACAAAACAAAACTATGAGTTTTACGAATCAAAGGTTTACTCTAATTACAAGAGTTGCCTTTTTAATTCCACTCAAAGTTGTGTATTTCCCAATACCATGACTTTGGTATTTATAGGGAAATGCACCCTTGAACTTCATTTCCCAACCAATGTGGGAGAATGAATATCTTTGATAATTAATTTATTTCCAAAATAAATTAATAATTAAATTCAATCATAATGCAACAAGTGTCAAGAGGAGAGAGAGGGTTAGATGAGGACCATGAAGAGGTGGGGGGGACCATTGCCTTGCTCCCCAAGGCTTTGCCTAAGCCTTGGTCCCCACCCCTCACAAAACCGCCTTAAGTAAGGGGCTTCTGGGCTGCTGCCAGCTAGGCATTGCATGCTCGGTGCTGGGCGATGCTTGGCGCTGGTGCGTGCTAGTGCGAGGCGTTGGTGCGTGCTAGTGCGAGGCGTTGGTGCGTGCTAGTGCGATGCGCTGGTGCTGGGCCTCGCCTCTCTCGCACATGCTCGCATAGCCAGCATGCGTGCTGCTAGCGAGCCACGCATGCTGGCCCCTTGCCTCGCCAGCTACACGCATCACCCTCGCACTACGCACATGTCTCGCACACACACACGCATCCCTTGCTGCACCTCTCGTACATGCACATGCCTCGCACACCTTGCTTGCCCAGCCAGCGAGCCTACGCATGCAAGGGCCTAGCATGCGAACTGGGCGATGCTGCCAAGCATCCTCGCACTAGCACACGCCAGTGCCTATCATTGCTATGGCTGTGCTTGGTGCGAGGTACGCACACGCACATGCACATGCGCTAGTGCCTAGCACTGCGGTGGTTGTGCTTGGTGCGTGTGTGTGGCCCTGCCATGTGCTGATTAGCGACGGTTCCTAGGCATCATGCTAGGGCTGCAATAGCGCCTAGGCATGATGTTAGGGCTGCGATGGTGCGCCTAGCACACCTAGTGTGCTTAGGCTTGCGCCTAGCCATGCTTGGTGAATGCTAGCTCGAACTAGCCTAGCGTCCACATGGTTAGACCATTGTGGTGCTACGGCTACGCTCGTACTTGTCGCTTGTGATTTTGCGACGCTCGGCCTCGACGCTTTAGGCTCGATATCCGACGTCTATATTCGTAAAACTCTGTCGACTCATTAAATCCTTTTGGATTAATTTGTCGTCTCGGATCGGTGATTTTATTGGGTTCGACCCGAAAGATTCAGTTAAGATTAAGCTGTAATATCAATTGTACCTAAATATTACTGATCGGAAGTGGCCTCCACCTAGGCATTCCGATAACTTGATCTTACACTTGTTGGAAGGACACCATTCCTTTCAATCTCCCACTTGTCCTTCCGAACAAGTGTTCATACAGTGTATGGTCCATTTCCTATGTCTCTAATGTTTCTTCAAGAACTATAAGGTAAGAGTCATCGTCGTCCTTATTACGTTCAGAAGTGTTTCTCGATCTCCGAGTTCGACTGTCAATAAGCAGATGATTTCTAAAATCCATCTGAGCACGGCCATGCATTTTTACAGTCTTGCTCTTCGAGCGGCCTTGTAAACAACAAACCATTTTCCCTATAGTTAATAGGGGGAAAATCCGAGTCTTGAATTGTATGTTCCTCTTACTTAGAGGACTTAGTCTCCTGAGTGTTCCCGTTATGATCCCCAGTTACGGCAGACGTTAGGAAACATCAAAGAGTCTAGTACTCAAACAAGAAAACTTCACAATACTCATGGTTGGAGGAAACAGGTTTCGATAGTCATAATGAGAAATGTACTTATGACAATTTTGAAATTTCTTAAAGTACTCTCATAGGTCTTATCCAGTACGGTTCCAAACTGTACCTGTGCAAATGATTTATGACTGTCTCGTCCTCGCAGCACAAGAAACGGTGTTGTAAATCATACTACACACTAATCTGTGGCGGCCATCAATCATCCATCCGTTAGATGACCACGATTAGGGACAATTTTCGATTTAAATATTCAATGTTCACTTAACAGGTGTTTCTTTATCCAAGACATGGTCTTGATACCCTGTTTTGAATATTTCCGTAAATCGAATGGACTCATTAGTTAATTCTAAACCACAATTAAATAGTAATGGAGTGAATGATATTTTTGCACAAAATTAATTACTCCATAAATGAATGGTTTCATTACAGTGTCTTACATTAAACATCCTATTTAATTAAAACACATGTACAGGGAATTTCAAAGCCAGTCTCCAACATGCTTGATTCCCATCGCCTCAATGTGCTTGTTGTGTTTCACCTGAGGTAGCGGTTTAGTCAAAGGATCGGCCACATTATCATCTGTGCCAATCTTACAAATTTTTATTTTACCTTCGGATTTCCATTCCCTTATCATGTGAAATCTCCTTTGCACGTGTTTGACCTTCTGGTGTTCTCTCGGCTCCCTGTCCTGAGCGATAGCTCCATTATTATCACAATAGAGGTCTATCGGCCCCTTGATTGAGGGTACAACACCAAGTTTGCTGATGAAATTGCGAACCCAAACAGCTTCTTTGGCAGCTTCTAAAGCACCCAAGTATTCGGTTTCAGTTATAGAGTCTGCAGTGGTGCTCTGCTTGGAACTCTTCCAGCTTAACGCTCCTCCATTTAGGCAAAATATGTACCCCGACTGTGACTTGAAGTCGTCTCTGTCAGTCTAGAAGCTAGCGTCGGTGTAACCTTCAAAAACCAGTTCTTTGTGGCCTCCATACACCAGGAATTTATCCTTGTTCCTTTTCAGGTACTTTAGGATATTCTTAGCCGCAGTCCAATGCGCCTCTCCTGGGTTTGATTGGTATCGGCTCATTGCACTCAAGGCATACGATACATCTGGCCTTGTAAATATCAAGGCATACATGATCGATCCGATCAGCGAAGCATATGTGATCTTATTCGTTCTTTCTCGCTCAACAAGTGTCCGTGGACACTGTTTCTTGCTGAGAGTTATGCCATGGGACATAGGTAAATGCCCTCTCTTGGCATTCTCCATGTTGAATCGAGCCTGTACCTTATCAATGTAAGTACTCAGGCTTAATCCAATCATCCTTTTAGATCTAAATCTGTAGATCTTGATGCCCAATATGTACTGTGCCTCTCCTAAGTCCTTCATTGAAAAGCACCTTCCCAATCAGCCCTTTACGGACTCTAGTAATTTTGTGCTGTTTCCAATGAGAAGTAATGAGAAGTATGTCATCAACATACAGGACTAGGAATGCAATATCACTCCCACTTACCTTCATGTATACATAAGATTCATTTGGATTCTTGATAAAACCAAACTTGCTAATGGCTTCATCAAATCACAGATTCCAACTTCTGCTGGCTTGCTTCAGTCCATAAATGGACTTCTTCATCTTGCAAACCTTTCCAGCATTGCCTGGATCGACAAAACCTTCTGGCTGTGTCATACACACATTTTCTTCCAAAATTCCATTTAGGATGGCGGTTTTGACATCCATCTGCCATATTTCATAATCGTAATATGCAGCAATCACTAGGATGATTCGGACGGATTTTAGCATTGCAACTGGTGAAAAGGTTTCATCATAGTCAAACCTGTGGATTTGTCTATAACCTTTTCCCACCAGTCTAGCTTTGTATATCAATGCATTTCCATCCTTGTCTGTTTTCAATTTGAAGATCCATTTGCAACCAATGGGTGTATAACCCTCGGGCAAATTCACCAAGTCCCAGACTTGATTTTCAGACATAGAGTCCATCTTGGATCTCATGGCCTCTTTCCATTTTGCAGAGTCGGGGCTCGTCATAGCTTGCTTGTATGTCGCTGGCTCATCACCATCCATGACTAGGATGTCCTGATCATCGGTTAAGACGATACCAAGGTATCTGTCTGGTTGAGATCTTTTTCGTTGCGACCTACGAAGGATAATCGGTTGAGCATTTTCATTTTTCAGTTTGATTATGACCAATCTTCTTAGATGCTTCCAAAGTATCTAGATTGTCAATTTTATCAGGTTGACATTGTTGCTCGTCCTCTCGAACTTCGTCGAGTTCGATTTTCCTCCCACTTGTCATTTTGGAAAGGTGATCCTTCTCTAGAAAGACACCATCACGAGCAACAAAGACTTTTTTCTCGAACTTATTGTAGAAGTAATACCCTTTGGTTTTTTTTGGATATCCCACAAAGAAACACTTATCCGATTTGGGGTGAAGTTTGTCCGAAATTAATCGTTTAACATATGCTTCGCATCCCCAAATCTTGAGAAAAGACAACCTAGCAGGTTTCTTAGTCCATAATTCATATGAAGTCTTTTCAACAGCCTTTGACGGAGCTCTGTTTAGTGTTAGTGCTGCAGTTTGTAGCGCATGTCCCCAGAAAGAGATAGGGAGTTCACTAAGACCCATCATTGATCGAACCATGTCTAACAAGGTTCGATTCCTCCGTTCCACTGAGGAGTTCCGGGAGGTGTCAACTCTGAAAGGACACCATTTTCTTTCAAGTGATCGTCGAATTCATGGCTCAAATATTCGCCACCTCGATCCGATAGAAGTGCTTTAATTTTCTTGCCAAGTTGATTTTCAACTTCTTTCTGAAATTCTTTGAATTTCTCAAAGGATTCAGATTTATTCGACATTAAGTAGATATAGCCATATCTACTAAAATCGTTAGTGAAAGTAATGAAATATCGGTAACCTTGTCTTGCGGGTGTACTCATTAATCCACATACATCCGTGTGTATTAGACCTAATAAGTCACTTGCCCTTTCTCCCAACTTGGAAAATGGTTGTTTTATCATCTTGCTTAATAGACATCCTTCGCAATTTTCAAACGACTCTAAGTCGAATGAGTCAAGAACACCGTCTTGAAGAAGTTTCTTGATGAGTTTGATGTTAATATGGCCAAGACGATAATGCCACAAGTAGGTTTGATTCAACTTGATGGTCTTAGTTGATTTGGTATCAATCCTATTGTATTTGTGTAAAGCATGCAATTTAATTTGAACATATGTTTGCAAGACAATTTTGAAACAACTATTGTCAAAATTTTACAAGAAAAATAACTAAGAGTCCAACACCATGGATCAAAATATTGTTCAAAATGCATGATAAAACTAGGATTAGTTTTAATTACATCTCAAAGAAAAAATAGTGCATGCAAGCACGACCGAAAAACCATCTTCGTCGTCCACTTGTCCATGCACCAACACTTGATAAGCTTTCTCACTTGGTCCCTGAAAAGGCAACATAAAGTGAGTCATACTTGGTATCCAATACCTATGATAAGTTAATTCACAAGTGTTTAGGAAGATACCTGAGGTAGTCGGAATGTTCCCCTCTTCCTTGAAGAGCATGCATTCTCTCTTATAGTGGCCTTGCATGTCACAATGGAAGCATCTCATCTTTGCCTTGACCTTCTTGAACTCCTTCTTCTTAGCTCTCAAGGGCCTTTTGGTCATTCCATAGGCGGTGGCTTGGCTAAGAAGTTGCACCACCTCCTTGAGGGAGTGTGTCTCCTTTCCCGCAGCTATATGCACCGCCATCTCATCTTCCAATGGGATTCCGAGAAGCTGCATATGTTTGAAGGTCTAGTCATTCCAAGCACATGAGGTTGAAGGGGCATGATGGGTCTTAATTTGGCATTGTAGACCTTTGTCCAAAGCCGGCGCCTTTCCTTAGCAAGACATCCCACGTCCGGGAGATAGGAGGTAAGACTTTCCTTCCAATCTTCCGGGATGGAATTTGCTATAAGTCGTGAGACCTTTTTGCAATTTGAAGACCATTCTTCATGAGCCTCATCGGTCATGATTCCTTTGACAAAGAAGCTTGGAATGGGAGTATCAAGAGTATACTCCAAGGAAGAATTCCGGAGAGTTCTCCTGAGTTCCTCCTCCCATTCCTTGAAGTTGACCAAGTTTAAGGAAAAGGCCAACTTCTCGGGGAGTTCCGAGCACATATGGTTGTTGTTTGAGTTACTTGCAGACATGGTTCTACAATTGACAGAATTTGAAATGAAAAACCATTCATATAAGAAATAAGTTGAAATTTAAAAGCATTCAAGCATATATTCAATCTTATTAAGCATTTTATCCACGCATTCATAAAATTGTCCCTTTTAGGCGAGAATAAAATGATTTTGAGATCCCAAAGATCAAGAAATGGTTAAGCATGCTTTGGCTTGTCTTAATCATTAAATATCTTAAGGTAAGCAATCCAATTTCTAATAGCTCCAAGCTACTCTCGGTTTGATAAAATGTCGCATCTAATGCATCCTTGACATTTTATCTCTTTTGCCACGACATCTAAGGACTCCTTACTGATATCGTTGAGCTTAGTCAAGACAATTCATATACCTAGTATACCTTACGTTCCTAGGGAAGTACTGATGTCTCGCTTTGGCGTAGTCCAACACGTACGCGCATTAGTTCGGTAAGTGTTGTTCTTGGAACGACAAATCTTAGCTCAATATTATTAAGGGACCTAGGGTTTCTATGTTGGTTGATTTAAGTGAACTTAACTAATTGTCGCAACATATAGAAATCCTAGACATGCATCTAGCAATCATATATAACAACAATGCATATAAATCATAAAATAGATGCATTTGGCAACTAGCATGACCCCTTGAAATCTTCAATTTCCATGGGTCTTCATCTTGGCTCGTCTTCATCGAAACGCCGTCTTGAGACATTTTGGCCAAAATAAAATAAACTAGCTAGAACGACTAAGATAAATCTTATAGTACAAAAATACTTAACGGTTCGCAGACCGTATTTAGATTTACAAAAATACGTAACGGAACGCAGTCCGTATTTTCTATCCTAGTCGGGCCCTACTAGTTGCCATTTTCTATAACCTGTTTTGAAAACAATCTTCCATTCACCAATTCGCAAAATTAAACACACAAAACTAGTAACTAACTTAGGTGGTTAATCCGATTAACGCGCCTAATTAAAACTAGTCAAAGATGTTTAATCCATTATTTCCAAACGCAAAATGCTCACGCAATTAATTAGGCTCCCATTAAATTCCGCATCCATACTTAATTAATCCGATTAATTAAATCGGCATAACCCATAATTTGTCAAAGTTTTGCAAAACTGAAAATCGGGGTTTTTTTAACCTCGTTAAAATAATTACATAAATGATTTAAAATGGCAAAATTTTCGCAAAATTACATAGCTCAAAATTAAGCAACGAAGCCCCACCCAAGCATGGTGCATTGCGCACCATGGCTACTAGGCAGCAGTGGGCTGGCTGGCTGGGGCTTGCTGCCTCGCTGCCCAGTAGCAGCACAAGCTCGCCAGCAGCCTACGCCACACAACACCAGCAGCATCAAGGGTTGTGCTGGCGCTTGGTGCTAGCATGTTGCGCCCAGCACAGCACACTACGCTGGCCAGCACCACGCATGCCTACTCGCATGCTGGCGCCTGCCAGCAAGTGGGGCTGGTTGGTGCTTGCTACCACGCTGCCCAGCAGCGCCCCAAGCAACCAGGAGCCAATGCCACAGCCCAAGCCCAGCCTTTGCACCCCTCGCCACAGGCCCCAAGCAACCAGCAGCCAATGCCACATAGCCACCGCGCACCACAGGCAACCTACATGTGGGCTGCTAGGCAGCCGACTAGCATTGGTGACGCTTGCGGTTTTGCATCGATTTGCGTGCATTTTATTCGGGATTTTAATTCCGATTTATGTGTGGCATAAATTAATTCTAAATTACATTTTAGAATCAATTTGAGGAAAAATAAAATAAAATAAAATAAGTCTAATCTTAAATAAATATTAATTTTTTATTGGTGCACAAGTCTAAATTATCCAAAAAAAATTTATTTTTGAACAAAATTAGGTCTTTCTTTATGCTTAAAATAAAATGAGCTATGTCAATAATTAATCTTGCCAATTTGCAAATTAATAATAGATTTGACAAATGGGAGTTGGAAAAATAAACTAATCATCTAATGAAAAATTTTCCAACTTTCATACTTGTGTAAAATACCAAGATTACAACTTCCAAAATGAAGATTAATCAAATTTTACTCACAAGTATTTGAACTTGATGGATTTTAATCAACCAAACATGAAAAATCTAAACTTTGTTCAATATCGAATTTAGGGTTAGGGTTCCAATCATTTAAACCTTTAAAGATTAGAACTTTGACATTAAAGGAACTTAAAATTACAAGTTCACAACAAGATTTCACATTTTATTACAATTTAATTGCAAAATTTGTGAAAAACAAGTTTACGTGAAAAATGGTACATCAACTTAAGCACTAATAAAAACTCCATTATTATGCTTAAGGATATTTTTAAAAATAGTAGATTAGTGATGCAAATGTGCATTTAATCTCACCTTGTAATGCTTGCATTAATCAAGGCTTAAAAAGAATTAAAATTTTCGTTGTAAAACGAAAAACCATAGAAAAAATGGGTTTCTGGTTCGAATTTGGCTTCTGCACAGTTCTCAAAGAAGGTTGAATATGTTCCAGAATGTCGATTCCACCCAAAAATCACTATTTTTAAGCCAAAATCTGGGTTTGACAGCCAAATCGAGAATAAATTCGAGTTTTAAAATTAATTAAAATGAGCATCTAATCTAATTAGAAGAACGTGAACCAGAAAAATAAACTCTTTTAAAACACCTTAATTAAAAAAGTAATTGCAAAAATTAAAAGGAGCGTGGCTCCGATACCGCTGTAGGATTTCGTAGTGACCCGACACTAAGAAGCATTATACCTTTGATGCGTGCTTCGCTCCCGAAGAGCTCTTACTTCAAAATCCCGAAACTACGAGATCTCTGACGGATCCTACCCTCGACCCGACCCGAGCGTCCCAAGTCTTGAAGGTTAGTCAAGACCCGGACAAAACAAAACTATGAGTTTTACGAATCAAAGGTTTACTCTAATCACAATGCAACACGTGTCAAGGGGAGAGAGAGGGTTAGGTGAGGACCATGAAGAGGTGGGGGAGACCATTGCCTTGCTCCCCAAGGCTTTGCCCAAGCCTTAGTCCCCCCACCCCTCACAAAACCGCCTTAAGAAAGGGGCTGCTGGGCTGCTACCAGCTAGCACCATCCCAGCCAGCAGCCTCGCATCCCAGCCAGGCAGTGCATGCTTGGTGCTGGGCGATGCTTGGCGCTGGTGCGTGCTAGTGCTAGACGCTGGTGCGTGCTGGCGCTGGTGCTGGGCCTCGCCTCTCTCGCACATGCTCGCATAGCCAGCATGCATTCTACTAGCGAACCACGCATGCTGGCCCCTTGCCTTGCCAGCAACATGCATCACCCTCGCACTACGCACATGCCTCGCACACACACTCGCATCCCTCGCTGGACCTCTCGCACATGCACATGCCTCGCACACCTTGCTAGCCCAGCAAGCGAGCCTACGCACGCAAGGACCTAGCATGCGTGCTGGGCGATGCTGCCAGGCATCCTCGCACTAGCATACGCTAGTGCCCAACACTGCTATGGTTGTGCTTGGTGCGAGGCACGCACACGCACATACACATGCGCCAGAGCCTAGCACTGCGATGGCTGTGCTTGGTGCATGTGTGTGGCCCTGCCATATGCTGATCAGCGATGGTGCCTAAGCATCATGCTAGGGCTGCGATAGCGCCTAGGCATGATGCTAGGGCTGCGATGGTGCGCCTAGCACACCTAGTGTGCTTAGGCTTGCGCCTAGCCATGCTAGGTGCATGCTAGCTCGAACTAGCCTAGCATCCACAAGGTTAGACCATTGTGGTGCTACGACTACGCTCGTACTTGTCGCTTGTGATTTTGCGACGCTCGGCCTTGACGCCTTATGCTCATTATCCGACGTCTGTATTCGTAAAACTCTGTCGACTCATTAAATCCTTTCGGTTTAATTCGTCGTCTCGGATCGGTGATTCGATTGGGTTTGACCCGAAGAGTTCAGTTAAGATTAAGCTGTAATATCAATTGTACCTAAATATTACTGATCGGAAGCGGCCTCCACCTAGGCATTCCGATAACTTGATCTTACTTAAGAATTAACTCTGTAATAATTCTGAACCCTCTATCGGAAGAATACACTTGTTGGAAGAACACCATTCCTTTAAACTGCTTCTATCTTTCGTAGTACAAAGTCCCCCACTTTGAGTGGACACCTGTGTACCCTTTTATTATATGCCCTTGTCATTCTCAGGCGGTAGATTTCATGGCGTAAGGCTGCATTGCCCCTTCGTTCTGGGAGTGAATCCAATGCTAGGCACATAGCCTCCCAATTTGCTTCTTCGTCATAAAGCATTATACGAAGAGTCGACTCGTAGTGTTTAATTGGTAGAACAACTTCTGCCCCATAAGTTAGGAGGAATGGAGTCTCTCCAGTCGCCCCTATCTCAGTCGTCCTAATGGCCTAGAGAACATGCGGTACTTTGTCTGCCCATAGTCCGCTTGCTCGTTCAATCTTCTTTTTGATACCGTTTGAGATTATTTTATTGAAAGCTTCCACCTGGTCGTTTGCTTGCGGACGACCGACTGATGCAAAGCAGTTTGAGATGCCCTGGTCTCCCAACCAATTATTTAGAAAAGGCGTCTCAAATTAGGGGCCATTATAAAAAACCATAGACATAGGCACTCCAAATCGAGTGATGACATTCCTCCATATGAAGGAGATGACATCCTTGGTCTTGATACCCTTAACTGCTTCTGCCTCCACCCATTTGGTGAAGTAGTCAACTGCAACCAGTATATACCGCCTGCCGCCTGTTGTAGGCGTATAGGGACCTAGGATATCCATGCCCCACTAAGCGAATGGTATAGGACTATGGATGGCCGTGAGGTCTGTGGCCGGACGATGAATTAACTTGCCAAACCTTTACCACTTGTCACATTTTTTAACCATTTCCATGGCATCAGCTTCCAATGTAGGCCAGAAGTAACCTTGCCGCCTGGTTCTTTGAGCAGGCGACTTGCCGCCTACGTGAGAAGCGCAGTACTCTGAATGTAGATCTTCTAAGACGTCTCATCCTTATTCGGGGGTAACACATTTCAGGAGGGGCTGAAGATGCCCTTTCTTGAAAAGTTCCCCTTTACGCATTTCAAAGTTGGACACTCGTTTTTTCAGTAAGGCCGCCTGGTATTGATCACTCAGCAAGGTGCCGGCTGTTAAATAGGCTCTGATTGGGTCCATCCAGGTTGAACTTCTATCCAGAATTCCAATAGGATCTTCCTCAATACTTCTTTTCTCCATAACTTCCTAGAAAACAGTCCTTGGCGTGTCACAGGAGGCCGAAGATGCCAGCTTTGAGGGAGCATCCGCCTGGTTAATCTCGGACCTGGGTACTTGAGATAAATGAAACTCTTCAAGTGACCCGGCCACTTGTTATACCGCCTGCAAATATTTAATCTTGGTCGAATGGGTTGCTTAAAATTCACCGTTGTACCGGCTTACTATCAACTGTGAGTCAGAGCAGGCGTCTATTTTTCTTGCCCCCGCCGCCTTGCACATGCGGATACCGGCCAATAAAGCTTCATACTCCGCCTCGTTGTTCGAGGCTTGGTAGTTAAAACGTAGAGCATACTCGTACCTGCCGCCTTCTGGCGACTAACATATGACGCCTGCACCACAACCATTTGCAGTGGAGCTCCCGTCCACATAAACCTTCCAGACTGGGTCAGGAATTTGAGAATCAAAGGGCCGAGTCATCTCTACTATAAAGTAAGCAAATGCTTGTCCCTTCACGGCTTTCCTTGGCTCGAACGTAATTTCAAGGCTCTGAATTTCTATTGCCCATTTGATCATTTTGCCTAACGACTCCATGGTTGTCAGTGGCCGCTTGATTGGCTGATCTGTGTATACCACTACCGAATGTGCCAAGAAGTAAGGCTTCAATTTTCTAACTGCCATGAAGAGAGTAAGGCCAAATTTTTCCACTAGGGGGTATCTCAATTTGGCATTCTTCAACACGTGACTCGCAAAATAGACCGGGAGCTGCCATGAAGGAGGACGGCACTTAGAGCATGGTCAGACACTGCTAGATATAAATAGAGCACTTCTTTGGGCAAAGGGCTTACCAGCCTTGGTAAAGAGTGCAAATGTTCTTTCAGCTTTTGGAAGGCCGCTTCAACATCCGGCCCCCATTCAAACATAGCTTTCTTTTTAATTGCCTGAAAGAAATAAAGGCATTTGTTGCCTGATCGATTGAGAAATCTTCCCAGGACCGCCAGAAAACCTGTTAATTTCTGGACCTCTCGGACTGTGCGGGTGACTACATGTCTATGACCGCCTGCACTTTTTCGGGGTTAGCCTCTATGCCCCTTTGATTAAAAAGCAATCCGAGGAACTTTCTAGACTCAACTCCAAAAACACACTTCTTAGGATTCAGCATGACTTGGTGCCGCTTGAGTGTAGTGAATGTTTCTTGGAGGTCGCCCAAATGGTCCGCATTGAGTTTAGACTTCACTATCATATCATCTATGTATGCCTCGACGTTCCTTCCAATTTGATCAAAGAACACCGTGTTTATCATTCTCTTGAAGGTGGTCGGGGTGTTCTTTAGACCAAACGGCATGACCGTGTAACAGTATAGGCCCTGATTTGTGACAAAGGCCGTCTTCTCTTGGTCTTTCTTCCATAGAGGAATCTGATGGAAACCAAAGTAGGCGTCCATGAAACTCATTAAGGTGTGGCCGGCTGTAGAGTCGACTAGACTTTCGATCTTGGGCAATGGATAACTATATTTGGGGCACGCCTTATTCAAGTCTGTGTAGTTCACACACATGCGCCAGGTACCATTCGGCTTTTTCACGAGTACAACGTTTGCAACCCTTGAATTCCTTGGCTTTTTCACGGTCAGGGAAATAACACTATCGAATGAACCCTACATCAAGTAGTTTTTTAACCTTGGCGGCAGCCGCCTGGCTTCTTTCTTCACCATGGTTCCGTTTCTTTTGCCTGACCGACTTCTTTTTCGGATCCACAACTAACTTATGCACTGCCAAGTCTGGACTGATACCTGACATCTCATGTACCTCAAATGCAAAAATATCCTTGAATTCCTTCAAGAGTTGGTGAAAATTATCACCAAGTGCCGCAAGAGCATTCGTCCCAACCTTAACTGTTCGGTCAGGGCGTGAGTCGTCCAGGACGACATCCACATGTTCACTAGCCGGCTGAGGGCGGAACTCGTCTGACCGCTCCTCGGCCAATGATTGCTATCGCTTTTCCTTTCTTTTGGCCCCAAGTTAGGCAGCCTTTCTTTTCTTGCCGCCTGCTACTTGGGCAAGCGTATCCTCCTTGATTTGCTCAAGGTCCGTTTTCTCTCCACTTGGGCCAGTAGTTGCCACAGTGGGTTTAATATCCGAGAGGTAAAACTCTCGTGCCATTTTCTGGTCTCCCCTTAGGGAGCCGACTGTCCCATCATCCTTCTCAAACTTGAGCAGCATGAGAGATGGAATGATGACAGCTTTGGAATTGTTCAGGGTGGGTCGCCCTAAGATCATGTTATAGGCCGAGAGCTCTTCAACAAATAAGAACCGGACCACCATGTGACGGCCCTCCCCTTTCTCACCAAGACGGATGGGTAAATCCACTCGTCCCACTTGGTGTACAACGCTTCCTCCAAACCCCACTAAAGGGTGAGATACCGGATGTATGCAGTCAGGTTTGTACTTGAGCTTTGCCAAGCACTTGTTGCTGATTAGATCAAAGGAACTGCCGGTGTCTATGAGGATCCGACCAACTCTCTGGTTGGCCACTTTACATTCAATAACAATGGGGCGTCATGCGGCCCCCTAACGCCTCCCAAGTCTTCCTCTGTGATGACAATTTATGGGAATGGACTCTTGGAGGTCCAAACTTGGTTGATGGAATTAACATCTAACCGCTTGATGTTGTCTTTGTTTCCTCTGATTGTGGGGCCGCCTCCTGCGAAGCCGCCTGCTATAGTATAGAATGTTGCGTCGTTAGTGTCAGAACTGTCGGCCGACCTGTGCTTCTTCTTGGCCGTCTGTTTTTGTTTGGGAGGAGCATTCCCCTTGGACTTCTTGACATAGGAGTCAAGATCACCTTTTTCTGCCAGGCAGTCCAGAAAGCGCTTCAGGCTTATACACTCATTGGTTTCATGACCAATGTCTTCATGAAAGTGGCAGAATTTGCTTTGGTTCCGGTTGCTGATCGAACCTTTCATGGCGGCCGGCTTCTCAATTGAGATCCGGCCCTTGATTTCATTGAGGATAGCGTGGCTATCCTTGTTGAACTCATACTTGGGAGACTATGGTTTATATTCTTTCTTTTTTTTCTAGGACGGCTGTTTAGAGGAGTCGGCCACCAGGATTTCTTTTCTCTTTATCTCTTCTTTGTCTGCCGACTGCTTTTGTCGATTTTCTCTTTCGTCGGGCCTTTTGCTATCCGACTGCTTTCCAGTATTACAAAGGTCAATTGCCTGAATATAGGCATCCGCCTCCATCATGGCCTCTTGGAGGGTGGTCACCCTTTTTCTGACAAGGTCAAATTTAAAGGTTGACCCGTCCTTAAGTCCTCTGAAAAAATCAGTATAGGCTACCTCATCCGACAGCCCTTGTATCTGAATCCTCATCAAGTTAAACCGCCTGATGTAGGAACGCAGTCCCTCCTTCTCTCCATGCTGTATTGTCCCCAAGTCAAGGGTCGTCTTCTTAGCAGGTTGCCGAACCATTGTTGAGCAATGCCTTTTAATGTGGCTGGGAAGCATTTACATCATGTGGGATCATCCAACCCTTGAAGGTACATAAGGTTGGTGAATGCCATCAGATGATCTTCTGGATTTGTAGTGCCATCATAGGCTCCTACCAACACATTCTTCACTTAAGCCGGCTGGGCGGCCTCAATTATTTCCTTGGAGAAGGCGGACAGCTGTTCTCCAAGTCTAAACAACCTAAGTTGCCAGTCCAAAGGTTGGACGTTTCTTGCCGCCTGTCCTCCAAACAGAGTAGGCTGCATGAAATATTGAGGTTGCGGCACGTATGGCTGGGGTGGCACATGCGGTGCCGCCTGGTTTTTTAGGGAGCTGGACCGGTGGGAGGTATCGCCTGTCTGGCTCTCATAGTTTTAGTTTGAATACCTCAAGGAGGTATTGTGTAAACTGTCTTGAAAATCAGATGTTGAGGCCGACTCTGAGAGTCGATCACTCTTCTTCTGCTCTAACAACGTTCGAGCATTAGAGTATGTTCTCTTTTACCCATCCGGTTGAATATAACGGATGGGCTTTCTCTTTCCAGGTGAGGGAAAGTGATACTTCGTTAGGTTGATCACTGGCGGCTGCCTTGCCCCAGGCTTTTGGTAAGGGGTCGCCTCACGATCTTTTACAAGCTTCTTCCTCCCAGCCAGAGAGGGTCTTCTGGCCGACTGCTTCTTGGATGGAGCAGGTGTCTTCTTATTAATGAGATCCTGGATCTCCCCTTTGAAATTATTCATGAAACTCATGAGTTCACTTCTAGTAATGGGGGTAGATCCCTCGGCCGCCTGTTGATGATCAAATGGTTGGCCGGCAGGTTTACTAGATCCAGCTAGGCAATCCTGTCGTTCCTTCCTTTCAGAGGAACGAGTCCGTCGAGCTCTTAAGGTCCCGTCTGGGGCCGTGTGAGTCTCGACCTCGACCTCATTGTCAGTATCCTGGTCACTATAGTCCTGAGTGTCGTCCATAGGACGCTTCTCGCTTTGATTCGGTATAGACTGTGATGCCATCTCGAAAGTACTCTCCACACAGACGGCGCCAAAATGTTTCGGGGTTTTCTGATGTCCTGCGGGGGAGTTACAATTCCGGGACTAGTATCCTTGCGCCTGTACCTGCAAAACAACGGAGACTCCTTGTGGTGGGAGCTCCGCCTCCAACGGTCAAGTTAGTACTTGTTTGAGGAGTAATAAGTGCGGAAAAGTAAAGGTGGGAGATCTTGTCCCTCAAGGTGAGGAATGATCAATGTGTTTTGGATTCTCTAGGTGAGATTAATTAATTGTTGAAGACCCTTTAATGAGGATTAATTAACGTATTTATAGTCTTGGGAAGCGTGCTCAACTCTAGGTTTAGGTCAACCTAGAGCTAATTGAGCTTTTCCCGGGAGATGGGCCTAGATGGCCATTTTCCTAGGTGGTAAACAGAAGGCCACTTGGCGTGACATAATTGGTCCATGGTGGACAAATGGTTGTGTGCCACGTTGCAGCCCTTGAGAGGTCCAAATGGAGGACACTTGGCAGGACCTGATTAGTCCACGTGGCGTACACTGATTGGGCGGGGAAAACCCCCTAATCACCAGGTTCCTTGGAACCGCATGCAAACATCCTCGAACCATTCAACTCCTTCATAAACTAAATCCTAAACTAAATACAACACAAGAATGAAAAGAGAAAGTAAAGGAGAGATCTCACCCATGTCTCTTGAAGAAAAGAATAGAGCAACCTAGCAATTTACCATTTCTCCATATGTTGCTTCCAAATTTTTTAAGTTATAGGTGAGAAAAAAGAAAGCAAAACAAACACTAGAGATAGAAAATTGTTAGTAAAAGAGAGAGAAAAATCTATGAACTCAAATATTTGGGTATAACCTACTACCCAACGCATCATTATCATCATTATCATAAAGATAGACGTCATCAACAACTAACATCAATAATGCTACCTAAAGCTTACTAACAACACCCAAAGCCAAACCCCTAGACATTCCCCTAAGTCTTAGGTGTCTTCCCCCACACTTACCCAAAGCATACCCCGATGCTTCACATGCACATGGAATAAAAGGGAAGGACAACAAAGGGAGGGAGCAAACAGACCGAGTGGGAAACTAGTGGCTCCTAGGGCCATCACCACCGTCATCTGCACTCTAACTGTCGTAGGAGAAACCCGAGGGGCCATGGGGGTCCCAACCTCCGGTGTAGCCGGGGGGCCACCCATAATGACCCTTGAAAAGGTCTAGTTGGGGTGCGGACAACTGGTCATATGGCTTGGGTTGAATTAGAGGTGAAGAGTGAGAGGGATCAACATAGGGGTAGTTAGGGTCACCCCGATAATCACTCCCACCCGAAACCCAGTAGTCATAATGACTGGACTCGTTGTGGAAATCAAGTCTTGGCACATTAGGGTTCGAAGGACCCTGCCAATAGGGGTATGTAGGCTGGTTATCACCCTCCCAAGATGGCACGACCCTTGTTGGGTTAGTTTGGAAAGAATGGTGTTGTTGGGAGGCAAAAATACCTTGCACGCCGCCATTTCTTGTTGGTAGTCAAATTGTTGTTTATTTTGTTGTTGTTGTTGTCGATGTCTTCCTTGCCTTTGTTGAAATTGTTGTTGTTGTTGATGTTGTTGACTTAGAGGGACGACCCTCTCCTCATTCTCATCCTCCTCATGACCAAGACCTTCGCCGGATCCTTCACCCATTTCCATCCTTGCACTTGGGAGGACACTTGAATCTATCCTTCTTTACACACCAAGGGTAATTAACCCCCTCTCTCGTGAAAGAAGTGAACTCCGGCTTAGGGAGGAAGCAATGGTTCTCGTGGGAGACTAACATACTCCAAGTCCTACCTCGATCCTCCGTATCCGCGATGAATTTTATCGTCTTTAGTTGATCGAGATCGAGCCAAATATCACTCCCATCATATTTCCCCACGGGGGTGCAAGAATCCAACTTATCCATATGGCCCAATTTCTCGACTATCCGAGTGATCATCCCACCAAAATGGATCTATCCTTTCTTTGTAGCCGAGAGGAAACCTTCAATGCACTTAGTAAATAGAAACCCAAAGTTCATTCTATGCCCCAACTCCGGCTGCGTAGCTAGCCATAATATATTCGGATTTCCTCAGTTGTCATCTTTCCCAAGTCCTGCTTGTTAAAAACCATGTACCCGAGCAATCGATGTAGGAGTCTGATGGCGGGGTGCATGATCTGACTGGCCAAGGAGTACTTGGAATTGAAAGCATCCATCCTTGAGATGACCTTCCACCAATGAAGGGGTTCATAAGCATGAAGGCCCTCATGCTCGAAGAAGAACATATCGGCGTCCGGGTTTAGGTCTAACAATTGGTTAAATTGGCGGAGGGTGAGGGTTTCTTTTTTTGTTAAAGTGTTGGAAGGAGATGGTGAGGTCCTTATCCCCCGCGGCATGACATTCAAAGGAGGCTGGAAACTCAAGAGTCGGCTCCTTGTAGGTTCGGTAGGCACTTGTTACAAAGGAGCCTAGCCTAAGGTTGTTGAATAAGAACCAACAATCCTCGTCAATGCCGAGCTTTGTGGTGGAGGGTTTGTGGTAGTGTTTTGTGGGTCTCAATTTTCTGTTTTAGAGGTTGTCAAATATGGGTTTGTGTTTTTTATTGTGGAATTTGATGGGTAGTAGGGGTAGTGGAGTAGGTTGTTCATTTAGTTGGGGGTTCGTGGATGATGAACCTTGAGGTTCCTTCCCACTCTTTCTCTTTTTTGAGCCAAAAACCATTTTTTCCAACATCAAGATGCAATCAACTACCTCAACAATTCACCACAAAAATTCACCACAACAATTAAACACAACAAGTCTCCAATTTCAAGTAACCACCACAACGAGCACACTTCCAATAATCACCAAGCAAAACCACAACCAAGCAATCTAGTTCAATAAAACTAACAAAGACAACAACTCAACAATTAACAATTCTTAATAGGATGAATTAACACAAAATAGGCATGCAACCATCAAAAAATTCCCACATGAAAATCATAAGATACCAAATTATCTCAACCAAAGAAACTACTTCAAATTCAAAGTAAAGTTAGAGTAAGAAAGAGATATATACCAACAATGAGTACTAAAGACTTCTCCAACTAGCCCCTTTGAAGAAGAAATTCGAGCACACCTTCAAAAACCCTTCAACGGTGGAAACAAGGTCTGTTCAAGGAAGAGCACCGAAATTTAGGGGTTTTGAAAGGTGAAATTTCAGAATTTGGTGAGGAAAATTTGAAGGGGAGTGAGAAAATTTAATGGATTTTGATGATTTATGATGAGAATTTGAGGTAGAAGGAGTTAGGGTTTGAAAAGGAGTGATGTTTAGAGAGAGAGAGAGAACAAAAATCAGTTTTGGGGCAATTATGTGTTTCGATTTTGCTGAGAAAGAAGACTCAAAATTTGCAGACCCGCAGGGCCGCACCCGCGGGTAGGAAGGTCGCGCTCGCAGGTTTTCCTGTCCGCGGGCCCGCGAGTAAGAAGGCCGCACACTCTCCCTCGCATCTTTAACGCATCTCCGGTTCCTGAAATTTCTGAAGCGTAACTGGCCGTGCTCGCGGGTTGTTATACCGCGCCCACAGGTTTTGACTGTCCGCGCCCGCAGGTTAAAAGGCCGCGCCCGCGGCTGGAGATGCCGCGCCCTCTCCACGGCATCTCCAGTTTGCCCTTGATTTCTGGGATGACCCTATCCGCGCCCGCGGGTCTTAGGGTCGCGCCCGCGGGTCTTCATGTAGCGCCCTCTCCAGGGCATCTCCTAGGCAGCTCCATTTTGCTTTCATCCTTTCTTCTCAAAACTTACAACCTCAAATATGTAGACAAAAACCCAAAGATTTGAGTACCTACAAGAAGAACAAAGCATACACAATTAGGACTTAAGGGAAATCATCCAAGATTAGCTAAACAAAACCAAAAGAGTTTGAGAATTCGAGTTGCCTCCCGAGAAGCGCTTCTTTAAGAGGTCATTAACTTTACCGTAATACATCATCATCAAAATGGTGGCTTAGGATCCGATGGATCGAGCCTCATACACTCAATTATACCAACTTGATCATTGCAATGGTAAAGCTTCAAACGATGGTCGTTGACCATGAACTTGTTCCCTTCGCCTCCAATTTAGAGGACCCGTAAGGAGTAGTCCTCGAAATTGTGAAAGGCCCCAACCACTTGGACTTTAGCTTTCCGGGAAACAATCTAAGCCTAGAGTTGAATAAGAACACCTTGTCTCCAACCTTAAAGCTCTTGTTCCTTAAATGTCGGTCGTGCCATCTCTTAGTCCTCTCCTTGTAGAGCCTCGAGTTCTCGTAGGCGTCATATCGGAGCTCCTAAAGTTCATTGAGCTTAAGCAATCTCTTCTCACCCGCCAAGGACATGTCTATGTTAAGCTCCTTGATCGCCCACCAAGCCTTATATTCCAATTCAACCGCCAAATGACAAGCCTTCCCATAGACCAACCGATAGGGGGTTGTGCCAATGGGGGTCTTGTATGCCGTCCTTAAGGCCCAGAGTGTGTCATCAAGCTTGAGAGACCAATCTTTTCTAGACTTGTTCACAATCCTGTCAAGAAGGTTTTTGATATCTCTATTTGACACCTCGACTTACCCTTGAGTTTGAGGGTGGTAAGGTAGGCCAACCTTGTGATAAACCCCATATCTTTTGAGAAGAGCTTTGAATTGTTTCTTGGAAAAATGAGAACCTCCATCGCTGATTAGCACCCTAGGAACCCCGAATCACGGAAATATGATTTTCTTAAGAAGCTTGAGCACAACCTTGTTGTCGTTGGTAGGGGAGGGTATAGCTTCAACCCACTTGGTCACATAGGCCACCGCCACCAAGATATATAGATTCCCACAAGAAGAAACAAAAGGCCCCATGAAGTCGACACCCCAAACATCGAATGGCTCCACCTCCAAAATGTTTTGTTGAGGCATCTCATCCCTTTTAGTTATGCCACCACTTCTTTGGAATTTGTCACACCTTGAAACGAACTTGTGGGCATCCTTGTGCATTGTTGGCCACCATAGAAGATATTAATAGATCTTCGCCACCATCTTTTCTACACCTCCATGTCCTCCACACGGCAATGAGTGGCAATTCTCAAGAACTCCTTCGATCTCATGGTCCTGAACACATTTCCGAAAAAGGCCATCTCCACATTTCTTGAACAAGTAAGGGTCATTCCAAAAATTCCTCCTCACTTCCTTGAAAAATCTCTTCTTTTGTTGAAAGGAGAACTCCGGAGGAACAACTCCACAAGCAAGATATTTAGCTATGTCCGCGTACCAAAGGCTAGACGTTGAATCCGTAGCCATGAGGGTTTCAAATCCCACCTCCTCATTGATCGGCACATCCTCCTTATTCTCAAAAGGAAGCCTAGACAAATGATCCGCTACATAGTTCTCCGCTCCCTTTTTATCCCTCATTTCCATGTCAAAATCATGGAGCGAAAGAACCCAACGGATGAGACGCGGTTTTGCTTCCTTCTTGGTCATAAGGTAGCGGACCGCTATGTGATCCGTGTACACAATCAATTGAAGACAACATCTTTCTTGAGTAATTCGGTCAGAGGTTTGGAGATTGATGAAAAATTCTTGATAAACCTCCAGTAAAAACCGGCATGCCCTAGAAAGGCTCTCATTCCTGTAACGGAACTGGGAGGGGCAACTTAGCAATCACCGAAACTTTGGCCGAATCAACTTCAATGCCCTTTCTTGATACTTTATGGCCTAGGACAATACCTTCCTCGACCATAAAATGACATTTCTTCCAATTTAACACCAAACTCGTCTCTTGACACCTTTTCAAAACCTTTTCAAGATGTAAAGACATGTGTCAAAAGACGAGCCACCAACACTAAAATCATCCATAAAAACTTCAATTTCATTTTCAAGCATTTAGGAAAAAATGGAAGTCATGCATCGTTGGAAAGTTGAGGGAGCATTGCATAACCTGAATGGCATTCTTCGGTATGCAAATGTCCCATATGGACATGTAAAAGTAGTTTTCTTTTGATCACTTGGATGGATAAGGATTTGGAAGAATCTGGAATATCCATCCAAGAAGCAAAAGAAAGCATGATGGGAGAGGCTTTCCAACATTTGGTCCATGAAGGGGAGAGGAAAGGGTCTTTCTTAGTGTTTTTGTTCAACTTCCTATAATCAATGCACATCCTCCACCTGGTAAACGTCCGGGTGGAGATTTCGTCTCATCCTTCTCCCTTGACGATGGTCATTCCACCTTTCTTTGGAACCACGTGAACCGGGCTAACACACTTGCTATCGGAGATAGCATAGATTATGCCCGCTTCACGCAATTTCAAAATTTCTTTCTTAATAACCTCTTGGAGGTTGGGGTTCAATCTCCTTTGAGGCTCAATTGAGGTGGATTGATCATCCTCAAGGTGAATACGATGCATGCACAAAGAAGGGCTAATACCCTTGATATCATCAATGCTATACCCTATCACATCTCTATATTTTCTCAACACATCAAGCAATTTTTCCAAATCTAGCCCATCGAGGGTAGCATTAAATATAATAGGGTATTCCCCTTCAATTCCAAGATAAACATATTTCAAAGAAAGGGGAAGGGGTTTGAGTTTTACCTTGGGAGGAGGCTTGGAACTCTCCTCCAATTTTTCCTCCGCTAGTTCGAGCTCATCATCCCTAGGATCATCCTCTTCCTCCTTTTTGGCCTCATCAATAGCCATGACAAACTCTTTTCCTTTTTGAAAGTGGTACTCTTCTTCGCATGTAAGAGCTTCAACCATTGGATCTTGAGGGCTCATCACAACCCTTCCCAAGCGATCTAATTCTTCTTTCACAACATCAACCCTATAGCACTTCTCAACCATGGGGGTCTTGAGTAACTTAGAGAATTCAAAAATAATTTTTTCTTCGGCTACCTCACATGTAATGGTGTTGTTCTTGCAATTGATAACCGCCCCCAAGGTCTTGAAATCTTCACGACCCAAAATCAAGGGAGTATCCACATCTTCCTCCATATCCATCACTACAAAATCACAAGGGACAAAGATATGCCCAACTTGAATAGGAACATCTTCAAGCTCACCACAAGGTAGCTTTACCGAATGGTTGGCCAATTAAATGGTTTTCCTTGTGGGGATCATCTCAATATTAAGCTTTTGAGCAATGGATAGAGGGATCAAACTAACACTTGATCCAAGATCGGCTATGGCGCCCCTAGCTTCCATGTTCCCAATCTTTACCGGTAAAGTGAAACTTCCCGGATCTTTTTGCTTCTTGGGGATCTTATGTTGAACAAGTGCACTCACTTGATGGGGGAGAATGATAAGCTCATCATTAAGCTTCCTCTTGTTGGTAAGAATGTCTTTCAAGAACTTGGAGTATGAAGGCATTTGTGTGACAACTTCAATGAAAGGGAGGTTTATTTGCAAGTTCTTCATCACACTTAGGAACTTTGCAAATTTGTCATTCAATTTTCTCTCTGCAAGTCGACCGGGAAAGGGAACCGGTCCATCAAGATTTCTAGCCTCACTAGAATTTGAGGATGTCACCACATCCTTAGACATATTTTTATCCATACTTCTCTCTTTCTCATCAACCTTCTCTTCTTCAACTTCTTTATCATCACTCACACTCTCTTCTCCTTCCTTCTTTTCCTTGTTGTCCTCCTCCTTGGGACCCTCATAGGATGTCCCCGATATTAATGTGATTGCCTTGCAAGAGTCGGGTTTCACAATGTTGAAATAAGGGTTGATTTGTGATTGTCAGGGTAGAGTAGAAGGTGAGTTGAAAGGAACTCTCTCGGCCAATTGAGCTAGTTGTGAATCAACCATATTGTTATGAGCCTTGACCTCTTGCATTTGTTGATTCATGGCCTGAAGTTGGTGAAAAATTTGGGTTTGAGTAGAATTGGGTTGAGATGCTTACTCTTAACTCCTTTGAGTCGCTTGACTTTGACTTTCGTATTGGTGTTGATTATTATGTTGGTGGTTTCTTGGGTAGTTTCCCCTTGGGTTTTGGGTTTGGAATGGAGGTGGGTTTTGGTATTGGGGTTGGAGTTGTATGGTTGTTGAGCTTGTTGATTCCATTGTTAAAGTTGGGTTGCAAATCCGGGTGGTGGTTGTCTCCAAGCTACTCCACCGCCACCTCCCCTATATCCGTCTTGCCTTGTGTTGTATGTCGCTACATGCTCCGGGCTCAAACCTCCACAATAAGATGTATCGTGGTTTGTGCCACCACAATTTTGACAAGAGAAGGAATTGACTTGGGAGGAGCTTGCCCCACTATTGACATTCGTGTTTAACTTTGCAAGCCCTTTTGTCAAGAGTTCGATTTGATGTTGCAATTGATCAACCTTCTCCAATTCATACTTTCCACCCTTTTTTGGTGCATTCCTCCTTCTACCACCCCCAAGAGTAGTTCTTCACTACCTCTTCAATTGTTGCTTCAACTTGATTTTTTGAGGGTCTTTAATCAATTGTCCACCCGCCCCCTCATCCAAGTTAGCTCTAGACATAGGTTCAAAACCATCGTAGAAGAATCTCATGAGTAAGCTTTGATTGTATTCATGATGAGGACATGCTTGAACCAACTCCTTGAACCTTTCCCAAGCTTCACTAAGACTTTCATCCACTTCTTGTTCAAACGATGCAATCTTCCTTCTCATCTCAGCGGTCTTTTCTTCGGAAATGAACCACTTCAAGAATGCCTTGACTACCTCCTTCCATGTCGTGAGAGAGTTTGGCTTGACTTGTTTGAGCCACTTCTTTGCCCTACTCGAAAGAGATTGTCAAAATAGATGCATTCGGATGTATTCTTGAGAAACTTGATTGGTTTGTATCATGGCACAAAGCTCGAGGAATCTATCAAGGTGCTCAATAGGATCTTCACTTGGAGAACCCGAAAATTGCTCCGCGTGAGCCATTCTAGTGTATTGAGGATGAATGGTGAAGTTGGTTTCCGTGACAGGTAGCAATATCCCTCCGACGAGCTCATAATCCTCCGGATTATCGAACTCACGAAACACAATATCATTCTCTTGCCTCGCTTTGAGAACTTGAAGACCAAGAATCACTGTCACTATAAAAAATAGCACCAAAACCTTGCCCCTCTTCTTGATAAAGTTTTCGGACTTGTCTCAAAGTGCGGTCGATTTCGTGGTCAATGTAGTGAGTAGGAGATCCTTGAGATCTCCTTTGCATCTACCAAAACTAAGCAAACAATTGGCAATGACTAGCCAGAGGGTAAAGGAACAAAATAAAAAGGCAACAAATCCAATAATAACGTAATAAAAGTGCAAAACAAGCCGTTTACTCGGCAACGGCGCCAAAAATTTGATCAGTGGATAATAGGTCGTTACTACTACCTAGATCAAATATACAATTTTTATCTCCTAACCTAGCTCTATCAATTTTAATTTAGATAGTGGCAAGTTAGGGTTGAATCCCAAGGAAACGGGGGTGTTGCACAATCAATACGAAATCAAGGATATATTGCAAGTAACAAAAAGGGGTATTATAGTTTGGTTTTTGAAGAGTTCTATGATCAAACTATCTACCGAAAGAGACTAAATTAAACCAACATTCAGAAGATTAAACTAGACACTCTAAAATGAAGATGAAGAGCAAGATTATAGAGGTAATAATGGCAAAAAGCACTAGGGAGAGGAGGTTCCAATCATGACCAACAAGACACTAATGAAAATCAATAAGGAAATATACCAAGGAGTTCAAACTCTACACAAATCATTTCATTCTCATGCAACTACTCAAAGCAAGTTAATGAAATCAATCAACCCTATACTAGATTATTCTCATGCATCTAATCTAGGACTAAAACATTGGGGTTATAGGTGCACACAATAACTCCAAGCATATTTAAGCACAAATCATCAAATCAAGGTAAAATCCAATCAATAATCAATAGGAACTAAAATAAACATGATTATCACCCCCTTCTCTAGCTAAAAATCTAAGCTAGAGAAAGGGGAATAGCCATGACAACTAAGCTAAACATGTATTCAATCTTAATACTAAAAGGAATGGTGTCCTTCCAACAAGTGTATTATTCTGATAGAGGGTTCAGAATTATTACAGAGCTGATTTTTCAGTAAGGTCAAGTGATCGGAATGCCTAGGTGGAGGCCGCTTCCAATCAGTAATATTAAGGTATAATTAATATTACAGCTTAATCTTAACTGAACCCTTCGGGTCGAACCCAATCGAACAACCGATCCGAGACGACGAATTAATCCGAAGGATTTAATGAGTTGACGGAGTTTTACGAATACAGAAGTCGGATATCGAGCCTAGGACGTCGAGACCGAGCATCGCAAAATCACAAGCAACAAGTACGAGCATAGTCGTATCTAGGCTAAGCTAGCTCATCGCAAGCCTAGGCGCACCATGGTGTGCTAGGCGCGCCATGCGTGCTAGGTGCACTAGGCTGCCCATCGCAGCACCACTTGCGTGTGCGCGTGCCTTCGCATGGCACTACAGCACCGCAGCGTGCGTGCATGGGTGCCTAGACACTATCGCAGCACTATCGCACCAAGCATAGCACCCTTGTGTGTGTGCATGTGCATAGACACCATCGTAGGCCACGCACCAAGCACAGCAGCCTTGTGCGTGTGTGCGTAGGCACCATCGCAGTAGCAGCCTCGCACAGCAGCACCATGCTAGGCCTTGTGTGCGTGTGCTTATACCTAGGGCCATCGCAAGCCATCACAGCATCACAGCACCAAGCTTCGCATGCTTGTGCGTGTGGCTGGCAAGGCGATGCCCAGCATGCGTGGCTCGCTAGCAGCACGCATGCTAGGAAGTGCGAAGGTGGAATTTCGTGTGAGGGTAGGGACCAAGGGTTTGGAGCATGCCTTGGGGAGCAAGGCAATGGTCCCCCCCCCCCCAAGCTTCATGGTCCTCACCTAACTCTCTCTCTCTCCCCTTGACACTTGTTGCATTGTTATTACATTTAATTAATTATTTAATTTTAAAATAAATTAATGCTTGTGCACATGATCCCACATTGATCATGAAATGGGATTCAAGTTCCCATTCTCTATAAATACCCACTTGGTTGGGATTTTTTAGAACAACACTTGAGTGGAAAAGTAAAGGCAACTCCATTGTTGAGTATACCTTGAAATTCGTAAAACTCCAAGTTTATATTTGTCCGGGCCTCAACTAACCTTCAAGGCTTAGGACGCTCGGGTCGGGTTCGAGGGTACGATCCCGTTAGAGACCTCGTATTTTCAGGGTTCAAGTAAGAGCTCATAGTTGAGCGAAGCACGCGTCAAAGGTATAATATTTTATCCTTAATTATGTTTTAATTATGTTTTGCTTGTTAATTGCATTTATTATGGGGGCGGGTCTTGGTGGGTTTCTTTCCGCTTAGTGTGGGTCACTACGAAACCCTACAGCGGTATCGGAGCCACGCTACTTTTAATTTTTGCAATTATTTATTAATTAAGGTGTTTTAAAGTAAGATTTATATTTTGGTTTTTCTTTTCTAATTGGATTAGAAGCTTGTTATAATTAATTTTAAAACTCGTATTTTTATCAATTTGGCTGTCGAACTAGGATTTTGACTCAAAAATAGTGATTTTTAGGTGGAATCGACATTCTAAAACACATTCAGTCCTCTATGAAGACTGTTCAGAAGCCAAAGTCAAGCCAGAAACCCAAGTTTTTGGGGTTTTTTAGTTTTTCAACGAAAATCTTAAATCTTTTTAAGCCTTGAAGGTTAGATTAAATGCATTATTGCATCCCTAATATACTACTATTTTAATTATCCTTAAGCATAATTATGGAGTTATAATTAGTGCTTGAGTTGATATGTTATTTGTCACAAAACTTGATTTTTCACAATTATGCAAATAAATTGCATTAATGTGTGAATGTTTGATGTGAATGTGTAATTTTAAGTTCCCAAGTATATTAAAGTTCTAATCTTTAAAAGTTTAAATGATTGGAACTCTAACCCTAAATTCCATATTGAACAAAATTTGGATTTTTCATTTTGGTTGATTAAAATCCATGAAGTTCAAATACTTGTGAAAATTTTTTTGATTAATCTTCATATTGGAAGATGTAATCTTGTTATTTTACACAAGTATGAAAGTTGGAAAAAATTTTATCATTAGATGGTTAATTTATTTTTCTAACTCCCATTTGTCAAATCCATTATTAATTTGCATTTTGGTTAAATTAATTATGGATGTAGCCCTTCAATTTTGTTGTATCAAGTTAGACCTAAAATTGATTCAAAGAATGGTTCTTGAATAATTTAGGCTTGTGCACTATTAAAATTGAATTTATTTAAGTTAGACTTGTTATATTTTCACTTTGCTCTAAATTGATTCTAAAATAAATTTAGAATTAATTTTATCTCACACGAATATTGGGATTAAAATCCCGAGTCAAAAGCACACAAATCGAGGCAAAAGACACCCAAACACCACTAAGGCTAGTCGGGCTGCTCTCGCAGCCCACATGTGGCTGCCTTGGTGCGCATGGTGGTGCTCCCACCTCGTTGTGTTGCTACTGTGTGTGGAGCAAGCATAGTGCACCAAGCGTGCTGTTGTGTGTGGTGTGTGGCTGTTGGGTACTGCTCGCAAGTGCTGCTAGGCAGCGAGGCAGCAAGCCACATCAGGCCAGCCACACCTTCCAGCACATATGCGCGCATGCTAGCATGTAAGCATGATGCGTGCTGGTGCTAGCAGGTGCAACAATGCCTTGCTAGGCAGGCTGCCTGCGCCCAAGCACAGCACAGCCGCATCCATGATGCTAGGCACTCGGTTTTGTGTGGGCTGTTATACATGGGCTATGTATTTTGCAAAAATTTTGTCGTTTTAAATTATTTATGTGATTATTTTAACGAGGTTAGACCTCGATTTTTCCGACCTTTGCAAAATTTTGATTTTGACAAATTATGGGTTATGCCGACTTAATTAATCGGATTAATTAAGTATGGATGCGGAATTTAGTTGGAGCTTAGTTGATTGCTTGAGCAATTTGCTTTTAGAAATAATGGATTAAACAACTTTGACTAGTTTTAATTAGGCACGTTAATCGGATTAACCACCTAAGTTAGTTACTAGTTTTGCGTGTTTAATTGTGTATTTCATAAAATGCATGGGTCATTCACAAATAGTGAATGGGTGAATGAAAGATTGTTTTCAAAATAGGTTATTGAAAATGGCAACTAGTGGGACCCGACTAGGATAGAAAATACGGATTGCGTTCCGTTATGTATTTTTGTAAATCTAAATACTGTCTGCGAACCGTTAAGTATTTTTGTACTTTAGATTAATCTTAGTCGTACTAGCTGGTTATTTTATTTTGGCCAAGATACGGCGTTTCGATGAAGACGAGCCAAGATGAAGACCCGTGGAAATTGAAGATTTCAAGGGGCCATGCTAGTTGCCAAATGCATCAATTTATGCTTTATATATATTATTGTTATATATGAATGTTAGATGCGTGTCTAGGATTTCATATGTTGCGACGATTAGTTAAGTTCAGTTAAATCAAACCAACATAGAAACCCTACGTCCCTTAAAATATTGAGTTAAAATTTGTCGTTCCAAGAACACCACTTACCGAACTAATGCGCGTATGTGATGGGCTACGCCAAAGCAAGGCATCACTACTTCCCTAGGAACGTAAGGTATACTAGGTATACGAGTTGTCTTGGTTAAGCTCAACGATATCAGTAAGGAGTCCATAGATGTCATGGCAAAAGAGATAAAATGTCAAGGATGCATTAGATGCGACATTTTATCAAACCGAGAGTAGCTTCGAGCTATTAGCAATTGGATAGCTTACCTTAAGATATTTAATGATTAAGACAAGCCAAAGCATGCTTACCATTTCTTGATCTTTGGGATCTCGGAATCATTTTATTCTCGCCTAAAAGGGACAATTTATTAATGCGTGGATAAAATGCTCAATAAGATTTAAAATATGCATGAACGCTTTTAAATTTCAAATTATTGGTTTATGAATGGTTTTTCATTCAAATTCTTTCATTTGTAGAACAATGTCTGGAAGTAACTTAAACAACAACCAGATGTGCCCGAAACTCCCTGTAAAGTTGGCCTTTTCCTTAAACTTGGTCAACTTCAAGGAATGGGAGGAGGAACTCAGGAAAACTCTCCGGAATTTTTCCTTGGAGTATACTCTTGATACTCCTATTCCAAGCTTCTTTTCCAAAGGGATCATGACCGATGAGGCTCATGAAGAATGGTCTTCCAATTGCAAAAAGGTCTCACGACTTATGGCAAATTCCATCCCGGAAGATTGGAAGGATACCCTTTCCTCCTACCTTTCGGACATGTTCCTCAAAGCACTTGAGAACGTTGTCAATGTAAGAGTCACCAAGAATGACAATGGCAACTTTGATGGACTCGTGTTTGACTGAACTAGGTCACTCTCAAACATGAGGATAAAGCCACCAAATGTGGGATATCTTGCTAAGGAAAGGCGTCGGCTTTGGACCAAGGTCTACAATGCCAAATTCAGACCCGGCATGCCCCTCCGACCTCATGTGCTTGGAATGACTAGGCTCTTCAAACACATGTAGCTTCTCGGAATCTCATTGGAGGATGAGATGGCGGGGCATATCTTGCTTGCTTCGCTCCACTCAGGCTATGATGCACTTAGGGTGCATAAAGCTGCAGGAAAGGAGACACGCTCCTTAATGGAGGTGGTGCAACTACTCAGCCGAGCCAACGCATGTGGAATGACCGAGAGGCCCTTAAGAGCAAGGAGAAGGGAGTTGAAGAAGGTCAAGGCAAAGATGCGTTGCTTCTATTGTGGTGGGCAAGGCCACTACAAAAGAGAATGCAAGCTCTTTAAGGAAGAGGAGGAGAGGAATGGAGCATCCGCCTCAGGTATCTTCCTAAACACTTGTGAATTAAGCTTATCATAGGTATTAGATACCAAGTATGACTCACTTTATGTTGCCTTTTCAGGGACCAAGTGAAAAGCTTATAAAGTGTTGGTGCAAGGACAAGTAGACGACGAAGATGTTATTTCGGTCGTGCTTGCATGCACTCTTTCTGGGGACATGCGCTACAAACCGCGGCACTAACACTGAACCGAGCTCCGTCAAAAGCTGTTGAAAAGACTCCATATGAATTATGGACTAAGAAACCTCCTAGGTTGTCTTTTCTCAAGATTTGGGGATGCGAAGCATATGTCAAACGATTAATTTCGGACAAACTTCACCCTAAATCGGATAAGTGTTTCTTTGTGGGATATCCAAAAGAAACCAAAGGGTATTACTTCTACAATAAATCCGAAAACAAAGTATTTGTTGCTCGAGATGGTGTCTTTTTGGAGAAGGAACACCTTTCCAAAATGACAAGTGGGAGGAAAATTGAAGTCGACAAAGTTCGAGAGGACGAGCAACAATGTCAACCTTATAAAACTGACAATCTAAGTGCTTTGGAAGCAGCTGAGAAAATTGGTCAGAATCAAACAGACAATGTAAATGCTCAACCTATTACCCTTCGTAGGTCGCAACGGCAAAAATCTCAACCAGACAGATACCATGGTATTATCTTAACTGATGATCAAGACATCCTAGTTATGGATGGAGATGAGCCAGCAACATACAAGCAAGCTATGACGAGCCTCGACTCTGCTAAATGGCAAGAAGCCATGAAATCCGAGATGGACTCCATGTCTGAAAATCAAGTCTGGGACTTGGTGAATATGTCCGAGGGTTACACACCCATTGGTTGCAAATGGATCTTCAAATTGAAAACAGACAAGGATGGAAATGCATTGATATACAAGGCTAGACTGGTGGCAAAAGGTTATAGACAAGTCCACGGGATTGACTATGATGAAACCTTTTCACCGGTTACAATGCTAAAGTCTGTCCGGATTATTCTAGCGATTGCTGCATATTACAATTATGAAATATGGCAGATGGATGTCAAAACCGCCTTCCTAAATGGGATTTTGGAAGAGACTGTGTACATGACACAGCCAAAAGGTTTTGTCCATCCGAGCAATGCTGGAAAGGTTTGCAAGCTTAAGAAGTCCATTTATGGACTAAAGCAAGCCATCAGGAGTTAAAATCTGCGATTTGATGAAGCCATCAGCAAGTTTGGTTTTATCAAGAATCCAGATGAATCTTGTGTGTACAAGAAGGTCAGTGGGAATGACATCACATTCCTAGTCCTATATGTCGATGACATACTGCTCATTGGAAACAGCACAAAATTACTGGAGTCCGTAAGGGGCTGGTTGGGAAAGTGCTTTTTAATGAAGGACTTAGGAGAGGCACAGTACATATTGGGCATCAAGATCTACAGGAATAGATCTAAGAGGATGATCGGATTGAGCTAAAGTACTTACATTGATAAGGTACCGGCACGACTCAACATGGAGAATGTCAAGAGAGGGCATCTACCCATTTCCCATGACGTAACTCTCACCAAAAAACAGTGTCCACAAACACCTGTTGAGCGGGAGAGAATGGATCAGATTCCATATGCTTCACTAATTGGGTCGATCATGTATGCCATGATATGTACCAGGCCAGATGTCTCGTATGCCTTGAGTGCTACGAGCCGATACCAATCAAACCCAGGAGAGGCGCATTGGACTGCGGCCAAGAATATCCTGAAGTACCTGAAAAGAAACAAGGATAAATTCCTAGTTTATGGTGGCCATAAAGACTTGGTTGTTGAAGGTTACACTGACGCTAGCTTCCAGACTAATACAGACGACTTCAAGTCACAGTCAGGGTACATATTCTGTCTGAATGGAGGAGCGTTTAGCTGGAAGAGTGCCAAGCAGAGCACAACTGCAGTTTCTACAACTGAAGCCGAATACTTGGCTGCTTCAGAAGCTGCTAAGGAGGTTGTTTGGATTCGCAAGTTCATCGGTGAACTTGGTGTTGTACCCTCCATCAAGGGTCCAATAGATCTCTACTGTGACAACAATAGAGCTATCGCTCAGGCTAGAGAGCCAAGAGAGCACCAGAAGGTCAAACATGTCCAAAGGCGATTTCACATGATAAGGGAATGGAAATCCGAAGGTGAAATCAGAATTTGCAAGATCGATACGGATGATAATGTGGCCGATCCTTTGACTAAACCTTTGCCTCAAGTGAAACACAACAAGCACGTTGAGGCAATGGGAATCAAGCACATCGGAGACTGGCTTTGAAATTTCCTGTACATGTGTTTTAATTAAACTGGTCGTTTTAATGTAAGACACTGTATTGAAACCATTCATTTATGGAGTAATTAATTTTGTGCAAGATTATCATTCACTCCATTACTATTTAATTGTGGTTTAGAATTAAATAATGAGTCCATTCGATTTTTGGAAATATTCAAAACAGGGTATCAAGACCATGTCTTGGATCAAGAAACACCTGTTAAGTGAACATTGAATATTTAAATTGAAAATTATCCCTAATCGAGGTCATCTGACTGATGGACGATTGATGATCACCAGAGATTAATGTGTAGTATGATTTACAGCACCGTTTCTTGTGTTGCAAGGACATGATGGTCATAAATCATTTGCACATGTGTCAGTTCGGAACTGCACTGGATCGACCTATGAGACTACTTTAAGAGATTCAAAATTGTCACAAGTACATTTCTCTTTATAGCTATCGGAACTCGTTTCCTCGACCATGAGTGTTGTGAAGTTTTCTTGTTTGAGAACTAGTCTCTTTGATGTTGCCTAACGTCTGCCGTAACTGGGGATCATAACGGGAACACTCAGGAGATTAGGTCCTCTTAGTAAGAGAAACTTACAATGCAAGACTAGGAATGTCCCCTTGTTAACAATAGGGAATATGTCTTTGTTGTTTACAAGGCCGCTGAATGAGCGAGACTGTGAAAATGCATGGCCGTGCTCAGATGGATTTTTTAAATCATCTTCTTATTGAAAGTCGAACTCGGAGATCGAGAAACACTTCTGAACGTAATAAGGATGACGATGAATCTTACCTTATAGTTCACGAAGAGACATTAAGTGACATAGGAAATGGGCTATACACTATATGCACACTTGTCCGGAAGGACAAGTGAGAGATTGAAAGGAATGGTGTCCTTCCAACAAGTGTATTATTCTGTTAGAGGGTTCAAAATTATTACAGAGCTGATTCTTCAGTAAGGTCAAGTGATCGGAATGCCTAGGTGAAGGCCACTTCCGATCAGTAATATTAAGGTATAATTAATATTACAGCTTAATCTTAACTGAACCCTTCGCGTCAAACCCAATCGAACAACCGATATGAGACGACGAATTAATCCAAAGGATTTAATGAGTTGACGGAGTTTTACGAATACAAACGTCGGATATCGAGCCTAAGGCGTCGAGACCGAGCGTCGCAAAATCACAAGCAACAAGTACGAGCATAGCCGTAGCTAGGCTAGGCTAGCTCATCGCAAGCCTAGGCGCACCATGTGTGTGCTAGGCGCACCATGGTGTGCTAGGCGCGCCATGCGTGCTAGGTGCACTAGGCTGCCCATCGCAGTACCACCTGCGTGTGTGCGTGCCTTCGCATGGCACTACAACACCGCAGCGTGCGTGCATGGGTGCCTAGACACTATCGCAGCACTATCAACCCAAGCAAATCACCCTTGTTTGTGTGCATGTGCGTAGACACCATCACAGGCCACGCACCAAGCAAAGCACCCTTGTGCTTGAGTGCGTAGGCACCATCGCAGCAGCAGCCTCGCACAGCAGCACCATGCTAGGCCTTGTGTGCGTGTGCGTGTGCTTATGCCTAGGGCCATCACAAGCCATCGCAGCATCACATCACCAAGCTTCACATGCTTGTGCGTGTGGCTGGAAAGGCGATGCCTAGCATGTGTTGCTTGCTAGCAGCACGCATGCTCGGAAGTGCGAAGGGGGCATTGCGTGTGCGTGTGCGATGGCGAGACAAGCAAGGGCCAGCGCTAGCAGCTAGCAGCGCATAGCACTAGCACTAGCACTAGCACGCAGCAGCAGCACAAGCATCGCCCATTACAGCACGCATATGCTGGCTGGGGTAATGCGTGCCTAGCTGGCTGCCAGCCCAGCAGCCCTCCTAGGCCGGTTTTGTGAGGGTAGGGACCAAGGGTTTGGAGCATGCCTTGGGGAGCAAGGCAATGGTCGCCCCCAAGGTTCATGGTCCTCACCTAACTCTCTCTCTCCCCTTGACACTTGTTGCATTGTGATTGCATTTAATTAATTATTTAATTTAGAATTAAATAAATTAATGCTTGTGCACATGATCCCACATTGATCATGAAATGGGATTTAAGTTCCCATTCTCTATAAATACCCACTTGGTTGGGATTTTTTAGAACAACACTTGAGTGGAAAAGTAAAGGCAACTCCATTGTTGAGTATACCTTGAAATTCGTAAAACTCCAAGTTTATATTTGTCCGGGCCTCGACTAACCTTCGAGGCTTAGGACGCTCGGATCGGGTTCGAGGGTACGATCCCGTTGGAGACCTCGTATTTTCGGGGTTCAAGTACGAGCTCATAGTTGAGCGAAGCACGCGTCAAAAGTATAATCTTTTATCCTTAATTATGTTCTAATTATGTTTTGCTTGTTAATTGTGTTTATTATGGGGACGGGTCTTGGTGGGTTTCTTTCCGCGTAGTGTGGGTCACTACAAAACCCTACAGCGGTATCAGAGCCACGCTCCTTTTAATTTTTGCAGTTATTTATTAATTAAGGTGTTTTAAAGTAAGATTTATTTTCTGGTTTTGCTTTTCTAATTGGATTTAAACCTCGTTTTAATTAATTTTAAAACTCGTATTATTATCAATTTGGCTGTTGAACCCAGATTTTGGCACAAAAATAGTGACTTTTAGGTGGAATCGACATTCTGAAACAGATTCAACCCTTTAAAAGGACTCTCTAGAAGCCAAATTCGAACCAGAAACCCAAGTTTTTTGGGTTTTTTCATTTTTCAACGAAAATTTTAAATCTTTTTAAGCCTTGATTAATGCAAGCATTACAATGTTAAATTAAATGCATTATTTCATCCCTAATCTACTGCTATTTTAATTATCCTTAAGCATAACTATGGAGTTATAATTAGTGCTTGAGTTGATATGCTATTTGTCACACAAACTTTTTTTTCACAATTATGCAAATAAATTTGATGTGAATGTGTAATTTTAAGTTCCCAAGTATGTTAAAGTTCTAATCTTTAAAAGTTTAAATGATTGGAACTCTAACCCTAACTTCCATATTGAAACTATTAGCAATTGGATTGCTTACTTTAAGATATTTAATGATTAAGAAGTTTGCCAGACCCAGATTGTTGTGCTCGCAGCCTTGATTGTCGCGCCCGCGGCTGGCCATATCCCAGCCATCTCCAGAATCTGCTTCATAGCTCAGTAACCCCCTGTCCGCGCCCGCGGCTAGCTAGAGTAGCGCGCCCTCTCCTTTGCAGCATCTCCTCTTACCTTGACGAGCCTCCTTAGCAACTCCACTTCGTCTAGCAATCCAAAATTCACCCACGAGTGCTAAGAGCTATCAAAACACACAAATAGAAGGTAAAAAGTAGAAGAAAATATAAAAGGAAACAGAAAACACGAGAGGGATCTAAAGTAACTAAAATAGGAGTAAAAATGGTAAGAAAAGGTGCAAACAAGTGACAAATCGAGGGAATTCACTAGTGAAAGAGGTTGGGTGGTGGCATAATTGCTACTCATCATGACCTCGCCTAGCCTAGCACTTGCATGGCTAGGCCTATACGAGGCTATGGCTAGGCTCAAACTTGTCTCTTGTTTGATTTCACGTCTCGTCGAATTCTAAATTCGACTTGACTTGCGATGACGCTCTAAGCTCGATATCCGACGTCTTTGTTCGTAATACTCTAATGACTCATCTAATCCTTTGGATTGATTCGTCGATTCGGATCGGTTATTCGATTGGGATGCGACCTGAAGGGTTCAGTCAAGATTAAGCCGTAATATTAATTATGCATTAATATTACTGATCGAAAGCGACCTCCACCTAGGCATTTCGATCAATTGACCTCACTAAAGAATTAGCTTTCGATTAATTTCGAACCCTCTATCAGAATAATAAACTTGTTGGAAAGACACCATTCCTTTCAACTATTGTGGCTAACCAAAGAACGACCAACTCAGGCTTTGACATTTTACCCAAATCTTGCTTGGGGAATTTCGAATACCCCAAGAGCCTATGCAAGATATGAAGAGAAGGTTGGTATATGTCACTAGCAAGAGAGTAGCGAACACCATATTGTTCTTTATACGAAATAGCATTCCACCAAGGAAACTCCGCATACCCATTAATATGCTCATGCTCGGGAAATAGAAGATCGGCATCGGGATTAAAATCAAGTGCTTCATTGAATTCTCGAAGGGAAAAAGTATGGGGGACATTGAAAAGTTGAAAGGAGATTTCAAAGTCGGTATCACCTATTGGAGTGGTAGAAAAAGAAGTAAGGAACTTCCTTGTTGGCTCGACATATGTTCGATAGGCGGTGTTGACAAATGTGCCTATCCGAAGATTTCTAGAGAGCATCCACAAATCCTCGTTAATGCCCAACTCAATCATGTCTTGTCTACAATAACGGCGAGAGGGTCTAAGGAGTCTCTTTTTGATGTCGGCACAGATTGGCTTCTGTGATGGGTTGATGAATTTTAGAGTTGGAAGAGGTAAGGGTTCATTGGAGTTGTGGGTTTGTGTTGAGGTTCTTGTTGTGGTTCCTCAATTCAAACTTGGGGCTCCTTCCTTTTTCCTCCTCTTTGATTTCAAAGACCTCAACACTCTTGACATTATTACTAACCAAAATGATGACCAATCAACACAAATAGGCAATCACAATCACCACCAATGACCAATACTATCAACACCACAATGCAACCACACCAACCAAACAAGTGAATACCAACTTCAAACTTTCACCACAATTCACCAAAAAGGGACAGTAATGCTAAACAATCAACAACAGTCAAAAGTTAAGCATTAAACATTAGTAAACAACAACATGAATCAATATTAGACCACAGAGATAATATTAGTACTATTACCTTATATATTTGGAGTTAGCTTATGCACAGGGTACTCATTTATCAGGATCATATTACCTCCATTCACAATTTCAGTGTCAGGGAAAAATCATCCTCAATTACTTCATTGTTTAGTCCAGAACTCATTTCATCCTTTTCTTAAACCATAACCAGCTCTACTGTGTTTCTTTTACCTGCATCAGTTGTCAATAAGTCAGGTTGCTGCGATAATCAACACACATCAATTCCACAATCTGAATAGAATTAAACCGCGTTCAAAGTGGGGCCTTAAATTACTTCATTCCTGGTTGCTTGTCTAAAATACACTTTTATGATCTTATTAAAATAATGACGTTTCACTAAAATGTGATTCCAAAATCATGAGAATAAATCTATAAAATTTTATAAGATACATCTAACTATTCTTTTCATGCTCTAAATAAGCTATTGTAGTTAACTAGCTGTAAACTTAAAAAGTCAAGCCTAAACAATCAATTATGAACAAGGAGAGTAATTGGTTCATACGAAATCGATGTAATAGTCCGATTAAACATTACACTTAGAATTTACACCAAATATTGTAAAAATTCAGAAATCAAGCCTAAAATTATATCAAAAACCTCAAAACTCATAGAATATTTATTATCTTGCATTCATACGAAATTGATGCAATAATCTACTCAAACATTACACTCAAAATTTACACAAAAAAATAGTAAAAATTAGACTCAAAAATCAAATAATCACAAACTTACACTAAGAAATAATTAGATATTATTAATTTTGACTAAATCACACTATGAACTACCAAAAATCAATTAACAACTAGAGCAATCAATGTGAGTAATCAATTAACTAAAATTGATCCAATGCGACAAACTTTAGATTAATGGAATTATAAAAAAATGCAAATTAAACTACCCAAAATCGAAAAAAATATACAGAAAAGGCAGTAAACTTGCACAATAATCACAACTTCACAAGAATATGAATGCAAAATGCAATTTGAATCAACAGCAAAAAAATTACCAATAAGAATCTCAGATGCGAAGAACCTTAATATAGGAAAGATTAAACAACTAAATAAATTGAGTAGCAATAATCAGTGAATCGATTAGCGATAATTAGCAAATCGATTAACAACTACTGTAATAAAATCAAATAAACAAGCAATTTAACCTAGGCAATCAAAAAACAAAAACAAGGAAAGAGGTGGAAGAACTTACCTTCAACTAAATTGATTTTGAATCAAAATTGCTAGTTGAATGAAAATATAAATTTAATGGCAAGATCAAATTGCATGAAAAAAATGAGAAAGAATTACCAATTTTTATAGGAGAGAGAATCAAACGATAGAGTAATGCAGATAGGTAGGACCGTAGAAGAGAGAAAATAAAAATGTGAGAGTTATAAAATGACGATTGAAAGTTGAAAATGTTAAATGAGATATTATCCGTCAGATTACATTCGACGGTTAGGATCAGTCGTTTTCAGTTTTCATTATAATATTTGTTTTCACATTATCCATTCCATATATATATACACACACAACACGTTTTAATTGCAGCACTCCAAAACCTTAACTCTCAATTCTCATGCATTCCTCTTTTTTATTTATTTATTTATTTATTTTTTGTTGTGGCCTCCAATTAACTTTCACCTCTCTTAAAAATAAACCTCCAAATAACTTCCACTATTATTTTTCTTAATAACACGCATAGTAACCCAAAAACTACCTAATTTTTTTTTATATTGGCAAATAAATTTCTTTTTAGAAACCCAAATATTACAAGGAATCTATATTATAATTGCACATTTTATTCCTAATTTTTCAGCACAACGCTTGAAACTTAATCTTTAAAAAAATTGCCAAAAATAATACAACCTTTGGCCGGTTAATCTTTAATAATACAACCTTTGGATTATTTTGTAAAAATACAACCTCTAAGGGGTGTTAATTTTAAACAAGACAAAATTGAATTCTCGGTGGATTTTGAGGTTACGAAAGGGGAGAGGATGAGTTTTTTGTGGTGGGGATGGGGAAGGGGGGAATATCCACTCCCCTTCTCCCACCACAAAACCCACCAAAAATTCGATTTTATCTTGTATTATTACTTTTCAAAAAAAAAAAGATTGTATAATTAAAAAGACTGGCCCAAAGGTTGTATAATTTTTAGCAATTTTTCCATCCTTAAATTATGTGCACTTCATTTTTTTAAAATAATATCGCCACTATATATAAGTTCCACTATATTCCTTTAAAAAATTTCTTCCAACTGTTTTCTTTATTATTTATAAAATCTTTAATTAATACCTTATTATTATTTCAACAATCTTGAAAACAACAAAAATATATAAATCATGTTTTCTATGCGACTAACCACATTGTGTGGCTACTTGCAAATGAACAAAGCTACCCCTATAATACTGATAAATATTTTTAAAAATCATTGAACAACTACCTTATTATTAATTTAATAATTACCAACACCTAAAAAAATATACAACACGTTTTCTGTGCGACAAGCCACTATTATGACTGCTTGTAAAAAAACAAAGTAACCCCAATAACACTTACAGAGTAAAACCCTCTATAACTCTAAACGCATAACCTGTGTAACACTAACGGCGTAATAACCTCTATAACGTTGAGTAGGTAACCCTTATAACACTGACAAAATAATTCTCATAATAGTTGTTTCGGGGTTTTCTCTGTGTCCTTCGGGAGAGTTACAATTCCAAAACTGGTTTCATGGCGCCTGTACCTGCAAAACAACGGAGACTCCGATTGGTGGGAGTTCCGCCTCTAATGATCAAGTTAGAACGTGTTCGGATGTAAAAGGTGCGGAATGTAAATGGGATCTGGAACCTCTTAGGAGAGAAGTGATCATCCGGCTATAGCAAACAGCTTCAATATCCGAGTGTAAACTCTCAAGTGTATTCAATTCTGCAATTAATGCTCTTTGAATATTTGTGTGTGAATCTAGTTCCCCAGGTGAGAACATCTCCCTTTTATAGGGTCTTGAAGTACGTGCCCAATCCTAAGTTACTGAAACCAATGACGAATTGACTGCCTAGGAGTTTGGGCCTTGAAGGCAGCCATCCCTAGTTTGACATATGTCCCTGATTGGTCCACTTTGGACTCTTCACTGAGTTACATGTGGCGGACTCTAGTTGGTCCACGTGGATGACACGTGGAGGGTCTTGATTGGTCCACGTGGCGGGGTAAAAATCCCCTAACCATTTGCCCCTCACAGGGGTGACGTGGCACCTGTGACAGGTGTCACTTGAAGATTGGAGAACGGGTTTTTTTTGTTACCCGTTTTTCCCTCTCTTTTTTGAATTTTTGAATTTCAAGGGTGACCCTTAAAATTCCTACACTCCTATATAAGGGCGGCGCCCCAATCATTTGTCGCACCTTCTTAAAATTTTCAGACATAAAATCTCTAGACTTTTAATAAAAGAACTTGTCATATTCTGAGAGGAACGACAACCGCTTGCTACTAGACCGCCTGCTCTTACAGTCTTTCAAGCGCCTTCGAATTTACAAACTAAAGGTAACCACCTGTTTTTCTCTCGTAATTTTTCTTTGTTTCTTTTCCTTTTTGAAAATGATATCCCAAACACACATGGCACAATTTATATTAGTGATCAGCCGGTCACCGGGGATGGCTGAATATAGAATTAGAAGTGTCGCCTGCCCCTTGCTGGACCACACTTTGCGAACTTCCCCAAGTCCAACTGTCTATGTGTCTATGCAAAACACCATGGCTAGAATCAAACAAACAACCAGGGTGGTGAACTCAGACGGCTCCTCCTTAAGGGCGCCTGTCAGTGAACTATCAAATGTGCCGCCTGGCACACCAAGCACCCCCAATGATTCAATATTAGAAGAATCCAGGGAGGAAGGGCAAAGTGAAGTCTCGGGCTCTGTTAAACAGGTCCCTCAGGCGGACGATAGGTCCGACTATTCTGAAAGGGAACCTGAGACAAGTACCTCTGGCAGGCCGTCTGATGCCTCGGGGGAATTGTACTCTCGGCTGGAAACAGCGAGAGAATCCCTTTCTATGGATAAGGGTGAAGGTTGGGCTGAGCCGGATGCTAGCAACCGAGAGATGTATGCCGCCTATTACTGTCATGTTTGAAAGGAATGGTGTCCTTCCAACAAGTGTATTATTCCGATAGAGGGTTCAGAATTATCGGAAAGTTGATTCTTCAGTGAGGTCAAGTGATCGGAATGCTTAGGTGGAGGCCGCTTCCGATCAGTAATATTAATGTACAATTAATATTACAGCTTAATCTTAACTGAACCCTTCGGGTCGAAACCAATCGAACAACCAATCCGAGACGACGAATCAATCCGTAGGATTTGATGAGTCGTCGAAGTTTTACGAACAAAGACGTCGGTTTTCGAGCTTAGAGCGTCAAGATCAAGCATCCAAGTCGAGTCAAATTTAGAATTCGACGAGATGCAAAATCAATTGAGTTACAAATACGAACCTAGCCGAAGCCTCGCCATTAGCCTAGCCATGTGAGTGCTAGGCTAGGCGAGATCCAACGCAAGCCTAGCATTCTAAGCGTGCTAGGACATGCGCGCTAGGCAAGGCCTAGCACTGCCCAAGCACTATCGCACCGTCGCAGCATCGCATGTGCGTGTGGATGTGCTGGGCGCTGGCAGTAGGCAAGGCGTAGCACTGCACATCACCATCGCAACATGTGCGTGTGCGTGTGTATACGTTGCTAGCATAGCACCATCGCTGCATATGCGTGTGCTCGTGCGTCACTAGCACAAGACCAAGCAGCAGTGCGCTTGTGTGTGTGCGTAGCAATGCAACGCCCTGCATGCGTGGCTCGCTAGTAGCACGCATGCTGGCAGTGGATGGGATGCTCGCTGACTGGCTGCACTATGTGTGCTGGCTTGCTAGCACAGCCAAGGCACCAAGCGCCAGCAAGGCTGCCTTGGCAGCCAAGGCTAGCTGGCAACCAGCTGTCCCAGCAACATGTGGGATACGGTTTGTGTGTGTGGGGACCAAGGGTTGTGGCCATTGCCTTAGGCACCAAGGCTATGGTCCCCCCTCTTGGAATGGTCCTCACCTAAACACTCTCCCTCCATTTTCCACTTGTAACTCATTGATTGCATTGCTTATTAATTTGTTTTTGATTAAAATAAATTAGTACGAAAATGCAATTGTCCCACATTGATCATGAATGGGATGACAAGTTGATTTTCTCTATAAATACCTAATGGTTGGGCATTTGGGACTTCACTTGAGTAGAACTCAATGAGGCATCTCCCATTAGGTGAGAAAACCTCTAAGTTCGTAAAACTCTAAGTTTTTTTGGTCGGGTCCCGACTAACCTTCGGGACTTGGACCGTTCGGGTCGGGTTCGTGGGTACGAGCCATTGGAGGCGTTCACACTTGTGACGCTCGAGCTTTCGAAGTAAGAGCTCGATTTGCGAGCGAAGCACGCATCAAAGGTATAATCTTTTATCCTGTCTTATGCTTTAAATTATGTTTTGCTTGTTAATTGCATTTATTATGGGGGCGGGTCTTGGCGGTTTTCATTCCGCGTAGTGTGGGTCACTACGAAACCCAACAATGTTCCCGCAGGCAGGTGGAAGACTATGGTTGAAAAAGTGGGAAGTTTCAGGGCTGGCCATGTTATGGGACATGGTTACATCTTATGTGTGTCGGATGGTTTGGATGCTATGAGGCAGCCATTCAGGCTAGCCTTAGATTTCCCCTTCATCTGGCCGTGGAGTGAATCTTGGACGGATACCATCTAATTGTCTGGCAACTTGCCCCTAATTCCTGGTTTAACATCCTGGGCTATGTAGCCGGCTATGAATTGTAGGGTGTGGATCCCAACTCTAAGGCATTCGCCCAAATGCATTACCTTAGCCATACCCCAAAATCAAGCGGGTCCGGCTGGTACTCTTTTTCTAGCCATAAGGGCTACATGATGACTATTGGGAAGGAGAACAAATGGAAGGACTGGAGAAATAAGTTCTATATTGTCTCCTGCCCTGATAAAGTGAAGAACAAGAAGTATAACAGGTGGAACCGGAACCCACCTCTTCTAACAGGCGGATCAGAACTGCCGCCTGTTGCCAGGAAAGTCAGGGAGGAGATCCTGGATAAGAGCCTCTTCAAGGTGGTCATCAAGGAAAACGCACAGACTGGGGCGAGAGAGTTCGTTCCCCAAGGTTACATTCCCAAATATGACAGGCTGTTTGATGGGAACTATCTGGCCGCTTGCGGCCTTAGTGTAGAGAGGTCAAGAAGTAGATGACTGAATGTTAAGTGTTTAGTAAGACTTGTTTGTTAATTTTTTTTTTTACTTCTTACTTAACCATTTGAATTTTCTTGTGCAGACAAAGTAATGGAGAAGCTCTCGACATTAAGGAAACCTGCCGCCTACTACCGCTCCCTCTTGGGCAAGCGGTCAGCTGAATAGTCGCGTGCGTCTCAGGCGCCCCAGGTGAACTTCTTTTCAATTTGTCTAAGTCTTAATTTATTTTTTGTCGCCTGCTTCTTACTTTTTGTGGTTTTTGTTGCAGGGCGACTCAGCCAAACCCTCTCCTTCCTCACAGCCGGATCCGAACACGGCTGGTGATGTGACAACTCTTGGTAAACCCAGGAAGCATATGGCCAGTAGGCCAGGGAAAAGCCATCCTCCCCAGTCTCTAGCCGTCCCTGAGGTCAGCCGGCCCCAGAAGGAGAAGAAGGTGGCGGCTGAAGGTATCAAAAACTTTAATCCTTTGCCTTAACCTTGTAGGGTCTAATTTCAACAGCAGTCGACCAGTACCTCTAAAAGCAGTTGGTCTATTGGTCGAATTTACACCAAGTATTTACAGAGTGTTGATTGTGCAGATGCCTCTCAGAGGCCGGATCTTTAACAGCTGGCAAAGACCATGCTGAGAATCGTCTCCCTTGAGGATAGGAAGTCAGTAAGGGGAGTCGACACCCTCAACCTGGACGCCATCCTCGCCCTTCTAGCTGAGGTATCCTAGTAATTTTTTACTTCTTTTTTCCTTACACAACTCTTTAATCCGCCTGTTACTAATGTTCTCTTTTGCCGAATACAGTCTATGCTACAAGTGTACGGTCTTTGCTGGCCCATCAATGAGAAGGCCAAAGAGGTAAAAGCTGCGAATGCTCGGCCTGCCTCTTCTCTAGATACAGCCATGTTTCAGATTGCTCAAAATGAAAAATTGACGACTGATATACTATATTCACAGGCGACCGCCAACCTGTAGGTCAAGGCTGACTTGGACGTTGCGAAGAGGCGGGTCTCTGAGCTGGAAAAGTAGGTCAAGGATCTCAAGGCTAAACTCGAGCCCCTCAAAAAGGCGGACCAAGAGGCAGCCAGCCTCCGCGCTCGGGTTGACAAGCTCAAGGCAAGGCTGGCCAACCAAGAAGTCCAACTCGCCAAGAAGTATACTTTTAGAGCTGAGGAGGAGGAAGGGCTCCTGGTCAAACAGATGATGGATGATTGCGATGACATCATGAAGATGACCTGGGAGGCTCTCTTCTCGGATTCTGGCTACGAAAGCTGGAAGAATCAGTTCGCCGCCTCCTCTCAAGAGTACAATGATAAAATCATGAATCATGCTGAAGAGGAAGAGGAGGAGGCCGAGTCATCTGATTCGGCCGAGGGGTTTGACCAGGGGAGGGGAGGACATTGAAGAGGAAAAGCAGCCGGCAGGGGAAGAAAGGATGCGGCTGCTGATACCGAGAAGCCCCCTCCTAGTGCTTAAGCTTTCCTTGTTTTGTATTACATTTCTTCACCCTGCGTGTCGTTTTCTTCATTGTATCTTTACCGACCGAGGGGTCGGCTCTATTAACCTTTCTTGCCGGTTATACCGGTTAACTCTTTTTTGTCGTTCATGGGGCCGACTAAATTTATGATTCATCCGACAATTTGGCCGGTTTCACCAATTCACATTTGCTTTAAAATTTTGCATTTCATAAATTTTTCTAAGTATTCATAACTTGCTTTTTGTATGAATGCCCCCCTTTTCATTATTATACCGATTGTTTTTGCCGCTAGGCGACTGTGCGTTTGGTTTTCAAAGGTGGATTGATTGACTTGGAAACTTTTGGTACTGCGAAGAGTGCAAATGGTTTCTAGGTCAATCAATCACTAGGGTGATTGCCCCAAGCCAGGCGGACAGTCGGCCATTACACAGGCGGGTAAACGTTCCACATTATCCGGCCTTCTGCCACATTTTAGTTCTTAATACGAACCACGCTTAGCTGCTAAGTTTTTATACTTAGCTTAATTTATTGATCTTTAAATAGGCCATTGGTATGATACCTGGTCAATAACAGGCATCAAACCGGATATCTAACCAAGATAGCTGCCGCTTTTTACAGCGCAGGCGGTAGCCTTATTTATCTTGGTTTCGCTAACCTAAGTAGGGATAGTGGTTGAATACCGACTGATGTCAATAAGACGAGCAGTTTTGTTTGTACCATTTAGGTTCCATTTAAGGTTATTTATGCCGAACGACTGTGAGTTAGCCCTTTGAGTTAAACAGTCTTTGTCGCTTGATTTTAGGCGTATAGAGGAAGCAGATGACCAATGGCCGCATGTAGTTGCTTCGCGTGTTTAAATGCTAAGTTTTAGACTTAGCTTATTTTTTCAATTAGCTGCTTAGCATATACCTTCAAATTTAGCCGATTGTGTTGCTCCTGAGCAACAACAGTTGGTATCCAACTAAGATATTACAGATTACTGCTTGTTTTTAGAACAGTCGGTAGTCTTTTTATCCTAGTCTCATTTGATCAACTCAAACAGCTGTGAGCTTGCCTTTTTAGACAGTCGGTAGGGCCACTTGTTTTTAAGTTTATAGAGCAATGTGCCACCCAAATGGGAGATGTTCTCTGCGACGAATTCACCCGGATGGATGTCGCCGGACGCCTACACATTTTGGAACAGAAGTATTTTTTATATTATCTGGCCATTGGCCTTACATCCGGCCATTAGCCTCAATAGGTTGTTAAAAGGAACAACTTATAGCTGCTAAGTTTTTAAACTTAGCTTACATCTACTCATGTTGGAGCAGACTTTTAAAATGTTAATTAGTCTGCCTGCACATTGTGCAGTCGATACATAAAGATAAAAAGTGCAATCTTTCATTGATACTTTTATGTATAAACAATTACAAGTCCTAGAAGTAGTACTTTTTAAAGTTGTCTACATTCCAAGTTCTGGCTAGCTACATGCCTTCTGGTGTTTCCAGGCGGTAGGTGCCGCCTCTTATTTCTTCATAAATCTGGTAGGGACCTTTCCAATTGGGAGTCAGCTTTCCCTTCTCATTGACCCTACCGGTTGCCTCCATTTTTCGTAACACAAAGTCCCCTACCTTCAAGGGCCGCTTGTGTACTCTTTTATTGTAGGCTCTCGTCATTCTCAGACGGTAGATTTCAGGACGCAAGGCAGCATTTCCTCTGCGCTCAGGGAGTGAGTCCAATGTTAGCCGCATGACCTCCTAGTTAGCCTCTTCATCATATAACATGACTTGAAGAGTCGGTTCATAGTGCTCAATAGGCAAGACAGCTTCTGCACCATAAACCATGAGAAATGAGGTTTCACAAGTCACCCCTTTTTCAGTCGTCTTGATGGCCCATAAAACATGCGGCAATTCATATGCCCACATGCCGCCAGCTCTTTCGACTTTCTTTTTAATGCCATCCGAGATTAATTTGTTGAAGCTTCAACCTGGCCGTTTGCTTGGGGACGGCCGACTGATGCAAAACAATGAGAGATCCCTTGGTCTCCTAACCAATTCTTTAGAGTAGGCGTTTCAAACTAAAGTCTATTGTCAAAGACCATAGATATGGGCACCCCGAACCGAGTGATAACATTTCTCCAGATGAAGGAGATGATATCTTTTGCTTTGATGCCTTTGACCGCCTCTATCTCTACCCATTTAGTGAAGTAGTCGACAGCAACTAGAATATACCTCCGTCCGCCTGTAACAGGCGTATATGGTCCCAGTATGTCCATGCCCCATTTGGCGAATGGTACTGGGCTATGGATGGTCGTCAGATCAGTGGCCGGACGGTGTATGAGTTTGCCAAACCTTTGACACTTGTCGCATTTTTTCACCATTTCCATGGCGTCTGCTTCTAGGGTAGGCTAGAAGTAACCTTGCCGCCTAGTTCTCTTTGCAAGGGTCCCACCGCCTATGTGGGAGGCGCAAAAGCCCAAATGAAAGTCTTCTAGTACCTCTCATCCCCTTTTTGGGGTGACACGTTTCAACAAATGTTGAAGATAGCCCTTCTTGAAAAGTTCTCCATTATGAATTTTGTTTCGGGGTTTTTGGAGTCCCTCAAGAGAGTTACAACATCGAGAATGCGCGTCGACCGTCTGTACCTGCGAAACTACGGAAACTCCGGTTGGGTCGAGTTCTGCCTCCGACAAACAAGTTAGAACGCTTCCGGAAGTAATAAAATGCAAAATGTAAAGGGTTTTCTCTCTGATTTAGAGAGAATTCTGCAATTAATATTGCGTAGTTTTTTTTGTGTTTGTATTTATGAATGTGTAATAAATGAGGATTTTCCTCTATTTATAGTGGAAGGGGATCAGTTCCCCTTTTAGGGTTAAGGTGCCACGTGTCAGTAGAGGATTGGATCTCGTTGAGCCTTTCTGAGGCTGACATGTATCAGCATGCCATTGGACCACGTGGCATAGGGTAATTTTACCCTAAACATTTGCCCCTCACAGGTGTGACGTGGCTTTCCACGTAGCACCTGTGATAGGTGTCACATTCTGGGAAGATGACGGTTCATCTCCTTCCCTCCATTTTTTTTTGAATTCGAATTTCGAATTTAAATGTGAAGGGGAAGTGACGGTTCTCCTTCTGGTTCCTTCTATAAATAGAAACCTTTTCACCTTCATTTATAACACTTTGCAAATTTTCAAAAAATCTTCCTGAGAGAAAAGCTCTGATACCGGCTGCTTTTGCATTCAACCACTTCCTCTTTCTACACTCATCCAGACACCGTCTGAGTGCTCTTTTCTCAAAACTCTCATATACCACCTAACTTTAGTCAATTTTCTTCTCTTGCTTTCAATATACCCACAGCCGGTCATTACCGTCTAGGGCATCTTCAAGCCATTTTCTTCAAAACCGTCGACCACCTGTTTATTTTCCCTAGCTCTCAATACACCCACAGCCGGTCACTACCGTTTAGGGTATCTTCAAGCCACATTTCAGAGAAATGGTTGGGTAGCTTTAGAATTTAGTTGCTCTTTGAAGAGGGTACATCCGGGCTACCGTCTGGGGTATCACCAAGCAACAAATCTGATTTCCGGCTGCTAACTTCAAGGAGTCAATCGTCTTCAGATTTTTACAACTTCAAGGTACCGTCTCTGCCCCTTGCAACTTTTTTGCGCCTTTTCAGGTTGTATAGGTTGTTAGAGAATAATGGACTTACCTAACACACACACACGGCACGGCCTAGGACAGTTGTCAACCGGTCACCGGACACGGCTGAGTCTAGGACTGGGGATGCCGTTTGGGGGTGTTTGGACCACCCTTACTCTTCTACAAATCCGACCGTCTATATTTATGTGCAGGACAGAATGGCTCAGACTAGATTGACGGCTGTAGACCCCAAATATCAGTCAGACGACTCAGCCGAAGCTCCGGCTGATGATGTACCTTATTGCCAGCCGGGCGTACCTAGCACGCCCGGAGATGAGATCTTGGAGGAATCTTAGAGTTCAGACGGCGAAAAGACCGTCCAGCAATCAGACTCCACTAAGTCAACCATGGAGCCGGTTGCCCCTCAAGAGGATGAGGAGGCATATAAGTGGCCCTCTATTAACAATCCAACATAGGCGCACATGAGGGCGCGGGATGTGGTTACTTTAAACGCCACCCTTCCGGCATTTTTGGAAAAGCGCCCGGTTGGGGAAGGATGGGAGGTTGTCGTGCGGCCTATAGAGGCAACTGTTGTATGGGATGACGACTTAGATCATGCTGATGATTACTTCGGCTGCTATGAGGCGGCATTCAAAGTCGGCCTCCGGTTCCCCCTCCATAACACAATAAAGGCCATTCTAAGGGGTTACGACCTTGGGGTCTGGTAGCTAACACCCAACTCATGGGTGAACATACTTGGATACATCGCCGCCTACGAGATGCAGGACATAACGCCTAGCTAGGAGGCATTTGCACATATGCACTACCTCAGTTGAGCCCTAGGCGGCTAGAATGCGTGGTATACATTGACCACGCATCCGAAATATATGATGACGCTGGCGTCTAAGTGGAGCAGCTGGAAGAGCAAATTTTACATGGTCTCTTCCCCTTCTCCGCGAGTTAACCACCGGCTGCGTCGCTACAACAAACACCCGGCTCTCCTGGGAAAGAAGTGTGCCCTTCCCAAAGTACCGGAGAGGGCTTGGGACCAAATAATGGAGACAGGTCTTTTCAAAAACACCACCTTGCCTCTGGATGATGGGACAAAAGTCATTGTCCCCAAACACTGGGTCCCTCATCTGGATTGGCTTAAGTACGAGGCGTTCCTTTCCGATTGTGGCTTTAGCACATATTGGAGCAAAAGTATGTTAATTGTTAACCGGCACTTTATGCCGTCTGTATCATACTTGAATGAGTTCTGATTTTTTATTCTTCTTCTTTGCAGAGAAAAAATTAGAGATGGCGCCTCCAGAAAAAACATCGACTAAGTCTGCCGCTGAGATCCAGAAGGATCAGCTGGAGAAGATGAAGGCCTAGCTGGTGGCCAAAGATGATGGGGTAAGCACCAGCTGATCTATTTACCGTCTGTATTATTTATAGCTCATTTTGATACTAACCGGTTGTGTTGTTTTCATCTGCAGACGGGGAGCAAGAATGTTCCTCGCTCCATTAGGCAGATGCTGAAAAAGGCCGGGAGAAGAGCCCTCCCTGCCTGCTTTAAAAAGCAGGAGGGTTTCGGCTACCCCTACCTCTGCCGAAAGACCCTCGGCTCCTGAGAGGCCCACCTCAGCAGGCAAAAGCCGGAAAGATCTGGGCTTGAGCTCAGGGCCGGCTGAGACCAGAACTGGGGAGCCCGAGTTGCCTCAATCCGGGTGCTTGCTGTAGCATCCGGTTCCAATGCGGTTGGGGGCGGTGTGACCCCTCAGCCTAAAAATCAAAGTACGAATCTGACCTTTGATCCCCCTAGCCGCTTGGGCCTCAGCAAGTCAAGTCCCAAGCTACCCAATTAGGGGATTCTTCAGGCAGCCGGCAGAATATAGGCGCCGCATATGCTCAGTACTTAACCGATAAATCTATTGATGCAGATGCCTCTTCTCGTTAGCCGGATCTCCAAAACTACGCGAAGAGAATGTTGAGGACCCTAACCCGGTCCGAGAAGGAGGCGGTGTCGGCTGTGCACCAGGTCAACTTTGACCACCTTACTACCCTTCTTGCTGAGGTAATTTCGCTGATTGGGGTATTGAGAGCCAATCTGGCTTGCCACCGGCTGGTCTATACAATGTATTTTCATCTCTTTGCCGGTTGTACATTATTTGAATGATTTAACCCTTTTCCGGTTGTTCTTGCAGACAATGATCAGAATAGAAGGCCTCAAGGTACCCTTGAGGAAAAAGCAGGAGGAGGTAAGGGATGCCTAATGAAGGGCAGCCGAACTCATTGATGTTACGCAATATAACTCCCTAATGTATGAAATCCAAACTAAACACCGGGAGATGAAACAGGAAGAGCTAATCAAGGAGCTCACGGCTGCTGCTGATACAGCCAACAAGAAAGCAGCCGACTTTGAACTCCAAGTCAAAAACCTCCAAGCTGACGTCGAAGCCTTGGGGGTGCTGACAAGGAGAACACAGAGCTGCGGGCAGAGGTCAACCGCCTGAAGAACGAGTTCGCCCAGACCCAGGCGGACCACAAGGATAAGCTGGCAGCTGAACAGGACCGACTGGTACCGAGAACGAGCGCGACTGTGAAAAGCGCATGAAGATGGCTTGGTCTATGATCCATCCAAACACCGACTATGCCTTCTTTAACCTGCGGTACAGATACGCCACTGAGGTGTTTGATGCCCAGGTTCTCGGAACCGAGAAGCCGGCGCCCTTTGAAGAGTGGGCTGGCATTCTAGAGGAGGAAGAGGAGCAGGCGGAAGATCAAATTCCGGGTGGGGCTGACGAAGACCAAGCCTAGCAAACTGAAGAAGATCCTCCTTCCGGCCAAGGCCAGCCATCACAGCAACAACAACAGCAGCAGTAGTAGCTTAATTTATTTTCTGCTTCCTTTCTTCATCCGGCCTGCAAGCCGTGTATTTTAAAAATGTATCTATTTCCCCTGACATAGGTCCGACTGACAATCTTTCTTTTAATATATTTGCCGACTAAGTCGGTTTTGCCTTGATATTATTTGCTTCAATTTTTGCAATTTTTTCAATTTTTGCTCGTACAAATCTTTCTTTTTGCAATTTGATTCGATATATGCAGTATGCCGGATGCATTGGCTCCACCTGCCTCTGGACGGTTGTTTGCTTATAGTTAATCCAACTCTAACCAGGCAGCCGTCCTTAGAAGCATCCGGACGAATAGATAGGCGGTCCTTGACCGTTTTTAAAATAGAATTACTCTAAGTTGGATTAGCTGGTGGTGCCGGCTAAGGCCAACCTAGATTATTCTTTTAACTGGCTGCGGATTATCCTTTGGGTATTCGGCGGTAACGTTAGTTGGTATGCAGGCAGCCTTTGGCCGGACGTATGCATCATAACCAAGTTGTGGATTAAATGCTAAGGTTTTGACCTTGCTTATTTTGAGTTTGTACCTGGTTGTAGTGCTTTTTGGAAAAAGCTGGCTACATTCGACCAAGATTTACATTACCGTCTGTGTTGCCTTGAAGCAACGGCTGGTTATATCTTGATTTTTATTGATCATTCAAACGGCCATGTATTATCTTTAACCAGACAGTCGGTTAATGCCGTTTTAGTTATGATCTGTAAAACAATGTACCACCCGAATGGGAGATGTTCTCTTCGACGAATTCACCAAAATGGGCGTCGCCGAATGCCTGCTCATTTTGGAGCAGGCAATTAAAAATATGTTCGGCCATTGGCCTTATGAATAGCTAAGTTCGATACTTAGCCTACTACTCAGTTTTGAGCTGATGGTTGCCCGGTTGTGCATTGCACAAATGGGACTTTTACAAAATAAAATGGAAATAAAGCATTCTTTCATTAATATACTCTATTTACAAAAAAAATTTACAAGTCCTTAGAAGTAGTACTTTTTCAAGTTATCTACATTACAGGTTCTGGCTAGCTGCCTGCCGTCTAGAGTTTCCAGGCGGTAGGTGCCGCCTCTAACTTCTTCAAAAATGCGGTAGGGGCCCTCCTAATTAGGGGTTAGATTTCCTTGCTCATTTTCCCTACCGGTTGCCTCCATTTTTCATAACACAAAGTCCCCCACTTTGAGGGGCTATTTGTGTACTCTTTTCTTGTAGGCCCTCGTCATTCTTAGACGGTATATCTCATGACGCAAGGCGGCATTGCACCTGCGCTCCGGGAGTGAATCCAATGCTGGACGCATGGCCTCCCAATTTGCCTCTTCATCATAGAGCATTATTTAGAGTGTTGGCTCATAAAGTTCAATTGGCAGGACGGCTTCAGTGTCGTATGTCATGAGAAACGAGGTTTCACCGGTTGCCCCTTTTTTAGTTGTTCTGATGGCCTAAAGGACATGAGGAAACTCATCTGCCCATATACCGCCAGCCCTTTCAATATTCTTCTTAATGCCATCTGAGATGAGCTTGTTGAAGGCTTCAACTTGGTCGTTTGCTTGGGGGCGGCCGACTGCTGCAAAACAATGTGAGATCCCTTGATCTCCCAACCAGCTCTTAAGGGTAGGCGTTTCAAACTGAGGGCCATTGTCAAAGACCTTAGACATCGGTACCCCAAACCGGGTGATGATGTTCCTCCAGATAAAGGAGATGACATCCTTTGTCTTAATGCCCTTGACCGCCTCTACCTCAACCCAATTGGTGAAGTAATCTACTACAACCAGGATATATCTTCGTCCGCCTGTGGCAGGCGTATATGGGCCTAGTATGTCCATGCCCCATTTTGCAAATGGAACTAGGCTGTAGATAGCCGTCAGATCAGTAGCCGAACGGTGTATGAGCTGGCCAAATCTTTGGCACTTGTCACACTTCTTCACCATTTCCATGGTGTCTGCCTCAAGAGTGGGATTAAAGTAGCCTTGCCGCCTAGCCTTTTATGTTAGAGTTCTGCCGCCTATATGTGATGCACAAAAGCCAGAGTGCAGATCCTCTAGCACCTCTTTTCCCCTTTCAGGGGCAATACATTTCAGCAACGGCTGGAGGTAACCCTTTCTGAAGAGCTCCCCCTTGTAGATTACAAAACTTGAGGCTCTCTTTTTCAATGCAGCCACTTCTGAAGGGGCGTCCGGCAAAGTGTCGTCTGCCAAATAAGCTCGGATGGCATCCATCCAGGTAGAGCTTCGGTCAAGAACTCCAATGGGATCATGTTCAATTATTTTTTTTTCCACGACTCCCCAAAAGACTAACCTAGGCGCATCACAAGTGGCGGATGATGCCAACTTAGACAGTGAATCCGCCTGATTGTTTTCTAACGCGGGCACTTAACTTAAATGGAATTTGTTAAGTGTCCCGGCCTCATCTTTGACTGCCTGCAAATACTTGATCATAGCCGGATGGGTGGCGTCGTAGTCACCATGGTATTGGCTAACGATCAACTGAGAATCTGAGCAGGCGTCAACTTTCCTTGCCCCTGCCGCCTTACACATGCGGATACCGGCTAGCAGGGCCTCATATTCCGCCTCATTATTCGAGGCTTGGAACTTGAACCGTAGTGCATATTCATATTGGTCCCCTTCCGGAGACTTGCAAATTACGCCTGCACTAAAGCCATTCATGGTAGAGCTCCAGTCTACATAAACCTTCCAAACCTGATCGACATTGTCCGGTTAAGCCGGCCTTGTCATTTCAACAATGAAGTCGGCGAACGCCTGACCCTTCACTGCCTTTCTAGGTTCGAAGGTGATTTCCAAACTTTGCATTTCAATAGCCCACTTGAGCATTCTGCCGGATGACTCTAAGGTTGTCATTGGCCGCTTAAGGGGTTGATCTGTGTAGACCACCACCGGATGTGCCAAGAAGTATGGTTTTAACTTCTTGACTGCCATGAACAGGGCAAGACTAAATTTTTCAACCAAGGGGTACCGTAGCTCTAGATTTAGAAGAACATGGCTAATGAAACAGACCGAGAGCTGGATGTCGTCTCTCTCAGCTAGGAGAACGGCACTGAGGGCATGATCTGAGACGACCAAATACATATAGTGAACCTCTCCTTCTAGAGCGCTGACCAGCCGTGGCAATGAGTGGAGGTGCTCCTTCAATCTTTGGAATGTCGCCTCAGCATTTTCCCCCCATTCAAATCTAGTCTTCTTCTTGATTGTTTGGAAGAAGTAGAGGCACTTGTCACCTGGCCAGCTGAGGAATCTCCCCAATGCCGCCAAACAACCGGTAAGTTTTTGGACTTCCTTGACAGTGCGGGGTGACTTCATGTCAATTACCGCCTGTATTTTTTCCAGATTGGCCTCTATCCCCCTTTGATCAATCAAGAATCCGAGAAACTTCCCAGACTGAACACCAAAAACACACTTTTTGGGATTAAGCATGACCTTATGCCGCCTGAGGGTGGTGAAGGTTTCTCGGAGGTCAGCAAGGTGATCTGTCTGGAGCTTAGATTTGACTATCATGTCATCAATATACGCCTCCACATTCCTCACAATTTGATTAATGAAGACCGTATTAATCATCCGTTGGAAAGTAGCAGGCGAATTCTTCAACACAAACGGCATCACCGTATAACTGAATAACCCTTGATCAGTGACGAATGACGTCTTCTCTTGATCTTTATTCCATAAGGGTATTTGGTGGATGTAGGGCTTCGTAGTGACCCAACACTACGCGGAAGGAAACCCACCAAGACCCGCCCCTTAATTAAAACAATTAACAAGCATATTAAACTTAATCAAACAAGATTAAGAATAAGAATTATACCTTTGTCGCGTGCTTCGCTCCCAAAGAGCTCTTACTTCAAAATCCCGAAAACACGAGATCTCCGACGGATCGTACCCTCGACCCGACCCAAGCGTCCTAAGTCTTGAAGGTTAGTCAAGACCCAGACAAAATAACTATGAGTTTTACGAATCAAAGGTTTACTCTTACTTAGAGTTGCCTATTTAATTCCACTCAATGTTGTTCATTTCCCAATACCCAAGCATGGTATTTATAGGGAAAAGAACCCTTGATTTTTCATCCTCCACCAATTTGGGAGTGTTGAAAATCAATCATTTATTTAATTTACAAATTAAATAAATAATCAAGTTAATCATATTGCGACAAGTGGCATGTTCTCATGCAAAAGAGTGGTGGCCAAGGTTAGGTGGGGGACCATATGCCTTGCTCCCCAAGTCCTTGATTTGGTCCCCACACCCTTGAAAAAAACCGACTCAAGAAGGGCTAGCTAGCTGCCAGCTAGCAGTGCCTTGCTGCCCAACACCCCAGCCAGCCAGCCAGTGCGTGCTGCTGCTAGGCTGGTGCTGGTGCTTGTGTGCTGGCGCTGGGCGCTGCTAGCACATAGTGCTGGTACTAGCCCCCAACAGCCCACGCACAGGCTAGCACGCACACTTTCCTTGCGCGCCATTGCTAGCACAGCCAGTATGCTGCTAGCGAGCCACGCATGCTGGCCCTTCCCTCGCATCATCCTACGCACCACGCACGCAGCACGCTACGCACCACGCAACGCTCGCACATGCATCATCCAGTGCCTAGCACTGCTATGCTTGGTGCGAGGCATGCACACTTGTACATGCACATGCGCTAGTGCCTAGCACTGCAATGGCTGTGCTTGGTGCGTGTGTGGCCTTGCCATACGCACCCAGGATAGCACGCTGCTAGCTGCGATGAGTTTCCTGGTGCTTGTGGTACTTGCGATAGCCTGCCAGGCGCACCCGTTATGATCCCTAGTTACGGCAGACGTTAGGAAACATCAAAGAGTCTAGTACTCAAACAAGAAAACTTCACAATACTCATGGTTGGAGGAAACAAGTTCCGATTGTTATAATGAGAAATGTACTTATGACAAAATTTAAAATTTCTTAAAGTACTCTCATAGGTCTTATCCAGTACAGTTCCAAACTGTGCCTGTGAAAATGATTCATGACCGTCACGTCCTCGTAGCACAAGAAACGGTGCTGTAAATCATACTACACACTAATCTATGGCGGTCATCAATCGTCCATCCGTTAGATGACCTCGATTAGGGACAATTTTCGATTTAAATATTCAATGTTCACTTAACAGGTGTTTCTTTATCCAAGACATGGTCTTGATACCCTGTTTTGAATATTTTCGTAAATCGAATGGACTCATTATTAAATTCTAAACAACAATTAAATAGTAATGGAGTGAATTAAAATTTTGCACAAAAATTAATTACTCCATTAATGAATGGTTTAAATACAGTGTCTTACATTGAATATCCTATTTAATTAAAACACATGTACGGGGAATTTCAAATCCAGTCTCCAACATGCTTGATTCCCATCGCCTCAATGTGCTTGTTGTGTTTCACTTGAGCCAGCGGTTTAGTCAAAGGATCGGCTACATTATCATCCGTGCCAATCTTACAAATTCTGATTTCACCTTCGGATTTTCATTCCCTTATCATGTGAAATCGCCTTTGCACGTGTTTGACCTTCTGGTGCTCTCTCGGCTCCCTGACCTGAGCGATAGCTCCATTGTTATCACAATAGAGGTCTATCGGCCCCTTGATTGAGGGTACAAAACCAAGTTCGCTAATGAACTTGCGAATCCAAACAGCTTCCTTGGCAGCTTCTGAAGCAGCCAAGTACTCGGCTTCAGTTGTAGAGTCTACAGTGGTGCTCTTCTTGGCACTCTTCCAGCTAAACGCTCCTCCATTCAGACAGAATATGTACCCCGACTGTGACTTGAAGTCGTCTATGTTAGTCTAGAAGCTAGCGTCGGTGTAACCTTCATCATTGTTCCTTTTCAGATACTTAAGGATGTTCTTGGCCGCAGTCCAATGCGCCTCTCCTAGGTTTGATTGGTATCGACTCGTTGCACTCAGGGCATATGATACATCTGGCCTTGTACATATCATGGCATACATGATCGATCCGATTAGCGAAGCATATGGGATCTGATTCATTCTTTCTCGCTTAACAGGTGTTTGTGGACACTGTTTCTTGCTGAGATTTATGCCATGGGACATGGGTAAATGCCCTCTTTTGGCATTCTCCATGTGGAATCGAGCCAGTACCTTATCAATGTAAGTACTCTGGCTTAATCCAATCATCCTCTTAGATCTATCCCTGTAGATCTTGATGCCCAATATGTATTGTGCCTCTCCTAAGTCCTTCATTGAAAAGCACTTTCCCAACCAGCCCTTTACGGGCTCCAACAATTTTGTGCTGTTTCCAATGAGAAGTATGTCATCGACATACAGGACTAGGAATGCAATATCACACCCACTGACCTTCTTGTATACACAAGATTCATCTAGATTCTTGATAAAACCAAAATTGCTAATGGCTTCATCAAATTGCAAATTCCAACTTCTGCTGGCTTGCTATAGTCCATAAATGGACTTCTTCAGCTTGCAAACCTTTCCAGCATTGCCTGGATCGACAAAACCTTTTGGCTGTGTCATATACACAGTTTCTTCCAAAATTCCATTAAGGAAGGCGGTTTTGACATCCATTTTCCATATTTCATAATCGTAATATGCAGCAATCGCTAGGATGATCCGGACGAATTTTAGCATTGCAACTGGTGAAAAGGTTTCATCATAGTCAATCCCGTAGACTTGTCTATAACCTTTTGCCACCAGTATAGCTTTGTATATTGATACATTTCCATCCTTGTCTGTCTTCACTTTGAATATGCATTTGCAACCAATGGGTGTATAACCCTCGGGCAAATTCACCAAGTCCCAGACTTAATTTTCAGACATGGAGTCCATCTCGGATTTCATGGCCTCTTTCCATTTAGCAGAGTCGGGGCTCGTCATAGCTTGCTTGTATGTCGCCGGCTCATCACCATCCATGACTAGGATGTCCTGATCATCGGTTAAGACGATACCGAGGTATCTGTCTGGTTGAGATCTTTGTCGTTGCAACCTACGAAGGGTAATCGGTTGAGCATTTTCATTGTCAGTTTGATTCTGACCAATCTTCTTAGATGCTTTCAAAGTATTTAGATTGTCAGTTTTGTCAGGTTGACATTGTTGCTCGTCCTCTCGAACTTCGTCGAGTTCGATTTTCCTCTCACTTGTCATTTTGGAAAGGTGATCCTTCTCCAAAAAGACACCATCACGAGCAACAAAGACTTTGTTCTCGGATTTATTGTAGAAGTAATACCCTTTGGTTTCTTTTGGATATCCCACAAAGAAACACTTGTCCGATTTGGGGTAAAGTTTGTCCGAAATTAGTCGCTTGACATATGCTTCGCATCCCTAAATCTTGAGAAAAGACAAGCTAGGAGGTTTCTTAGTCCATAATTCATATGGAGTCTTTTCAACAACTTTTGACGGAGCTCTATTCAGTGTTAGTGCTGCAGTTTGTAGCGCATGTCCCCTGAAGGAGATAGAGAGTTCACTAAGACCCATCATTGATCGAACCATGTCTAACAAGGTTCGATTCCTCCGTTCGGACACTCCATTCCATTGAGGAGTTCCGGGAGGTGTTAACTTCGAAAGAATGCCATTTTCTTTCAAGTGATCGTCGAATTCATGACTCAAATATTTTCCACCTCGATTCGATCGAAGTGCTTTAATGTTCTTGCCAAGTTGATTTTCAACTTCTTTCTGAAATTCTTTGAATATCTCAAAGGATTTAGATTTATTTGAAATTAAGTAGATATAGCCATATCTACTATAATCGTCGGTGAAAGTGATGAAATATCAGTAACCTTGTCTTGCGGATGTGCTTATTGGTCCACATACATCCGTGTGTATTAGACCTAATAAGTCACTTGCCCTTTCTCCCAATTTGGAGAATGGTTGTTTTATCATCTTGCCTAATAAGCATCCTTAGTAATTTTCAAACGACTCTAAGTCGAATGAGTCAAGAACACCTTGAAAAAGTTTCTTGATGCGCTTGATGTTAATATGGCCAAGACGACAATGCCACAAGTAGGTTTGATTCGACTCGATGGTCTTAGCCCTTTTGGCAGTATTATCGATGTTATAAACCTGTTTGTCTAGAGAAAGCACATAAAGACCATTTTCTGAATGTGCCTTACCATATAAAACATTATCAAAATAAATAAAACAACTATTGTTTTTGATTCAAAATTCGAATCCTTTGGCGTCCAACGCCGATATTGAAATAATGTTTTTGGTCACTCTAGGAACATGATAGCAGTTTTCAAGTTCTAGAATAAGCCCTTAGAGCAAAGACAAACTGAGAGTTCCAACGGAGACGGCAGACATCCTTGCTCCATTGCCGACCCGAAGCTCGACCTCTCCCTTCTCTAGCCTCATATTTATCCTTAGTCCCTGAGCATTGGAACAAAGGTGTGAGCCACATCCGGTATCTAATACCCATGATGTTTTGCTAGCGAAGTTTAAGTCTATAACAAAAATACCTGATGAAGAAGCAACGTTGCCTTTCTTCTTATCTTCCTTGAATTTGTGGCAGTCCCGTTTCCAATGTCCCTTCTTCTTGCAGTAGAAACATTCAAAATCAGATTTAGAAGAGACTGCCTTCTTGTCCTTGCTGCCTTTGGCAGATTTTGACTCAGGCGGGAATTTCTTCTTTTTCCCTTTAAAGCTTTTCTTTTTGCCTGGACGTTTGAATGGCTTGCTCTTCCTCACCATGAGCATGTCATGCTTGCCCTCATCCTTGAGGGTTTTCTCGGCTTGCTTCAACATACCATGAAGCTCGGTGAGGGTTTTCTCCATACTATGCATGTTATAGTTCATTTTGAACTGATCATAGCCTTTGTGAAGGGAGTGGAGAATGATGTCAATTGCCATTTCGGTTGAATACCCAGCATCAAGCCTTTCCATGTTCTCAAATAATCCAAACATTTTGAGGACATGCGGGCTGACTGGCTCTCCTTTCTTGAGCTTGCTGTCAAGGATCTGCCTGTGGGTTTCGAACCTTTCAGTTCGGGCCTGCTCTTGAAACATATTTTGAAGCTCGGAAATGATCTCAAAAGCCGTCTCCTTTTCAAAGAAAGTCTTTTGAAGGTCCGGAGACATGGTGGCCAACATGATGCATTTGACATCCCGATTGGCACTTTCCCATCGGTTAAGGGCAGCCTGAGTGACCTCCTCATTGGGAGCATCGCGCATTTCCTCATCAAGGACATATTCCTTTTGCTCCTACATTAGTACAATGCAGAGATTTCTTTGCCAATCAAGAAAGTTTGGCCCGCTCAACTTCTCCTTGTCGAGAATTGAGCGCAAAGAGAATTGGTTGTTGTTTGAGTTACTTGCAGATATTGTTCTACAATTGAAAGAATTTGAAGTGAAAAACCATTCATATATCAATAAGTTGAAATTTAAAACGTTCATGCATATATTCAATCTTATTGAGCATTTTATCCACGCATTTAAAATTGTCCCTTATGGGCGAGAATAAAATGATTCCGAGATCCCAAAGATTAAGAAATGGTTAAGCATGCTTTGGCTTGTCTTAATCATTAAATATCTTAAGGTAAGCAATCTAATTGCTAATAGCTCCAAGCTACTCTCGGTTTGATAAAATGTCACATCTAATGCATTCTTGACATTTAATCTCTTTTGCCACGACATCTAAGGACTGCTTAGTGATATCGTTGAGCTTAACCAAGACAACTCGTATACCTAGTATACCTTACGTTCCTAGGGAAGTAGTGATGTCTCGCTTTGGCGTAGTCCATCACGTACGCGCATTAGTTCGGTAAGTGTTGTTCTTGGAACGACAAATTTTAGCTCAATATTATTAAGGGACCTAGGGTTTCTATGTTGGTTGATTTAAGTGAACTTAACTAATCGTCGCAACATAATAGAAATCCTAGACATGCATCTAGCAATCATATATAACAACAATGTATATAAATCATAAAATAGATGCATTTGGCAACTAGCATGACCCCTTGAAATCTTCAATTTCCATGGGTCTTCATCTTGGCTCGTCTTCGTCGAAACGCCGTCTTGAGACATCTTGGCCAAAATGAAATAAAAGAAGCTAGCTAGATCGACTAGGATTAATCTAATAGTACAAAAATACTTAATGGTTCGCACACCATATTTAGATTTACAAAAATACATAACGGAACGCAGTTCGTATTTTCTATCCTAGTCAGGCCCCACTAGTTGCCATTTTCAAAGACCTTGTTTTTAAAAAACAATCTTCCATTCACCCATTCACTATTTGTGAATGGCCCATGTAATTTATGAAATACATAATTAAACACACAAAACTAGTAACTAACTTAGGTGGTTAATCCAATTAACGCGCCTAATTAAAACTAGTCAAAGTTGTTTAATCCATTATTTCTAAACGCAAAATGATAACGCACTTAATTAAGCTCCCACTAAATTCCGCATCCGTACTTAATTAATCCGATTAATTAAGTCGGCATAACCCAAAATTGTAAAAATTTTGCAAAATCGAAAATCGAGGTTTTTAACCTCGTTAAATAATTACATAAATAAAATTAAAACGGGAAAATTTTCGCAAAATCATAGCTCAAACTTAAGCAACAAGGCCCCATCCTATGATGCATGGCGCACCATGGTTGCTAGGCAGCAGTGGGCTGGCTGGCTGGTGCTTGCTGCCTCGCTGCCCAGCAGCAGCACAAGCTCGTCAGCAGCTCACGCTTCACACGCAATAGCAGCATTAAAGGGGTTGGGCTGGCGCTTGGTGCTAGCATGCTGCGCCCAGCACAGCACACTATGCTGGCCAGCACCACGCATGCCTGCACGCATGCTGGCGCCTGGCAGCAAGTGGGGGCTGGTTGGTGCTTGCTACCACTCTGCCCAGCAGCGCCTCCAAGCACCAAGCAGCAAAGGCCACTGCCCAAGACCAGCCATAGCACCCCTCGCCACACAGCCACACAACATTGATGCTTAGCCATGCGCGCACCATAGGCAGCCTACATGTGGGCTGCTAGGCAGCCCGGCTAGCCTTGGTGACGCTTGCAGTTTTGCATCGATTTGCGTGCATTTTACTCGGAATTTTTAATTCCGATTTGTGTGTGACAATAATTAATTCTAAATTACATTTTAGAATTAATTTGAGGGAAAATAAAATAAAATAAAATTAAGTCCTACTTAAATAAAATTTATTTTATTGGTGCACAAGCCTAAATTATCCAAAATTTCAATTTTGAACAAAATTAGGTCTAACTTTATGCTTAAAATAAAATGAGCTATGTCCAAAATTAATCTTGCCAATATGCAAATTAATAATGGGTTTGACAAATGGGTGTTGGAAAAATAAATTAACCATCCAATGATAAAAATTTTCCAACTTGCATACTTGTGTAAAATACCAAGATTACATCTTCCTATATGAAGATTAATCAAATTTTACTCACAAGTAATTGAACTTGATGGATTTTAATCAACCAAACATGAAAAATCCAAACTTTGTTCAACATGGAATTTAGGGTTAGGGTTCCAGTCATTTAAACCTTTAAAGATTAGAATTTTAACATTATTTGGGAACTTAAAATTACAAGATCACAACAAGTTTTCACACTTTATTGCAATTTATTTGCAAAATTTGTGAAAAAACAAGTTTATGTGAAAAGTGGTATATCACCTTAAGCACTAATAAAAACTTCATTATTATGCTTAAGGATATTTTAAAACCAGTAGATTAGTGATGCAAATGTGCATTTACTCTAACCTTGTAATGCTTACATTAATCAAGGCTTAAAAAGAATTAAAATTTTCGTTGAAAAACGAAAAACCCCAGAAAAATTGGGTTTCTGGTTCGAATTTGGCTTCTGGACAGCTCTCAAATAGGGTTGAATCTGTTTCAGAATGTCGATTCCACCCAAAAATCACTATTTTTAAGCCAAAATCTGGGTTCGACAGCCAAAACGAAAAAAAAATCGAGTTTTAAAATCAATTAAAACGAGCATCTAATCTAATTAGAAGAACATGAACCAAAAAATTAAATTCTTTTAAAACACCTTAATTAAAAAATAATTGCAAAAATTAAAAGGAGCGTGGCTCCGATACCGCTGTAGGGCTTCGTAGTGACCCGACACTACGCGGATGGAAACCCACCAAGACCTGCCCCTTAATTAAAACAATTAACAAGCATATTAAACTTCATCAAACAAGATTAAGAATAAGAATTCTACCTTTGTCGCGTGCTTCGCTCCCAAAGAGCTCTTACTTCAAAATCCCGAAAACCCGAGATCTCCGACGGATCGTACCCTCGACCCGACCCGAGCGTCCTAAGTCTTGAAGGTTAGTCAAAACCCGGACAAAATAACTATGAGTTTTACGAATCAAAGGTTTACTCTTACTTAGAGTTGCCTTTTTAATTCCACTCAAGGTTGTTCATTTCCCAATACCCAAGCATGGTATTTATAGGGAAAAGAACCCTTGATTTTTCATCCTCCACCAATGTGGGAGTGTTGAAAATCAATCATTTATTTAATTTCCAAATTAAATAAATAATCAAGTTAATCATATTGCGACAAGTGGCATGTTCTCATGCAAAAGAGTGGGGGACCATATGCCTTGCTCCCCAAGGCCTTGATTTGGTCCCCACACCCTTGTAAAAAACCGGCTCAAGGAGGGCTAGCTGGCTGCCAGCTAGTGTGCCAGCTAGGGCTGCCAGCTAGCAGTGCCTTGCTGCCCATTACCCCAGCCAGCCAGCCAGTGCGTGCTGCTGCTGGTGTTGGTGCTTGTGTGCTGGTGCTGGGCGCTGCTAGCACATAGTGCTGGCACTGGCCCCAAGCAGCCCACGCACAGGCTAGCACGCACACTTTCCTTGTGCGCCATTGCTAGCACAGCCAGCATGCGTGCTGCTAGCGAGCCACGCATGCTGGCCCTTCCCTCGCATCATCCTACGCACCACGCACACAGCACGCTACGCACCACGCACGCACCACGCTACGCACCACGCAACGCTCGCACATACATCAGCCAGTGCCTAGCACTGCTATGCTTGGTGCGAGGCATGCACACTTGTACATGCACATGCGCCAATGCCTAGCACTGCGATGGCTGTGCTTGGTGCGTGTGTGGCCTTGCCATACGCACCAGGAACCTAGGCTAGCATGCTGCTAGCTGCGATGGGCTGTCTGGTGCTTGTGGTGCTTACGATAGCCTGCAAGGCGCACCTAGGCTAGCACGCTGCTAGCTGCGATAGGCTGCCTGGGGCTTGTGGTGCTTTGCGATAGCCTGCCATGCGCACCCAGGCACCCAGGCTAGCACGCTGCTAGCTGCGATGGGCTGCCTGGGGCTTGTGGTGCTTTGCGATAGGTTGCCATGGCACGCCTAGGCTGTGATGGTGCACCTAGGCTGCGATGATGCGCCTAGCACACCTAGCGTGCTTAGGCTTGCGCCTAGCCATGCTAGGTGCATGTTAGCTTGAACTAGCCTAGCATCCACATGGTTAGACCATTGTGGTGCTACGGCTACATTTATACTTGTCGCTTTGTGATTTTGCGACGCTCGGTCTCAACGCCCTAGGCTCGATATCCGAAGTCTGTATTTGTAAAACTCTGCTGACTCATTAAATCCTTTTGGATTAATTCGTCGTCTCGGATCGGTGATTCGATTGGGTTCGACCCGAAGGGTTCAGTTAAGATTAAGTTGTAACATCAATTGTACATTGATATTACTGATCGGAAGCGGCCTCCACCTAGGCATTCCGATCACTTGACCTTACTGAAGAATTAGCTCTGTAATAATTTTGAACCCTTTATCGGAAGAATACACTTGTTGGAAGGACACCATTCCTTTCAGTGGAAGTCTGAGTAGGCATCCATGAAGCTCATCAAGGCATGAGCGGCTGTAGAGTCGACCAGACTGTCGATCTTTGAAAGTGGATAGCTATCCTTTGGACATGCCTTGTTCAAATTTGTGTAATCAACACACATTCACCAGGTACTATTCGGCTTTTTGACGAGTACAACGTTTGCTACCCAATCCGGGTAGTAGCATTGTCGAATGAACCCGACATCTAGCAGCTTCTTAACCTCGGCGGCTGCCGCCTGAGATCTTTCCTCGACGTTGTTCCTTTTCTTTTGCCTTATCGGCTTCTTTTTAGGATCCACGGCAAGTTTATGGACAGCAAGATCCGGGCTGACGCCTGGCAACTCTTCCACTTCAAAGGCAAAAATGTCTTTGAATTTTTTCAATAGTTGGTGCAAATCTGGACCCAACTTTGCAAAAGCAACCGTCCCCACTTTTACGGTTCGTTCCAGACGGCTATCATCTAAAACAATGTCAATATTTTCACCAGCTGGCTGGGGACGGAGATCATCTTATCGTTCCCCAATCAGTGATTGCTATTACTTCTCTTTTTTTACGGCCACCGGGTGGTCCGCCTTTCTCTTTTTGCCAGCTGCTTTAGGAGCAGGCGCGGCTTCCTTGGAGTCGTCAAGGTCGATGGATTCCTTGCCTTGGCCGGATGCGGCCACAGTAGGCTTGACGTCTAAGAGATAACACTCCTTTGCCGTCTTCTGATCCCCGTTCAGGAAACCCACCGTTCCATCATCCCTCTCAAATTTGATCAGCATGAGGGATAGAATGATGACTTCCCTAGACTCATTGAGGGTTGGACGGCCCAAAATCAGATCATAGGCGGTCAATTCCTCGACCACCAAGAACTTGACGACCATGTGCCGTCCTTCCCCCTTTTCGCCTAGCCGGATGGGTAGGTCGATCCTCCCCATCGGATGCGCTACCCCTCCCCCAAAGCCAACTAAGGGGTGAGAGGCCTTGTGCATGCTGTCAGGCTTGTACTTGAGCTTCGCTAAGCACTGATAGCTTATAAGGTCAGACGAGCTCCCAGTATCAATGAGGATCCAGCCCACTCGTTGGTTGGCAACCTTGCATTCGATGATTATAGGGTCATCATGAGGCCGCCTGACCTTGCCCCAGTCCTTCTCAAAGATTAGGACCACAGGGAAGGTGTCTTTCGACGCCTGGCCCTCATCCACTAAGTTGAACAGCTTCATGGTGTTGTCCTTGGTGCCCCGGATGGTAGGACCCCCTCCCGCGAAGCCGCCTGCTATGGTGAAGATTTTGGTCTTTATCAGTGTTAGAGCTCACAGCCGGCTTCTTAGACGGTTGTCCATTATTTATTTTGGGGTTACCCTTGGACTTCATCAAATAGGACTTCAAAGCCCCCTCATCAGCCAGACGGTCTAATAGCCGCCTGAGGCTATAGCAACCATCAGTGTCATGGCCAATATCCTCATGGAATTGACAGTACTTGCTCTTGTCCCGGCTTTTGATGGGACTCTTCATTGCTGCCGGTTTTTCAATGGTCAACCGGTCTTTGATTTCCATGAGGATGGAGGAGCAGTCCTTGTTGAACTCGTACTTGGGGACATACGGCTTCAACTCTCTCTTCTTCTTCTAGGACGGCTGACCAGAATGGTCCGCCGCCCAGACTTCTTTTATTTTCTTACTCTCTTCTTTTTTTGCCAGCTAAGCAGACCGGCTCTCTTTCCTGTCGGACCTTTTAGGGTCCGACGAATGCTTGACGGCACAGAGTTCCGTCGCTTGTATGTAGCCTTCGGCTTCCATCAACGCCTCTTGGAGGGTAGCAACCCTCTTTTTGACCAGGTCGAACTTAAAGGTCGACCCTTCCTTTAGACCCTTGAAAAAGTCTATATAGGCAACTTCGTCAGACAGCCCTTGGATCTAAATTCTCATTAGATTGAACCGCCTGACATAGGAACTTAGTCCTTCCTTGTCTCCCTGTTGAAAAGCCCCTAAGTCGAGACTTGTCTTTTTGTCATGGATGTTCATGGAGAAGTTGGACGCGAACAGGTATGCTAGCGTCTTGAAGTTGTTGATGCATCCGGCTGGAAGATTGCCAAACCATCGTTGGGCTATGCCCTTCAATGTTGCCGGGAAGCATCGGCACCCGGCGGCGTCATCCAACCCCTGTAAGTACATGAGATTGGTGTAAGCCATTAGGTGGTCTTCCGGGTTGGTGGTACCGTCATAGGTATCAACCAACACATTCTTAATCTTGGCCGGCTGAACAGCCTCGATTATCTCCCAGGAGAACGTCGACGGCTATTCCCCAAGGTTTAGCACCTGGAGCTGCCAGCCCATGGGCTAGACTTGTTGTGACACCTGACCCCCTAAGAGGGCCGCCTGCATGTATGGTGATCCATACGGCAAGTATGGCTGTTGGGGAACATACGAAGCCGACTGGATAATCTGAGGACCAATACGTGCGGACATGTCGCCTGACTGACTCTCTCGGTTTGTCTCCGAATACTTCATTGAAGTATTACGGAAACTAGCTTGGTAGGTCGACGTTCAGGCTAACTCAGACATTTGTTGACTTCTCTTCTCCTGGATGAACATACGGGCGTCCGAGTAAGTCTTTTTTTACCCATCCGGCTGAACTTGTCGGATGGCCTTCCTTTGCCCTGATTCAGGGAAACGAAGTCTGGATAGGTCGATCAGGGGCCCATCCGCCCCCTTCGGTTTAGGGTGTGGGGTTGGGACCCAATCTTTGATATGCTTCTTCCCAGAGGGAGAAGGCTTCTTGGCTGGCTGACCCTTGTTGGAGCCAGTTGACTTCTTTATTATGTCCTTGATCTCCCCTCTGAAACTCGTCATGAATTTCATGAGTTCGTCTCTGGTAACGGGGGCAGTACCCTCCGCCGCCTGGGGTCGCCCAACCGGAAGCCGGTTGGGCTGATAGGACCAGCTTTGTCTTTGAACTAGGCGAAAATACGCATTCCCCACCGGTTCAAACCCCCCATTTCGCACCGGTTTTGAACCGGTCTAGATTTAGGGGGTGCTAAAACCCCATAGATTTCGCACCAATTCAAAACCGGTGCGAAATCAGACCTTTGGCACCGGTTCTGGGTGAAAACCGGTGCCGAAAGTCCCCAAAAACTTTTTTATAAAATACTTTAAGCACCGGTTCTGGGTGAAAACCGGTGTCAAAAGTCCCCAAAAAAATTTTAAAAAATGACTTTTAGCACCGGTTCTTTCCAAAACCGGTGCCAAAAATGCCCAAAAATAATAAATAATTTTTTTTGTTTTTTCATTTTTTTCACTTAAATTGATATATAAACACTAACATATATATATAATTACATATTTTCATTAAAAAAAGCCGTAATATTACAATTATCGTCTAAAAAATAAAATAACATTTTGTATATGAAATTACTCTTTAATTTGTTCAAAAACGCCTTCATGGTGATGGATGAGTTGCTGTGGGGTGCTGGGTGGGTTGCTAGCTGCTATTTGTTTTTCTTTTGTGGTGCTGCTGCTGTACTGTTGTTGCTGCTTTGGTTATGCTGATGGTGCCTGGTTGTGTTCTGCTGCTGCCATTGCTGGTTTGTATTGCTGGCTGAATCAACATGCAGAAATCTGGAGGGCAATGTGAGTTTGATGAGCCTAATAGTCAATTCAATTGTTAGAACTCATGCTCTTCAATGTATGGAGCCTATACAATCTGCCCAAAGTGCTCCGCTTGTTCATAAACTTCTGTCAGGTCATCATTGTACTTTGGCAAAATGACGACGATCTTTAATTAGGGGTTGAGCAAAAACACAATACAACTCCAAATGACAAGCCACAAAATGCTATAATGAAACTTACGGTTTTCTGCGTGAAGCACAACCAGCATGTGCCTCAAATTGCGAAGCACTAACCTGAATAATATTTCATGTGAAAAAACAAGCTTCAAAGAAAATGACAATATTGAAGGTCAAATTAAAGGCAGACAACGCACCACCGTATCACAGCAATTACAAAGAATTCCAGAACCCTTTTTGGAGCCCTCCAGTAATTTCTGCACAATTTATAAAATAAAAAATAAATAAATAAATAAAAATAAAGTATATACCTATAAACTTAGAAAGATTGCAACAATATTCGGAAGTCTAAAACCTAAATCAGAAGCACTTTTAAGTTGGAATGTTGCAGGGGAAGCATGTTTGGGCTGTAAGCATCAAGCAAGATAAGTGGATAACCAATGGGTCAAGTGGGTGCACTCTGTGTACATCCAAAACCAGAATTGGTTTATAAGCCACCTGTTGGCATCCAAATATATATGCAATCATAGAGAGAGAGAGAGAGAGAGAGAGAGAGAGAGAGAGAGAGAGAGAGATTATGAGTGACATGATAATTAAGAAACAAATTTTAAAATTTTTATCTAGAGTTAATATCTGCCAACATTCTCTAACTGTCTATGAGGTATATGAAACACCAAACGCTGAGATGGGTAAAAAAAATTACCACATAAAATCACGGGTGAAAAGCGCACGTGGAATCATTAATCCATTTCCAGCCATTGCCAGCAACATTGTTAAAGCCGACAAGCCTTTTATGTTATCAGGATTTAGGAAATTTTGTCCACTGAAAGAATTGAAACCAAGTCATAAAGAAGGCTCACTTAGACAGAAATCTGTTAGTGCTAAATATCTAACATAACCAGATTAAACAAATACCAATTGTGGAATTGGCACCCACATGAAGAGAAGGGTAGCAGTCCACCCTGATATAGCTCCATAAAATTTGACACCTTTCTCAGAGAGTTTACCCGCTCTAACCTGTGAAAGGTTAAAACCCATTTAAATGACGCAAGATACCAATGCATTTACAAAATCAAAAGGTTAATCATCCAATAGAGGAAAGACAAGCATACTGAACATAGAGATTAGCTCATTGCCATCCACAATAACAAATTTTAAAAGGTTACCTATCCAATAATCGAGAAGACTAGCATAAGTGTGTAACAAAGATCACCACCAGGTTCATTCACAGTAAAAATCTGAAGGCTACTTGTCCAATGGCTAAGAGTCTAGCACGGCCATAAATGCAGAGATAATTAACTAGCTAGTTTGAGTAAGAAAAGTATAAATTACACATGCTTTAAGGCACTACCACTTACATAGTTACAAAGAATGTCAATTTGAATCAGTCATAACCTAAAGAACTTAATTTCCATATCTGCCTTGCTTCCTTTTTTACTTATAAAAAATAGGCGAAATAGACCTATATGTAGCAAACAGGCTAATGTAAATATGTAATACAAGGTGTTTTTGTTTATTACAAATAATTTACTCCATTGGCAGCTTTCTTAAGGACAAATCAAGCTTGGACAACACAGAATGAAGAAAATAGTGATCACACCCAATTCAAATGGACCTCAAATAATAAGCAAGCACAGTAGTGGTCCATAATCCTTAACACTTTGCTCCTTCAAAAGCTAGAGAGCAAAAAGGTCCTAAAGAAAAAAAAACTTTTATTTGTACCTATGCCTCCTCATATGTTTGTTCCGCATAAATTCTAAGGTAGGAGCTTCAACTTACCATAACAGCTGCTACCATGGCTATAACGAAAGATATAGCCCCAGGAAGAATGTTGTTTGGAATATATGGAACAAATGTGGACCACATAACCTGAATTCAGCATGCGACACACAAGTTAGTATTTGGTAGAAAGGATAAAATATCAAGGATTGGGATGCTGAGCTTCACAGAGGACAAGAAAGAAATCAGAAGCAGTACCTGGGGAAGGACAGAAAGCCCACCAACAGTGAGAAAATCTTCCCACAAACCCCAGATAACAGACGGAAGAATACCAAAGTGAAATAAAGAGAAGGCATTGCTTCAGCCATTGCTAGCTGTGAAATCATTACATAAGTAGTAACAACTCCCAGGCATTGCACTATCACTGCTTCGGTCTCCTTTTTCTTGGCAAAGTATGAAAGCAGCGAAAGAAAACGCGAAAATAAAACCAGAATCAGCAATCAGCAGGCATTGAACTTACGACAATGAACTACAAGCAGCATGAACTTGAAGAGCAATACCAATAACAATGAAGCACACCAATCCTTGGCAAAAACACACCAAAAGCAGGTTCTAGACATGATTGAAGACAACCCAATAAAGATTTTGTACACAATTTCGGATACTATGTGACTCAATGATCTTAGAGGACAATGCAATAAGATACATGACTAAACCTGGTAATATTTCTCTAGAAAACTCAAGACAACATAAACCAAGCAAACTAACCAATTATGTCGACAATGAACCTTACAAAAACCCAGGTAAATAAAGGATGAATATTGCCCAAAATCAAAAAATTTCAACTACCTAATTCACGCCTAGATCTAAGGAAGCCAATAAGAAAGTCAGATCAAAAAGGAAACATACAAAATCTGACCAAATCAACCACAATAAGAAAATCCCACAAAATCAACTATAAATAGTCAAACAAAACAGTAAAACAAAGAACAAAATCATCTAAACACAACAGTAAAATAGACAGTTCACCTATTCAAATCTTATTAGGTTACTTACCACACAAAGTATTCATACAAAATAGCCAAATGATCAAAACTTATCCCAAATTCGTAGAACATTCCAAAACCAAACCATCGATTACTTTGAATTGACTCATCACAGCCTCATTAATTTGTATAAAAGGATGTCACATGCTCCTAATCTCTTTCTTTAAAATCCATTGAGATGTAAGAAAGGACTTATCTGTAGATATATATATACAAAAATAAAAAATTAAAAAAAAAACCCAACTCAACTCACAAATAAAAACCCATTCAAACAACATGAAGCTTAATCAACTGATAACAAACAAAGAAATTTCGCCTAAACAAATGGCAGAAAAAATCAGCAAATTAATTTAAATTCAAAAACATATATTCAATTATTCATACCTGAACTCATAAGCACCATTAAAGTGCTTTTCAGAGTACCTCAAAAACAAATCCCTCCTCCTCCGGCTCGTTGTCTATGCGATGATGGTTCTGAAGAATCCAAATTCTGAAACTATAATATCAATAATTGCTTCAATTGCAACTTTAATTCATCAACAGCATAAAAAATCAACCCGAAAAAAGATAAATCACTCAAATTCAACACAAAAAAAAAAAGAAAAAAAATCCAAAAAAAACAAATAAACCCCAAAAAAATTGCAAAATTGCAACCAAAAAATAAATAGAACAAAGAAAACCCAAAAAAATCGAAAACCAATCGAACAAATAAACCCAAAAAATCGAACACAAATCGATCAAATAAACCCCATTAAAAACGAAACGATTTCGCACAAATACACCCACAAAGATTCAACCCAAAAAATTCGAAAACACATCAAACATATCGAAAACAACAGGAACATATATGCAAAAATCCACGACAATCAAACAATTAAACCCCAAAAGTTTGAAACTAAATCGAGAAAACAAAAAAATCGAAAACCAATCGAACAAATAAACCCAAAAAATCGAACCCAAATCGATCAAATAAACCCCATTAAAAACGAAACGATTTCGCACAATAATACACCTACAAAGATTCAACCCAAAAAAATCGAAAACACATCGAAAATATTGAAAACAATAGGAACATAAAACTGCTTCAACCAAAAGAAATTGAAAAAATAGATTTCAAATTAAACAAAACCCTAAAATCCCAACTAAAAAAAATTAAGAGCGTACCTCAAAAGCTGCTTCATGGAGGAGGAGAGAGAGCTAAGAAGGCACTTCAATGGAGGATTCAGATCGCACTTCAATCGTTCACCACTTGCTTTAACTCGAACAAGATTCGAACGAAAATCGAAGACCTTACAGTACACGAGAGATGAAAGCAGAACGAGATGGGAACGAAAGAGGAAGGAGAGATGAGAGTAGAACGAAAGATGAGAGAAAATGAGAGAGGAGAGCAGAACCAGAGATGAGAGAGAAGGAGAGCAGAACCAGGGAGAGTGAAATAAAGAGGCGGATTAAAGAGATATACCTAGCAGCCCGGTTTTTTTTTATAATTTCGCACCGGTTTGAACCGGTGCTAAAACACTATTTCGCACCGGTTTTGACTGTATCGGTGCGAAATCTCTTCCACCCCCTTTTTTTTTAATATTTTGTATTTCGCACCGGTTTATTAGGAACCGGTGCAAAAAGTATTTTCCCCAATCCCGCCCATGTCTTTTCCCACCGGTTTTCAAGAACCGGTGCGAAAAGTGAGCTGCGTAATTCATTTTTTCTACTAGTGTTTCCCCGTTCCCTTGTTTATTTAAAACGGGTCCGTCTCGTTCGGAATGACCCGTCTGGGCCACATATATGTCGACCTCAAAGTCGTCACCACTATCTTGGTCCGTATGGACCTCAGGCTTGGCCATAGGTCGTTTGCCCTCAATAGGCAGTACAGAGTCGGATGCCATCTCAGAATTACTCTCCCCACAGACGGCGCCAGATGTTTTAGGGTTTTAGGAGTCCCTTGGGAGAGTTAAAACACCAAAAATGCGCGTCGACCGTCTGTACCTGCAAAACCACGGAAAATCCGGTTGGGTGGAGTTCCGCCTCCGACGATCAAGTTAGAACGTTTTCGGATGTAATAAAATGCGGAATGTAAAGGGTTTTCTCTCTGATTCAGAGAGAATTCTGCAATTAATATTGCCCGGTTTTTTTGTGTTTGTATTTATGAATGTGTAATAAATGAGGATTTTCCTCTATTTATAGTGAAAGGGGATCAGTTCCCCTTTTAAGGTTAAGGTGACACGTGTATGCAGAGGATTGGATCCTATTGGGCCTTTCTGAGGCTGACACGTGTCAGCATGCCATTGGACCACGTGGCATAGGGTAATTTTACCCTAAACAAATTTCAAAATTGGTCGCACATTTTTGCATTGCGACCATCTCTGGATAAGTATCCGGCAAGGTGTCATCTGTTAAGTAAGCCCGGATGCCATCCATCCAGGTTGAGCTTCAGTCCAGTACTCCAATGGGATCTTCTTCCATACTTCTTTTTTCCATAACTTCCCAAAAGAATGACCTAGGTGTATCACAAGAGGCGGATGATGCCAGCTTAGAGAGAGCATCCGCCTGATTGTTCTCTGAACTAAGCACCTGACTTAGAAAAAATTCATCAAGTGTCCTAGCTTCTTTCTTGACCGCCTGCAAATATTTGATCATGGCCAGATGGGTGGCCTCATAGTCACCATGGTATTAACTAACAATCAATTGTGAATCAAAGCAGGCGTTAACTTTCCTTGCCCCTACCGCCTTGCACATGCGGATGACGGCTAGTAGAGCTTCATATTTTGCCTCATTATTTAAGGCTTGGAACTTGAATCGTAGTGCATATTCATAATTATCCCCTTCAGGAGATTGACATATGACGCCTGCACCACAACCGTTCATGGTAAAGCTCCCGTCCACATATACCTTCCAAACCTGATCAAGGCTCTTAGGATCGGCCGGCCTTGTCATTTTAACAATGAAGTCGGAAAACAGTTGTCCCTTCACTGCCTTCCTTGGTTCGAAGGAGATTTCTAGGCTTTGAATTTCAATGGCCCATTTTATCATTCGGTCGGATGATTCCATGGTTGTCATAGGCCGCTTGATCGGTTGGTCTATGTAGACCACAACCGGATGCACTAAGATGTAAGGTTTTAACTTTTTGACTGCCATGGAAAGAGCAAGTCTAAACTTTTCAACCATGGGGTACCGTAGTTCTGCATTTCGTAGAACATGACTGATACAGTAGACCGGGAGCTAGGTGCCGCCTCTTTCAGCAAGGAGAACAGCACTGAGCACATGGTGTAAGACGGCTAAATACATGTACAACACTTCCTTTGGCAAAGAGTGCAAGTGTTCCTTCAACCTCTGAAAGGCGGCCTCGGCATCCGCCCTCCATTCAAACATAGTCTTATTTTTTATGGCTTGGAAGAAATAGAGGCACTTGTCGCCTGACCACTGAGGAATCTCCCCAATGCCGCCAGACAACTTGCCAACTTTTGAACTTTTTTTTATAGTACGGGGCGACTGCATGTCTATGACCGCCTATATTTTTTCTGGGTTGGCCTCTATCCCCCTTTAATCAATTAGAAATCCGAGAAACATCCCAGACTTAACACCAAAAACACATTTCTTGGGATTGAGCATGACCCGGTGCCGCCTGAGTATGGCGAACGTTTCTCAGAGGTCAGAAAGGTGATCCGCCTGTAGTTTGGATTTGACTATCATGTCATTAATGTACGCCTCTACATTCCTCCCAATTTGATTAATGAAGATTGTATTAATCATTCGTTGGAAAGTAGCAGGCGCATTCTTCAAACTAAACGACATCACAGTATAGCAAAATAACCCCTGATCTGTGACGAATGTCGTCTTCTCTTGATCTTTGTTCCACAAGGGTATCTGATGGAAACCTGAATAGGCGTCCATGAAGCTCATCAAGGCACGACCAGCTGTAGAATCGACCAAACTATCAATCTTTGGTAGAGGATAACTGTCCTTGGGACATGCCTTGTTTAAATCTTTGTAGTCAACACACATGCGCCAGGTACCATTCGACTTCTTGACAAGAACAATATTGGCAACCCAATCTGGGAACTAACATTGCCGAATGAACCAAGCATCAAGCAGCTTTTTAACTTCGGCGACTGCCGCCTGACTTCTGTCTTCACCATGGTTCCTCTTCTTTTGCCTAACCGGCTTCGTTTTGAGATCCACGGCAAGTTTATGAACAACGAGATCCGGACTTATTCTTGGCATCTCTTCTACTTCAAAGGCAAAAATTTCTTTGAACTCTTTTAACAAATTATGCAAGTCTTCACCCAAGCTTGCAAAAGCAACCGTCCCAACCTTAACAGTTCGTTTTGGCTGAGAGTCGTCCAGTACGATATCAATATATTCACCAACCGGCTGGGGATGGAGCTCATCCGACCGTTCCTCGGTCAGTGATTGCTATTACTTTTCTTTTTTGGCAGCCACCAACTGGTCAGCCTTTCTTTTTCTGTCGCCTGCTGTGGGAGCAGGCGCCGCTTCTTTTACCTCTTCAAGGTCTATTGGTTCGTCACCCTGGCCGGATGCGGCCACAGTGGGCTTGACGTCTGAGAGATAACACTCTTTGGCCGTCTTTTAGTCCCCGTTTAAGGAGCCGACAGAACCATCATCTTTCTCAAACTTTAGGAGCATAAGGGATGGAATGATAATTGCCTTGGATTCATTCAAAGTGGGACGTCCCAATATCAAGTTATAGGCCATTAGCTCTTCAACTACTAAGAAACAAACCACCATGTGGCGCCCTTCTCCCTTCTCCCCTAGCCGAATGGGTAGATCAATCCGGCCTACCGGATGCACCACTCTACCCCCAAAACCAACTAAGGGATGAGATACCTTGTGCATGCTCTCAGGCTTGTACTTGAGCTTTGCCAAGCACTTGTGGCTGATAAGATCAGAGGAAATACCAGTGTCTATGAGGATTCGGCCTACCTTTTGGTTGGCCACTTTGCACTCGATGACAATGGGGTCATCATGCGGCCTCCTGACCTTTCCCCTATCTTTCTCAATGATGACTATATTTCTCATTGATGATAACTTTAAGGAAAGTGTCCTTGGACGCCTGCCCCTCATCAACTGCGCTGACATCCAACCGCCTGATGTAGTCCTTGGTACCCCGGATGGTTGGGCCGCCTCTAGCAAAGCCGCCTGCTATTGTATAGATCGTTTCTTTATCCGTGTTTGAACTATTAGCAGATTGAGGCTTCTTTTTGGACGACTGCCCATGGTTAGTTTACAGAGTAACCTTGGACCTTAGAATATAAGACTTAAGCACTCCTTTGTCAACCGGATGGTCCAATAGCTGCTTGAGACTATAGCATTCGTAGGTGTCATGGCCAACGTCCTCGTGGAAATGACAATATTTATTCTTGTTCTGGTTTTTGGCAGAACCTTTCATAGCAGCCGGCTTCTCAATGGTCACCCGGTCTTTGATCTCCATCAGGATAGAGTAACAATCTTTGTTAAACTCATACTTGGGGGTGTATGGTTTAGATTCTTTATTTCTCTTCTTCGACGACTGCTCAGAGCTGTCAACCGCCCAGACTTCTTTTCGAGGGTAGCAACCCTCTTTCTAACAAGGTCGAACTTGAAGGTCGACCCGTCTTTCAGACCTTTGAAAAAGTCCGTATAAGCCACTTCATCAGACAACCCTTGAATTCATTGGGTTTCGTAGAGTCCGAATCTACGCGGAAGAGAAACCCGCCTAAGACCCTCACACTAATTAAAGCGACTAAGTATGCAATCACAAATTAAACAACAATTAAGAGAGAGAAGGAAAAGACATTCTTACCCATGGCGCGTGCTTCACTCGAACCCGAGCTCTTACTTTAAAACTTGAACCCCGCAAATGCGAAGGTCTCCGACAGCTCGTACCCACGAACCCGACCCGAACGGTCCAAGTCCCGAAGGTTAGTCGGGACCAGACCAATAAAAACTAGAGTTTTACGGACTTAAGGTTTTCTCACTTTTCTAAGGAGATGCCTTTTTAATTCCACTCAAGTGTTCTTCCCAAATCCTAAAACCTTTGTATTTATAGAAAAATGAACCTTGAATTCCCATTCTCAATTAATGTGGGAGATTTGCAATTTTCCCATTTTATTATAATCAAAACAAAATTAAAATTGCAATTCAATCAATAAGTTACAAGTGGCACAAGGACAATGAGAGATTAGGTGAGGACCATTTCCAAGGGGGGACCATAGCCTTGCTCCCCAAGGAAAAACTCCAACCCTTAGTCCCCACAAGCAAATTGGCCCTCCTCTCCAAGTGGCTGGCTGGCAGCCTGCCTTGGCTGCCAAGGCTTCCAGCTGGCACCTAGCACCAAGGCTGGGCAGCCTGGCCAACCAGCACACACGCACACAGCCCGCATGCATGCACAACCAGCCAGCACGCAATGCTTCGTTTCTACTTGGTGCGTGGTGCTGGGCGCTGCTAGTAATGCGCCTAGCATGCTAGCAAGGCCCTAGCCTTGCGATGCGATGCTTGGCCAGCTAGCACACACAGCCTCGCACACACGCATTGCTTACGATGCTGTGTCATGTGCTGTGCGATGCTCAAGCTTGGTGCGTGGCTGCGATGGCTAGGCGCCAGCACGCTAGCAAGCACACAAGGTTGCGATGCTTGCGAGCAGTGCTAGGATATGCCTAGCAACGTGTGATGGCTAGCTAGCACGCATCGCCCTAGCACGCCTAGCATGTTAGGCTTGCGGCTAGAATTGCGAGGGGTCTTGCCTAGCCTAGCACCTACATGGCTAGGCCAATGTGAGGCTACGCCTAGGCTTAAACTTGTAACTTGATTGATTTCACGTCTTGTCAAATTCCAAATTCGACTCGACTTGCGATACTCGGTCTCGACGCTCTAAGCTCGATATCCGACGTCTTTGTTCGTAAAACTCTGACGACTCATAAAATCCTTCGGATTGATTCGTCGTCTCGGATCGGTTGTTAGATTGGGTTCGACTCGAAGGGTTCAGTCAAGATTAAGCTGTGATATTAATAGTACATTAATAATACTGATCAGAAGCGGCCTCCACCTAGGCATTTTGATCTCTTGACCTTACTGAAGAATTAGCATTCTAATAATTCTGAATCCTCTATCGGAATAATACACTTGTTGGAAGGACACCATTCCTTTCACAATCTGAACTCTCATCAGATTGAATCGCCTAACATATGACCGAAGCCCTTCTTTATCTCCCTGCTGAATGGCTCCCAAGTTCAAGACTTGTTTTCTTAGCAAGGATGTTCATAGAGAAGTTGGATGCAAACAAATACGCAAGCATCTTGAAGCTGTTGACGCATCCGACTGGCAAGTTACTGAACCATCATTGGGCGACCCCCTTTAATGTGGCCGGGAAGCATCGACACCAGGCGGTATCATCCAACCCTTGTAGATGCATGAGGTTGGTGTAGGCCATAAGGTGATCTTCTGGGTTGGTGGTACCATCATAAGTACCTACTAAAACATTTTTTACCCTGGCCGGCTGTGCCGCCTCGGTTATTTCCTTGGAGAACGCTGAGGGTTGTTCCCCAAGTTTTAGCAGACAGAGCTGCCAGTCCAAAGGTTGGACGTTATGTGCCGCCTGCACCCCAAAGAGGGTCGGTTGTATGTAAGGTTGTCCATACGGCATGTATGACTGTTGAGGCACATACGGAGCCGAATGGATAATCTGAGGGCCAGAGTGAACGGACAGGCCGCCTGGCTGACCCTCTCGATTTGATTGTGAACACCTCATTGAGGTATTCTTGAAGCTGTCTGGACACCTCGACGTTGAAGCCGACTCAGACAGTTGTTGGCTCTTCTTTTGCTGGATTAACATTCGGGCATCAGAATAAGTGTTCTTTGTGCCATCCGGCTAGACATGTCGAATGACCTTCCTCATCCCTGTCTTAGGGAATTGGATCTTTGTAAGATCGATCAAGGGTCGCTTTCCCACCTTTGATTTAGGATGCAGAGTGGGTTCTCGGTCCTTCACAAACTTGTTCCTCCCAGAACGGGAGAGCTTCTTGGCCGACTGCTCCTTGTTAGAGCCAACCGACTTTTTCTCGGTGAGGTCCTGTATCTCCCCCCTAAAACTCATCATGAATCTCATGAGGTAGTCTCGGGTGATTGGGGCTGAGTCTTCGGCCGTCTAGGCCTGCTTGATCATTGTCTTGTTCCCTTATTTTTGTGGGACGAGTGCGTCTTATTCTCAGTGAACCGTCGGCAGCTACATATGTTTCGACATCAAAGTCGTCATTAGTGTCTTGGTCCGTATAGACCTGAGCGTCAGCCATAGGCCGTTTCTCATTAGGAGGCGGTATAGGTTCTTGTGAAGCCATCTTAGAAGTACTCTCCCCACAGACGCCGCCAAATGTTTTAAGGTTTTCTCTGTGTCCTTCGGGAGAGTTACAATTCCAAGACTGGTTCCAGGGCGCCTGTACCTGCAAAACAACGGAGACTCCGGTTGGTGGGAGTTCCACATCCAACGATCAAGTTAGAACATGTTTGGTTGTTAAAGGTGCAGAATGTAAATGGGATCAGGCTCCTCTAAAGAGAGAAGTGATCATCCGGCTATAGCAAACAACCTCAATATCTAAGTGTAAACTCTCAAGTGTATTCAAAATTGCAATTAATGCTCTCTGAATATTTGTGAGTGAATCTAGTTCTCCAGGTGGGAACATCTCTCTTTTATAGGGTCTCGAAATATGTGCCCAGTCTTAGGTTACGGAAACCTAGGACTGATTAGGCTACCTAGGAGTTTGGGCCTTGAGGGCAGCCATCCCTAGTTTAACATCTGACTGCCACGTGTCGTGCCCTGATTGGTCCACTTTGGACTCTTCACTGAGTGACACATGGCGGACTCTGGTTGGTCCATGTGGATGACACGTGGAGGGTTTTGACTGGTCCACGTGGCGGGGTAAAAATCCCTTAATCAATAGTTTACCATACGATGTGACCATCCACTTATAAGAGTTACTCCGTACTACGGAGTGTATCAAAATCAACCTCTCGAATTTGAAATATAATTTTATTATTAGATTTTTTTAATATCATTCTGTAAAATATATATCCCGTGCATTTTACACGGGTACACTCTAGTAATCATCAATCAATAACTATATACTAAAAGACACACCAGAAATGACACATGTCATCTCTTACTGTGTCCTTAGATTTTTTTTTAATTATTTTGTTTTTTTTTGAAAAAAATTCTATTTAAGTAACAAATATACATATAATAATAATGATTACTCATTGATATAGTATAAGAGAAGATTTGATAATGTATCTTTCCCGAATATTTTTAACATAATTTGTGACATACGGAGTTTTTTTAAGAAAGACACAAGGTTATATATATTTTTCTTGATTTTTTTTTAATATTTAAACAATAAAATGCAAATTATTTTATTTTTGAAGAAACGTTAGGGATTTTATAAAATCAAAGCAAATCGGCTTTCGCCAAAGCAATGGTGCGAATTTCAAATCAACAAATGATACTTTTGTTATTCCCTTGAATAATTTATGATTAGAATTTTAATCAATCAATAATCTATAATTAACTGTGGATACTTGACGACACATGTTGATTATTCTTAGTGTTATTTTTTTCTGCCATTTTCGTTGTTCTTTAGTGTTATGTACCGGTCAGGTCATCTCAGGTCGGGTCATGTTTGAGTTTGGGTCACGAATCCTAAAGTTAACTTGGGTCTCGAGTTTGTTTCAGGTCAAATCATATCGGGTTCGGGTCACCGATTTCTCGGGTTCAAACAAGTCAGGACATAATCGGGTTCGGGTAAAATTTTTGGGTCGAGTTTGAAAGGAATGGTGTCCTTCTAACAAGTGTATTATTCTGATAGAGGGTTCAGAATTATCAGGAAGCTAATTCTTCAGTGAGATTAAGTGACCGGAATGCAAGGGTGGAGGCCGCTTCCGATTTGTAATATTAGTGAATAATTAATATTACAGCTTTGTCTTGATTGAACCCTTCGGGTTGAACCCAAACGAACTGTCGGTCCAAACCGACGAATCAATCCGAAGGATTTGATGAGTCACTAGAGTATTACAAGCACAAACGTCGGATATCGAGCCTAGGGCGTCGAGACCGAGCGTCGCAAAATCAACAAACAACAAGCTCGACCGTAGCCGTAGCATCACATTGGCCTAGCCATGTGGACGCTAGGCTAGTTCGAGCTAGCATGCACTTTGCTTGGCTAGGCGCAAGCATAGGCGCACCATGTGTGTGCTAGGCGCACAAGGCAGCACTATCGCTAGCACTAGGTGCTTGCGTGTGTGCGGGCCTCGCATGGCAGCCCCATCGCAGCACCATGTGTGCTTGCGTGCCTAGGTGCTATCGCAAGCCCTCGCACATCCTACGCATAGCACAACACCATTGCATTGCTAGGCCTATACGTGCGTGTGCGTGCATGCCATCGCAGCGAGCAACGTGCTAGCAACCTAGCACAGCAACACCATGCCAGGCATCGCCCAGCGCCCAGAAGCAAGCAACATGCATGGCTCGCTAGCAGCACGCATGTGCTAGCTGGGCTGGCTGGTGCGTGTTGGCCATGCTAGTTGTGCACAGGCTGGTAGTGCTAGTTGGGCAGCAAGGTGGGCTGCCAGCTCACTCCCTTTTCTTGGTGCCGATTTGTGAGAGGTACAGACCAATGCTTGGAGCAAAGCCTTAGGGAGCAAGGCAATGGTCCCCCCCCCCCATGGTAATGGTCCTCACCTAACCTCTCCTCTCCTCATGCCACTTGTTGATTTGTAATTGCATTGTTTTGTAATTTATTTTGGAATTAAATAAATTAGTGAAAAATGCAACTATCCCACATTGATCATGAAATGGGGATACAAGTTGCCATTCCCTATAAATACCCTATGATTGGGCATTTGGGAAGTAGCTTGAGTGGAACTCAAAAAGGCATCTGTATTATTGAGAAAACCTTTAAGTTCGTAAAACTCTAGTTTTATACTTGGTCAAGTCTCGACTAACCCTCGAGACGAAGATCGTTCGGGTCGGGTCGTGGGTACGAGCCGTTGGAGGTCGTCACGCTTGTGAGGCTTAATAGCTTCGAAATAAGAGCTCGGTTTGCGAGCGAAGCACGCTTCAAGGGTATTACTTCTTTACCCCTTTTCTTAATTATTGTTTAATTATGTTTATGCATGCTTTATTGCTTTAATTATTGGGGCGGGTCTTGGGCGGGTTTCTCTTCCGCGTAGCGTTGGACGCTACGAAACCCAACAGCGGTATCGGAGCCGCGCTCTATTTAATTATTGCAATTTGTAATTAATTAAGGTGATTTAAAATGGATTTAAATTTCTGGTTTTGTTTTCTAATTGGATTAGAAGCTCGTTTTAATTAATTTTAAAACTCGTATTTTTCTCTTTTTGGCTGGTGAACCTAGATTTCGACTCAAAAATAGTGATTTTGGGTGGAATCGATGTTCTAAATCATTTTCGTTCTTGTTAGGTCAGTCCAGAAGCCAAAATCCACCCTGAAATATGTTTTTTCGAGGGGTTTTTCGTTTTTGACGAAAAATTTTAAATCTTTATGCCTTGATTAATTTATGCATGTTAAGGGTAGATTAAATGTATGGTTGCATCCCTAATCTACTGCAATTATAAACCCTTTTTAAGCATGGTTATGAAGTCATAATGTGTGCTTAAGTTGGTATGTTTAATTTCTCACATAAACTTGTTATTTGACAATCATGCAAATAAATTGCATTAAAGTGTGAATGTTTATTGTGAATGTGAAATTTTAAGTTCCTTGTATATTAAAGATCCAATCTTTAAGTGTTTAAATGGTTGGATCTTTTATTCTAAATTCCATGGTTGAACTAATTTTTGGATTTAAACATTATTGTGTTGATTAAAGTCTTTAAAGTTCAAATGCTTGTGATTAAATCTTGATTAATCTTCATATTGGAAGATGTAATTTTGTTATTTTACACAAATTAAAGGTTGGAAATATTTTTCATTGGATGATTGGTTTTATTTTCCAACTCCCTACTTTGTCAAAATCATTATTAATTTTCATATTGGTCAAATTAATTTTGGGTGTAGCCCTTCAATTTTAAGCATCAAAGAAAGACCTAAATTATTTCAAAAGGGTAATTTTGGATGATTTAGGCTTGTGCACCACTAAAATTGAATTTAATTAAGTTGGACTTATTTTAATTTCATTTTTGCTCTATATTCATTCTAAAATAAATTTAGAATTGATTTTATGTCACACGTAGATCGGGATTAAAATCCCGAGAAACGGCACGCAAATCGAGGTAAAAACACCCAAGCGTCACCAAGGCTAGCTTGGCTGCCTAGCAGCCCGCATGTGGCTGCCTTGATGCGCACAAGGGTGCTTAAGCCTCGAGGTGTTACTCTATTGTGTGGCGAGGGGCTTGTGTTGCGTACTGCCATAGTGCTGGATGCGTGGCCTTAGGCTGCTGGAGAGCTTATGCGTGCTGCTGGGCAGCGAGGCAGCAAGCCCCAACCAGCTAGCCCATTACTGCCAGCGCCAGCGAGCAGCTAGCATGCGTAGCGTGCTGTTGGTGCTAGTTAGCAAGGCATGCTGCGCTAGGCGAGCTTGCTAGCAGCCAGCACCACACGCAAGGCATGGGCTGCCTAGCAATCATGGTGCGCAGCCCTGCTTTTGTTGGTGGGCTATTTTTTTTTATTTTGGGCTATCGTCTTTTGCGAAATTTTGCCGTTTCAATTTTATTTAAAATTTTTAACGAGGTTAGACCTCAATTTTTCCAGCTCTTGCAAAATTTTAATTTTGACAAAATTGGGTTTACCAGCTTAATTAATTAGATTAATTAAGTTGGATGCGGAATTTAGTGGGAGCTTGAGTAATTTCGTGAACAAATTGCACCTTAATAAACATAATATGATTAAACAACTTTGACTAGTTTTAATTAGGCATGTTAATCAGATTAACAACCTAAGGTAGTTACTAGTCTTCGCGTGTTATGCATTATTACTTGTTTTTCGTCGTAAAATGCATGGGCCATTCACATATAGTGAATGGATGAATGGAAAATTTATTATTTCACAGGTTTCGTGAAAAATGGCAACTAGTGGGACTCGACTAGGATAGGAAATACGGACTGCGTTCCGTTACGTATTTTTGTAAATCTAAATACGATCTGCGTACCGTTGAGTATTTTTTTACCTTAATATTTAGATTAATCTTAGCCGTAGTAGCTAGTAATTTTATTTTGGCAAAGATGTCTCAAGACGACGTTTTGATGAAGATGAGCCAAGATGAAGACCCTTGAAGATTTCAAGGGGTCATGCTAGTTGCCAAATGCATCTATTTTTATGCTTTATATATATTATTGTGCTTATATATATTTTGGATGTTAGATGCATGTCTAGGATTTCAAATGTTGCGATGATTAGTTAAGTTCACTTAAATCAACCAACATAGAAACCCTAGGTCCCTTAAAATATTGAGCTAAAATTTGTCGTTCCAAGAACAACACTTACCGAACTAATGCGTGTACGTGATGGGCTATGCCAAAGCGAGGCAACACTACTTCCCTAGGAATGTAAGGTATACTAGGTATACGAGTTGATCTTGGTTAAGCTCAACGACATCAGTAAGGAGTCCTTAGATGTCGTGGCAAATGAGATAATATGTCAGGAAGGCATTAGATGCGATGTTTTATCAAACCGAGAGTAGCTTAGAGCTATAAGCAATTGGATTGCTTACCCTAAAATATCTAGTGTTAAGACAAGCTAAAGCATGCTTAATCACTTTTTGATTTTTGGGATCTCGGAATCATTTTTTTCTCGCCAAAAGGGACAAATTATTAATCCGTATAAGATTGAAAATTTGCATGAACGCTTTTAAATTTCAAACTTATTGGTTTATGAATGGTTTTTCATTTCAAATTCTTCCAATTGTAGAATCATGTCTGCAAGTAACTCAAACAACAATTCTATGTGCCCGAAACTCCCCGACAAGTTGGCTTTTTGCCTTAACTTGGTCAACTTCAAGGAGTGGGAGGAGGAACTCAGGAAAACTCTTCGGAATTGTTCCTTGCAGTACACTCTTGACACTTCCATTCCAAGCTTCTTCTCTAAAGGGATCATGACCGATGAGGCTCATGAAGAATGGTCTTCCAATTGCAAGAAAGTCTCACGACTTATGGATAATTCCATCCTGGAAGATTGGAAGGAAAGCCTTTCCTCCTACCTTCCGGACATGTTCCTCAAAGCCCTTGAGGACGTTGTCAATGTGAGAGTCACAAAGAGTGACAATGGAAACTATGATGGACTCGTGTTTGATTTGACTAGGTCACTCTCAAACGTGAAGATAAAGCCACCGAATGTGGGTTGTCTTGCTAAGGAAAGGCGCCGGCTTTGGACAAAGGTCTACAATGCCAAATTGAGACCCGGCATGCCCCTCCGACCTCATGTGCTTAGAATGACTAAGCTCTTTAAACACATGCAGCTTCTCGGAATATCATTGGAGGATGAGATGGCGGGGCATATCTTGCTTGCTTCGCTCCACTCGAGCTATGATGCACTTAGAGTGCATGTAGCTGCGGGAAAGGAGACACGCTCTTTAATGGAGGTGGTGCAACTTCTTAGCCGAGCCACCGCCTATGGAGTGACCGAGAGGCCCTTAAGAGCAAGGAGAAGGGAGTTCAAGAAGGTCAAGGCAAAGATGCGATGCTTCTATTGTGGTGGGAAAGGCCACTACAAGAGGGAATGCAAGCTCTTCCGAGAGGAGGAAGAGAGGAATGTGGCATCTGCCTCAGGTATCTTCCTTAGCACTTGTGTTTAAAGCTAATCATAGGTATTGGATGCCAAATATGACTCACTTTACGTTGCCTTTTCAGGAACCAAGTGAGAGAACTTCACAAGTGGATAAAAGCACTTCGATCGGATCGAGATGGCGAATATCTGAGCCATGAATTCGACGATCACTTGAAAGAACATGGTATTCTTTCAGAGCTAACACCTCTTGGAACTCCTCAATGGAACGAAGTATCCGAAAGGAGAAATTGAACCTTGTTAGACATGGTTCGATCAATGATGGGTCTTAGTGAACTTCCTATCTTTTTCTGGGGACACGCATTACTAACTGCGGCACTAGCACTGAACCGTGCTCCGTCAAAAGCTGTCGAAAGGACTCCATATGAATTATGGACTAAGAAACCTCCAAGGTTGTCTTTTCTTAAGATTTGGGGTTGCGAAGCATATGTCAAGAGATTAATATTTGACAAACTTCACCCAAAATTGGACAAGTGTTTCTTTGTGGGCTACCCAAAAGAAACCAAAGGGTATTACTTCGACAATAAATCCGAGAATAAAGTGTTTGTTGCTCGTGATGATGTCTTTTTGGAGAAGGAACACCTTTCCAAAATGACAAGTGGGAGGAAAATCGAACTCGACGAAGTTCGAGAGGACGAGCAACAATGTCAACCTGATAAAACTGACAATCGAAATGCTTTAGAAGTAGTTGAGAAGATTGGTCAGAATCAAACAGACAATGTAAATGCTCAACCTATTACCCTTTGTAGGTCGCAACGACCAAGATTTCAACCAGACAGATACCTTGGTATTGTCTTAACCGAAGATCAGGACATCCTAGTCATGAATGGAGATGAGCCAGCGACATACAAACAAGCTATGACGAGCCCCGACTCTGCTATATGGCAAGAGGCCATGAAATCTGAGATGGACTCCATGTCTGAAAATCAAGTCTGAGACTTGGTAAATTTGCCCTAAGGTTACACACCCATCGGTTGCAAATGGACAAAGATAGAAATGTATCAGTATACAAAGCTAGACTGGTGGCAAAAGGTTACAGGAAAAACCACGGGATTGATTATGATGAAACCTTTTCGCCAGTCGCAATGCTTAAGTCCGTCCGGATCATCCTAGCGATTGCTGCATATTACGATTACGAAATATGGCAAATGGACGTCAAAATTGCCTTCCTTAATGGGATTTTGGAAGAAAATGTGTATATGACACAGCCGGAAGGTTTTGTTGATCCAAGCAACGCTAGGAAGGTATGCAAGCTTAAGAAGTCCATTTATGGACTGAAGCAGGTAAGCAGAAGTTGGAATATGCGATTTGATGAAGCCATCAGTAAGTTCGGTTTTATCAAGAATCCAAATGAGTCTTGTGTTTACAAGAAGGTCAGTGGGAGTGACATCGCATTCCTAGTCCTATATGTCGATGACATATTGCTCATTGGAAACAACACAAAATTATTAGAGTCCGTAAAAGGCTGGCTGGGAAAGTGCTTTTCAATTAAGGACTTAGGAGAGGCACAGTCTATATTGGGCATCAAGATCTATAGGGATAGATCTAAGAGGATGATTGGATTGAGCCAGAGTACTTACATTGATAAAGTACTAGCACGATTCAGCATGGAGAATGCCAAGAGAGGGCACCTACTCATGTCCCATGGGGTAACTCTTAGAAGGAAACATTGTTCACAGACACCTGTTGAGCGAGAAAGAATGAATCAGATTCCATATGCTTCGCTAATTGGATCGATCATGTATGCCATGATATGTACTAGGCCTGATGTATCGTACGCCTTAAATGCTACGAGTCGATACCAATCAGACCTAGGAGAGGCACATTGGACTGCGGCCAAGAATATCCTAAAGTACTTGAAAAGCAATAAGGATAAATTCCTAGTCTATGGTGGCCACAAAGATTTGGTTGTTGAAGGTTACACCTACGCTAGCTTCCAGACTGACAGAGACGACTTCAAGTCACAATCAGGGTATATATTTTGCCTAAATGGATGAGCGTTTAGTTGGAAGAGTGCCAAGCAAAGCACCACTGCAGATTCTACAACTGAAGCCAAATACTTGGCAGCTTTGGAGTAGCTAAGGAGGCAATTTGGATTCGTAAGTTCGTCAGTGAACTTGGTGTTTTACCCTCCATCAAGGGTCCAATAGATCTCTATTGTGACAATAATGGAGCTATTGCTCAGGCCAGAGAGCCAAGAGAGCACCAGAAGGTCAAACATGTCCAAAGGCAATTTCACATGATAAGGGAATGGAAATCCGAAGGTGAAATCAGAATTTGTAAGATCGGTACGGATGGAAATGTGGCCGATCCTTTGACTAAACCTTTGCCTCAAGTGAAGCACAACAAGCACGTCGAGACAATAGAATCAAGCACGTTGGAGATTGGCTTTGAATTCCCTATACATGTGTTTTAATTAAACTAGATGTTTAAATGTAATACACTGTGTTGAAACCATTCATTTATGGGGTAATTAATTTTTCATGCAAAATTATTATTCACTCCTTTGCAATTTAATTGTGGTTTAGATTAAATAATGAGTCCATTCGATTTTTGAGAATATTCAAAACAGGGTATCAAGACCATGTCTTGGATAAAGAAACTCCTGTTAAGTGAACATTGAATATTTAAATAAAAAATTATCTCTAATCGAGGTCATTTAACTGATGGACAATTAATGACCACTGGAGATTAGTGTGTAGTATGATTCATAGCACCGTTTCTTGTGCTGCAAGGACATAGTAGTCATAAATCATTTGCACAGGTGCTAGTTTGGAACTGCACCGGATCGACCTATGAGAGTACGTTAAGAGATTTAAAAACGTCATAAGTGTTTCGGGGTTTTCTGATGTCCTGCGGGAGAGTTACAATTTCGAGACTGGAACCGAACGCTTGTACCTGCAAAACAAACGGATGCTCCGGATGATTGGAGATTCGCCTCCGACGGTCAAGTTAGTACTTGATTAAGGAGTAATTAATGCGGAAATAAAAGTGATTGGGTCTCCCTAGGTGAGAGTGTTAAATGTGCGTCTTCCCCCTTAATGAGGATTAAGGGAGGTATTTATAACCTTGGGAAACGTGCCAATCCTAGGTTTAGGTTAACCTAGGGCTGATTGGGCTTCCCTTGGAAGTTGGGCCTAGGTGGCCGGTTTCTCCATTAGGCATGGAGGATGCCACGTGTCATGACATAATAGGTCCAGGGTGGACAAATAGGCGTGTGCCACGTGGCAAACCCTGACAGTTCCAACTGGGGGACACTTGGCAGGACCTGATTGGCCCACGTGGCGCATTCCGATTGGTGGGAGCAAAATCCCCTAATCATTTGCCCCTCACAGGTGGCACGTGACTGGTCACGTGTTACCTGTGACAGGTGTCACACTGTAACAGGCGACGACCTGCTACAGGTGTCACTCGGTGAAAGGCCGAGAGATTCTCCCGCCCAAATTTTGAATTTTGGAAGTGACCCTTCGCCTTCTCACTTCGCCTATATAAGGAAGTGTTGACTTCAGTCATTTTCACACTTGAGAACTTTTTAGAGAGAACATTCGGACCCCTGAACTTTCTCAGACATTTCGGACCCTTTCTACCTACCGCCTGCTCTGACAAGCCGACTACACAGGATTTCCAGAACTCCGTCAACTTCACTCGTTCAGGTAACCGTCGGTTCTCTTACTCTTAATTTTCTCTTTATTTTATTCTTTTTTGAAATGGCACCACGGAAGCACACGACACGACCTAGGTTAGTGATCAGCCGGTCACCGGGGACGGCTGAATCTAGGAGTAGGAGTGCCGCCTGCCCTTTTCCGGACCCATCTTTGCCCTTTATACAAAGTCCGACTGTCTCTGTGTCTATGCAGAACATGATAGCCAGAACAAAAAAACTGCTAGGATTTCGAACTCAGACGGCTCCTCCCACAGGGTGCCGATTAGTGAAACATCTGACCAAGCGCCATATGTGGAAGTGAACCAAAGCGTCTTGAAAGCCGACAGTTCTGAGGGAGGAGTCAAAGTGACCCCTTCCAATTTTACAATTGAAAAGTCTACATTCTCTCCTTCCCCTTTTGAAGGAGAGAAGGCGGGCCCCTCTGGGAGAAGGGAGGAGTCGTCCTCTTCGGACTCGTCAGAGGACGAATCCGAATCTAGCTCTTCTGGTCATACTTCTCTAGACACAGAAGAGAAAAACAGCCGCCTACAAAAGGCGAGGCTTTCTCACGCAGTTGAGAAGGGGGACAATTGGGCGGAACCATCTGCCTCTTACCGAGAGCAAAATACCCCCTACTACTGCACTGTCCCACGGGGCCGGATCACGGCTATGCAAGAGAAAGTGGGGAGCTTTATTGCGAACCACACAATGGGCCCCGACTTTTTAGTTTTCGTGCCGGATCCAGAAGACACAGTCGTCTGGCTGGCCGGTACTAGTTATGATGGCACCTGCTTTGGTTGCTACGAGGCGGCCATCAAGGCTGGGCTGCGCTTCCCACTACATCCGGTTGTTCAGCGGATCTTGGATGGGTATGAGTTGGGGTTATGGCAGTTAGCCCCGAACTCCTGGGTCAACGTACTCGGCTATGTGGCCGGGTGCGAACTGCACGGGGTGGAGCCAAACTTCGAGGCTTTCGCCCACATGAACTACCTCAGCCGGACCCTAAGGCAGGCGGTACCGGCTGGTATCAATTGACGAGCCACAGAGGCTACCTCATGACAAGAGGTAAAGCGCTTCAACAGGTGGAACAGGAATCCGCCTCTTCTTGCAGGCGGCCGCAGCATGCCGCCTGTTCCCCCCAAGGCTAAAAAAGAGATCCTGGATAAAGGACTCTTTAAAGTAGAGTCAAGGGTCGACTCTACTACAGGGGTACGAGAGCAAGTACCCCTGCACTGCGTCCCGAGCTTCAAATGGCTCTACGACGAGTACTTTTTGGCCGCCTGTGGCCTCAGCAGTCGGTGCTCAAGAGGTAGCCGGCCTGTCGAATACTTTGTTTTTCCATGCATTACTGTTATGACTTTTTACTAACTTTGCTATTTGTTCTTGTAGCGGACGCCATAAGCAAAATTACCGCCTCCAAGACTGCGGCGGCCATGTTGCGAGCCTCCATCATGCAACAATCCTCAACCGACTCCCCCAACAAGGGGGCGCCCTTGGTGAGCTCCGAACCTTTCACTCTCTTTTTGGAGTTGGGTTTATGCATATACTGACCGAGTGTTTTTTTTTTTTTTCAGACGGGCACTCCAAGAGCCTCTTCTTCCCAACAGCCGGACTCCAAGACCCGGAGGACGACTGTTGCGAGCTCTCCTGGTTCTGCCAGGAAACATGCGGCGGCTGAGAAACAGCCGTCCACTCCTTCTAAAACTCCAATCGGGCCACCTAGAAGTATGAAGTTGAACTTGTGAATTTTAGACTTGCTCCCTTCTTTACTAGGTCTAACCCGTTTGTTTATGCTTGATGCAGCCGGCCCTCAGGAGCCAGACTTGGTCGAGGTGGCCAAGTCTATGATCAAAGCCGTCCCTCCGGCTGAGAGGGAGGCGGTCAGGGGTGTCGGCACCCTTGACCTAGACGGGATTGCAGGGGTCCTTGCTGAGGTATACTTAGCATACTTTTGGTTATTTAAATTCCAGGACGCCAGTTTTTTGTTTGAAAACTGACGCCTGTTCCCTTTTACTTAGGCCCTGCTCCGAGTGAACGACCTTCGCAAGCCGCTTGACAGGAAGAACAAAGAGGTAAAGGCTGCAAAAGCTATGGGCGTCTCTGACTGTGATAAGGCAATGTTTCAAATTGCCCAAAATGAGGTTCTAACAATTGACATTCTTTATTATCAGGCGCAGGCTACTTCTGCTATCCGGGCTCAGTTAGAGGCGGCCCAGAAGAAAAATAACGAGCTGGAGGCGACCATCAACAATCTCAAGGCCGAGCTGAGACCTCTTCGCCAAAAAATGTCCTCATACGACACCTTGGAGAAATCCTTAGCGCACGTTAAGGAACGCCTGGTGACCCAGGAGAAGAGTCTTACTCAGGAGCTCTCGGAAAAGGCCGAGCAAGAAAAGAAGGAGCTGGTCCGAGAGATGATGGAAGACTCTGCTCAGATCCAGCGCCTGACCTGGGGCCGCCTCTTCCCCAATGCCGACTTTTCCTCCTGGGAAAAAACGTACCGCCAGTGTTCTGATAGATATAATCAAGAGATCCTGGCGGCTGCTGAGGACGAGGCGTTGGAGGAGGAGGAGCCGGTAGTGGCGCTTGTGCCACTTAGGGGGAATGCATTGAAGAAGGATGCAGCTGAAGCCGAGTCCAGCAAAAAGAGTGCTGACCAGGCGGCAGCTGCTACTATTGAAGATATGCCCCCTTCTTAAGCTTTATGTCTTCTTTTCACGGCCTGCGTGCCGTTCGTTTCTATTTACCCGGCCAGGGGGCCAGGGTTTTGAATATTTTGCCGCTCTTAATGACCAGCTTCTTTTGTATCTTTTACCCGGCCAAGGGGCCGGGGGTATGTTTACTTATGCAAAAAATGTTTTGTTCCAAATTTGTTTCGATTTTGCTAAGTATCAAAACTTTGATATCCAATTGCATACTATACCGACTGTTTTGCATGGCCGATAGTTGCGGACAGGTACGAGGTAGTTAGTCACGCCACCTATGCCCCTGGACGACTGGTTGTCTGTTTCCAGGCTAAGCGATCAGTCGGCCACTTTAAAGACTGGATCTCCTTCAACCAAGTAGGAAGGTGGTTTCCTACCTGCCTTGTTTGTTTTTTTTGTTTTTTAAGCTAGAGACTCTAGTCGGTCCAGGCCGACTGTTCCCCGCCACATTTAATCTAGTGTGAACAGGCGCTGTATGAGCACCTTTTTAGTTTCATACTAAATTTTTAAGGAGTGACCAAGTAAACATAATTGTTATCTAGTCGCCAAGTGACTGAGTAGTAGAGGTATCAAGCGGTGGGTACCGGTTGTTCCCCTTTATTCGCCAATGTTTGTTGGCTATTAACTCTTAAGAGACCGACTGTTCTTATCCAAGTAGTTCAGTCGGTTGGTTGACATGGATGGTTACTGCGAACACTTGTTTGACCTGATTAGTCAGTTAAGTGAGAGGTATCCTTGTCCGGGAAACAGCTACGTGGTTGTCTTGGTTAGACAGTCGTATAGGTGCCGTGTAATGATTTTATAGAACAATGTTCCACCCAAAAGGGAGCTGCTCTCTGCGACGGATTTCATCCGGATGGATGCCGTCGGACGCCTGCTATAATGTTGGGACAGGTCGAATTGAACTAATATTTTGATCAGTTGGCTTGGCGCCTGGTCTAATCATTTTAGCTATGAGCCTTTGATAGTTCTTGGTGAACTCGGTAGGGTCCTTCCCAGTTGGGAGTTAATTTGCCAGACTCATTAGCCCTACCAACTGCTTCCATTTTTCTAAGTACAAAGTCCCCCACTTTGAGTGGACGCCTGTGTACTTTTTTGTTGTATGATCTAGTCATTCTCAGGCGGTAAATTTCATGGCGCAAGACAGCATTGCCCCTCCTTTCTAGGAGTGAGTCTAATGCCAGGCGCATGGCTTCCCAGTTTGCCTCTTCGTCATAAAGCATTACTCGAAGAGTCGGCTCGTAGTGTTCAATTGGAAGAACAGCTTCCGCACCATAAGTTAGGAGGAATGGAGTTTCTCCAGTCGCCCCTTTTTCAGTCGTCCTAATGGCCCAGAGAACATGTGGTAATTCATCCGTCCACAGGCCGCCTGCTCGTTCAATCTTTTTCTTGAGACCGTCTGAGATGATTTTATTAAAGGCTTCTACCTGGTCGTTTGCTTGTGGACGGCCGACTGATGCAAAGTGGTGTGCAATTCCTTGGTCACCCAACCAGCTTTGGAGAACAGGCGTCTCAAATTTGGGACCATTATCAAAAACCATAGACATGGGAACCCCGAACCGAGTGATGACATTTTTCCAAATGAATGAAATTACATCCTTCGTATTGATTCCCTTTACAGCCTCCGCCTCCACCCATTTAGTGAAGTAGTCGACTGCAACAAGTATGTACCTTCTTCCGCCTGTAGCAGGCATATAGGGACCCAGAATATCCATGCCCCACTTAGCAAACGGTAGTGGGCTATGAATGGTAGTGAGGTCAGTAGCCGGACGGTGAATTAGTTTGCCAAACCTTTGGCACTTGTCACATTTTTTCACCATCTCCGTTGCATCTGCTTCTAAAGTAGGCCAAAAGTAGCCCTGCCGCCTTGTCCGTTGAGCAAGCGACCTACCGCCTATATGGGAAGCGCAGTAACCAGAGTGAAGATAGTCTAGTATCTCTCGCCCCTTTTCTGGAGTAACAAACTTTAAGTAGGGTTGAAGGTACCCCCTTTTGTGAAACTACTCCCTTTATTATTTCAAAACAGGTTGCTCGTTTTTTCAGTGCTGCCGCCTGTTGATGATCATCCGGCAGGGTACCATTTGCCAGATATGCCCTGATTGGATCCATCCAGGTTGAGCTTCTGTCTAGGATTCCAATAGGGTCTTCCTCGATGCTTCTCTTCTCCATTACTTCCCAAAAAAACAGTTCGAGGAGTATCACAAGAGGCGGATGACGCTAATTTTGAAAGTGCATCCGCCTGGTTGTTTTCTGATCTCGGCACTTGGGTCAGATGAAAATCTTCAAGGGATCCGACTGCCTGTCGTACCGCCTGTAAATACTTGATCATGGCCGGATGGGTTGCTTCGTATTCGCCATTATACTGACTCACTATCAGTTGTGAATCGGAACAGGCGTCTATCTTTCATGCCCCTGCCGCCTTGCACATGCGGATTCCGGCTAGTAAAGCTTCATATTCTGCCTCATTGTTTGAGGCCTGAAAACTGAAGCGCAAAGCATACTCGTACTTGTCGCCCTCTGGCGACTAACATATGACGCCTGCTCCACAACCATTTGAAGTAGAGCTTCCATCCACATATACCTTCCAGACTTGGTCTGGATCTCGAGAATCAGGGGGACGAGTCATCTCAACAATAAAGTCAGCAAAGGCTTGCCCCTTCACTGCTTTTCTAGGCTCGAAAGTTACCTCGAGGCTCTGTATTTTTATGGCCCATTTGATCATCCGGCCTGACGACTCCATGGTGGTCAGTGGCCGCTTGATAGGTTGATCTGTATACACGACGACTGCATGTGCCAAACAGTAGGGATTCAATTTTTTAACAGCCACGAAGAGCGCAAAACCAAATTTCTCCACTAAAGGATACCTCAACTCGGCATTTTTTAATACATGACTGACAAAGTAGACCGGTAGCTGACAGCCGTCTCTTTCAGCAAGAAGAACAGCACTTAACGCATGATCAGAGACGGCCAGGTACATGTAGAGTACTTCTTTGGGCAAAGGGCTGACCAGCCTCGGCAAGGAATGCAAGTGAACTTTCAATTTCTGGAAGGCCGCCTCAGCATCCGGCCCCCATTCAAACCTTGCCTTCTTCTTAATGGCTTGGAAGAAATATATGCATTTGTCGCCTGATCGGCTTAGAAATCTTCCCAAGGCCGCCAGACAACCTGTTAACTTCAGAATCTCTCGGACGGTGCGAGGCGACTGCATGTCGATGACCGCCTGCACCTTCTCAGGGTTCGCCTCTATTCCTCTCTGATTGATAAGGAATCCGAGAAATTTCCCAGACTCAACTCCAAATACACATTTCTTGGGATTGAGCATGACATGGTGCCGCCTGAGTGTGGCGAAAGTTTCTCGGAGGTCCAACAGATGATCTATCTGAAGCTTAGACTTGACAATCATATCATCAATGTATGCCTCGACGTTTCTCCCAATCTGATCAAAGAACACAGTGTTTATCATTCGCTGGAAGGTGGCCGGGGCATTCTTAAGACCGAACGACATAACTGTGTAACAGTATAACCCTTGATCAGTGACGAAGGCCGTCTTCTCCTGATCTTTCTTCCATAAAGGAATTTGATGGAAACCAGAGTAGGCGTCCATAAAGCTCATCAAAGCATGGCCGGCTGTTGAGTCGACCAGGTTATCAATTTTAGGCAGAGGGTAACTGTCTTTGGGGCATGCCTTGTTTAAGTCTGTGTAGTCTACACACATTCGCCAGGTGCCATTCGGTTTTTTAACAAGCACCACATTTGCAACTCAGTCTGGGAAGTAACATTGCCGAATGAACCCCGCATCAAGTAGTTTTTTAACTTCGGCGGCTGCCGCCTGACTTCTTTCTTCGCCATGGTTCCGTTTCTTCTGCCTTACCGGCTTCTTTTTCGGATCCACAGCCAGTTTATGTACCGCCAGGTCAGGACTAATGCCTGGCATTTCGTGGACTTCGAATGCAAAGATGTCCTTGTATTCTTTCAATAGTTTGTGAAAATCGTCACCCAGGACTCTCATAGCAGTCGTCCCAACTTTGACTGTTCGCTCAGGACGTGAGTCTTCTAAGATCAAGTCCGTATGCTCACCAGCCGGTTGAGGGCGGAATTCATCCGACCGCTCCTCTGCCAATGATTGCTATTTTCTGTCTTTTCTTGCGGCCCCCGTCTGGGCTGCCTTTCTCTTCTTGCCGCCTGCTTCTTGAACAGGCGCACTCTCCTTGACATTGTCAAGGTCTTTTTTTCCACCACTTGACCCAGCGGCCATAACAGTGGGCTTGATATCCGAGAGATAGCACTCTCGGGCCATCCTCTGATCTCCCCTTAGGGACCCGACTGTTCCATTATCCCTCTCAAACTTGAGCAACATAAGAGATGGGATTATAACAGCCTTGGAATTATTCAGGGTTGGTCGTCCCAGAATCATGTTGTAGGCCGAAAGTTCTTCTACTACCAGGAACCGGACTACCATGTGTCGTCCTTCCCCTTTTTCACCCAGGCGGATGGGTAAATCCACTCGTCCCACTGGGTGGACGACTCCTCCTCCAAACCCTACTAAAGGGTGGGATGCCGGATGTATGCAATCAGTATGATATTTTAGTTTTGACAGACATTTGCTACTGATAACATCTGAGGAGCTTCCAGTATCTATAAGGATTCGGCCAACTCTCTGGTTGGCCACTTTACATTCAATAACGATAGGGTCGTCATGCGACCCCCTTACCCCTCCTAGATCTTCTTCAGTGATGACAATCTCAGGAAATGAATATTTGGGGGGCCGTTCTTGGTGAACGGAATTTACATCTAGCCGCCTGATATTGTCTTTGTTGCCCCTAATAGTGGGGCCGCCTCCTGCGAAGCCGCCTGCAATGGTGTAGACGACTGCATCATCTGTATCAGAGCTGTCGGCCTGTTGACTCTTTTTGGCCGACTGCTTTTTCGAGGAAGTGTTCCCAGTAGATTTCTTGACATAAGAGTCAAGATCGCCTTGCTCAGCCAGGCGGTCCAGATACCGCATGAGACTGATGCATTCGTTGGTGTGATGACCAACATCTTCATGATAATCACAAAATTTTTCTTGGTTCAGGTTGCTTGCAGAACCCTTCATGGGGATCGGCTTCTCAATTGAGATCCGTCCCTTGATTTCCTTTAGGATAGCTTGGCTATCCTTGCTAAACGCATACTTTGGGGAGTATGGTTTGAATTCTTTTTTCTTCTTCTGGGCCGGCTGTTTAGAGGAATCAGCCGCCCAGACCTCTTTTCTTTTCTTCTCATCTTTGTTCGACAACTGTTTTGTCGTCCTTCTTTTTTGTCGAACCTTTTCCCGTCCGACTGTTTTGTACTACAAAGATCAGTCGCCTGTATATAGGCTTCCGCTTCAATCAAGGCCTCTTGAAGAGTCACCACCCTCTTTCGGACCAAATCAAATTTGAATGTCGATCCGTCTTTGAGGCCTCTGAAAAAGTCAGTATAGGCTACCTCATCCGGTAACCCTTGAATCTGTATTCTCATCAGGTTAAACCGCCTGATGTAAGAACGAAGCCCCTCCTTCTCGCCCTGCTGAATCGTTACTAAATCAAGGGTCGTCTTTTTCGCAGGTATGTTCATGGCAAAGTTGGAGGTGAATAAGTAAGCAAGCGTCCTGAAGTTATTCACACAACCAGTCGGCAGGTTGCCGAACCATTGTTGTGCGATTCCTTTGAGAGTCGCTGGGAAACACTTGCACCAAGTCGGATCATCCAACCCTTGAAGGTGCATCAGGTTGGTGAATGCCATCAAATGGTCTTCTGGGTTAGTAGTGTCGTCATAAGCGCCTACTAATACATTTTTCACTTTGGCCGGCTGAGCGGCTTCAGCAATTTTTTTGGAGAAGGCCGACGGCTGTTCCCCAAGTCTAAGCAACCGTAGCTACCAGTCCATAGGTTGGACATTCTTTGCTGCATGCCCACCAAACAGAGGTGGCTGCAAAAAATATAGTTGTTGCGGTACAAATGCTAAGTTTGGTACCGCCTGGTCACTATGAAAGCCGGACTGACGGGAGGTGCCGCCTGACTGACTCTCATGATACGACTGAGTATACTTCATCGAGGTATTGCGTAGACTGCCTTGGAAGTCTGAAGTAGAGGCCGACTCTGACAATCGGTCATTCTTTTTCTGTTCTAGCAATAGCCGAGCATCTGTGTATGTTTTCTTCGACCCGTCCGCCTGAATATGACGAACAGGTTTCCTCTTTCCTGGAGTAGGAAAGCGGTATTTTGTGAAATCAAGGGCAGGCGGCTCCCACTTCCTAGAGTTAGGATGAGGGGTCGCCTCTCACCCTTGAACTGGCTTCCTCTTCCCTGAAGTGGAAGGTTTCTTAGCCGACTGCTCCTTGGCCAGAGCAGGCTTCTTGTTGAGCAACTCTTGAATCTCTCCCTTGAAGCCCTCATGAAGATCATGAGTTCGTTTCTTGTAATGGGAGCAGACCCATCAGCCGGCTGCTGCTGAACAGGCAGTGCGCCGGCTGGATCACTGAGTCCAGTTTGAAGATGCTCCCGTTCCCTCCTTTCGGTATGACGGGTGCGTCGGGCCCTTAGGGTCCCGTCTAAAGCTGTGTGAGCTTCAACTTCAAATTCTTCCTCAGTATCATGGTCCGACTGAACTTGAGGGTCGTCTAGGGGACGCCTCTCTTCAGGAGTCGGTACAGACGTGGATGCCATCTCAGAAGTACTCTCCCCACAGACGGCGCCAAAATGTTTCGGGGTTTTCTGATGTCCTGCGGGAGAGTTACAATTCCGAGACTGGAACCGAACGCCTGTACCTGCAAAACAAGCGGATGCTCCGGAGGATTGGAGATCCGCCTCCGACGGTCAAGTTAGTACTTGATTAAGGAGTAATTAATGCGAAAATAAAAGTGATTGGGTCTCCCTAGGTGAGAGTGTTAAATGTGCGTCCTCCCCCTTAATGAGGATTAAGGGAGGTATTTATAACCTTGGGAAACGTGCCAATCCTAGGTTTAGGTTAACCTAGGGTTGATTGGGCTTCCCTTGGAAGTTGGGCCTAGGTGGCCGGTTTCTCCATTAGGCATGGAGGATGCCACGTGTCATGATATAGGTCCAGGGTGGACGAATAGGCGTGTGCCACGTGGAAAACCCTGAGAGTTCCAACTGGGGGAAACTTGGCAGGACCTAATTGGCCTACGTGGCGCATTCCGATTGGTGGGAGCAAAATCCCCTAATCAATAAGTACATTTCTCATTATAGCTATCGGAACCTGTTTCCTCAACCATGAGTATTGGGAAGTTCTCTTGTTTGAGTACTAGTCTCTTTGATGTTGTCAAACGTCCGCCGTAACTAGGGATTATATCGGGAACACTCGGGAGATTAGGTCCTCTTAGTAAGAGAAGCTTGCAGTATAAGACTGGGAATGTCCCCCTATTAATAATAGGGAATATGTCTTTGTTGTCTACAAGGTCGCTCGAAGAGTGAGACTGTGAAAATGCATGGTCGTGCTAAGATGGATTTTAGAAATCATCTGCTTATTGACAGTCGAATTCGGAGATCGAGAAACACTTCTGGATGTAATAAGGATGACGAAGATTCTTACCTTATAGTTCATGAAGAGACATTAAGCGACATAGGAAGTGGGCTATACACTGTATGCACACTTGTCCGGAAGGATAGGTGGGAGATTGAAAGGAATGGTGTCCTTCCAACAAGTGTATTATTCTGATAGAGGGTTCAAAATTATCAGGAAGCTAATTCTTCAGTGAGATCAAGTGATCGGAATGCCTGGGTGGAGGCCGCTTCCGATCTGTAATATTAGTGAATAATTAATATTACAGCTTTGTCTTGACTGAACCCTTCGGGTCGAACCCAAACGAATTGCCGATCCGAATTGACGAATCAATCCGAAGGATTTGATGAGTCACTAGAGTATTATGAGCACAGACGTTGGATATCGAGCCTAGGGCGTCGAGACCGAGGGTCGCAAAATTAACAAGTAACAAGCTCAAGCGTAGCCGTAGCATCACATTGGCCTAGCCATGTGGACGCTAGGCTAGCTCGAGCTAGCATGCACTTTGCATGGCTAGGCGCAAGCCTAGGCGCACCATGTGTGTGCTAGGCGCACCATGCGTGCTAGGCGCACAAGGCAGCACCATCGCTAGCACTAGGTGCTTGCGTGTGTGCGTGCCTCGCATGGCAGCCCCATCGCAGCGCTATGTGTGCTTGCGTGCCTAGGTGCTATCGCAAGACCTCGCACAACCTACGCATAGCACATCACCATCGCATTGCTAGGCCTATGCGTGTGTGCGTGTGCGTGCATGCCATCGCAGCGAGCAGCGTGCTAGCAGCCTAGCACAACAGCACCATGCCAGGCATCGCCCAGCAGCCAGCAGCATGCGTGGCTCGCTAGCAGCACGCATGTGCTAGCTGGGCTGGCTGGTGCGTGCTGGCCATGCTAGCTGCGCACAGGCTGGTAGTGCTAGCTGGGCAACAAGGTGGGCTACCAGCTCACTCCCTTTGCTTGGTGCCGGTTTGTGAGAGGTGGGGACCAATGCTTGGAGCAAAGCCTTAGGAAGCAAGGCAATGGTCCCCCCCATGGTCATGGTCCTCACGTAACCTCTCCTCTCCTCATGCCACTTGTTGATTTGTAATTGCATTGTTTAGTAATTTATTTTGGAATGAAATAAATTAGTGAAAAATGCAACTATCCCACATTGATCATGAAATGGGGATACAAGTTGCCATTCCCTATAAATACCCTATGATTGGGCATTTGGGAAGTAGCTTGAGTGGAACTCAAAAAGGCATCTCTATTATTGAGAAAACCTTTAAGTTCGTAAAACTCTAGTTTTATACTTGGTCAAGTCTCGACTAACCCTCGAGACGAAGATCGTTCGGGTCGGGTCGTGGGTACGAGCCGTTGGAGGCCGTCACGCTTGTGAGGCTTAATAGCTTCGAAGTAAGAGCTCGATTTGCGAGCGAAGCACGCTTCAAGGGTATAACTTCTTTATCCCTTTTCTTAATTATTGTTTAATTATGTTTATGCATGCTTTATTGATTTAATTATTAGGGTCGGTCTTGGGCGAATTTCTCTTCCGCGTAGCGTTGAACGCTACGAAACCCAACAAAGTTACCTTTTGACAGCTTTAGATATGAATACAACAAAAATTATTTGAAATATTTAATATAGTCTTAATTTAAAAAAGAGGGAACCACAATTAATTTCCGAGATTAACATTTGAAGTTAATCTCCTCTCACACCTTTATGCATTGCTTTCTGTGCCATTTTACTATTTCACTTTTATTAATTAGAAAATAAAAATAAAACAATATATTATGAGATGGGATATATTTCTATGTTTATCCGAGAGATAAACTTGAATTTTCCATTTAAAAAATACTTATTGAAAATTATAAACTCAAGTATGAACAGCTTGCCACCTCTCAAATCCATTAAAAGAAATAATCCCGCTTTAGTCTCAGCAAAATCCCTCTATAAGAGTGTAAAACCCTCTCAAGCTGAACTTTAGGTCTCTGAAACACATTGAAAACAGAAAACACCACCACCACCACCACCACCGACCATGGCGCCACCATCAGACATCGTAAAAAATCGCTTCTTTTCATTCTTAATATGGCAGTCCATTCAATCATCCGCTATTTTCATACTAACCAAAGCTTTTCTTCTCTCTCCTTTCACCCCAAAACCCTTCTTTCCCTCCTTCTTCGGCTCTTTCTCTCTCCTCTGCTTCCTCCTTTCAATGCTCCTCTTCTCCATTTCCGTCCAACTTAACTCTACCCCGCAGTTCCGCCGCCATGCTTCTCTTCCAGAGCTTGCTCTTGGTATTGTCCGATTGCTTTTCGGTGGTCTGTCGTCCTTAAACAAGGATTTTGTCCGACGAGCTCGGGCTTCACTGACTACTGTTGTTCTTGTTTGCGTTTCGGCTCTTTCGGGGTTTTGCGCGGTGGTTTCGATTGTTGGGAGTAGCTTTTCTGGTTCATTTGGTGGGTTGATCAGTACTTTGGGGCTCCGGAGTCTTTGTGCTGGTTTACTCTATGGGTTTTATTGTGTATTTTATCAGCGTTGGGTGTTGGATTTCCCTATTGTTCAGGTGCCGTATGTTTCACTTTAATTACTTTGAATTTTATTAATTATTTTGTTTAATTATTTGTGTATTTATCTATTTATTGTATGTTAGTAGTTTCTGATGAGATGAAGATGTTTAGTTAAATGTGTAATTATACTTTGATGGGATGGATTGAGGGGTGATCTTAGAAAGAGCTAATAGTGGGAGCATGACTCGTAGGTTCGTATCGATGTTAAAATTTGAGAAGCTGAAATTTTGTTGGATTGATCATGTAATGTGGTGGCATTAAATGTCATATGGGATACTTGATATGTGAGAAGAAGATGTATCTCCAAGAAGAATTGGATGAGATAATCTGCCAAGAATTGTTTTCGAGCTTAAGTAGGACTTAGATGGTTTGACTGCGTAATGAGGAACTGAGGACGATTTTGGATGTAATATGGGATGCTTGTTATGGGTAAGAAAATTCTTGGACTACTAGGGAAGAAGAGGTATGCCCAAGAAGAACCTGGATGAGGTTATGTAGTTATATGGCAAGTTTTGGCACTCTTAGAGATTGATATAGGCATGGAGTTGGATAGGAAATAGTGGCGAGTTAGTATTCGTTGAATTTACTCATTTATCTGTCTGCGGCTATCTTTTTCCGGCATGAGCAGAGTAGAGGGTGAGAGAGAGAGAGAGAGAGAGCCAAAAGTCGAAAGTACTTAATCTTTATCTGATTTTATGAAATCAAGGGGAAGGGGGGTTAGGGGGGGGATGTTAGCTTCATTTAAACATTTGATATAAAAATTTCACTTTGCATGTATTTCTATATAATTGTGGATTAAATGTGAGCAACCAGTGTACAGCTGATCTGTATGAAATTTGGTTGGGTAGAGAACCTATTGGAAGAGCTGTTATGGAGTGTAAATCAATTAATATGACTATAGAGTTTGCTAAGCATTTTTCAGTGAGGCTTCTTTATGACTAGTTTATGTCATAGTGTCATTAACTGAATGGAATTCCAAGGACTTAATTCTGTACTGTATATTATGAATTAAACTCTTATTTTATGACACTGTCATTTTAATTATAAGAACGTGTTTTCAGAAGTTACTATCAAATTTATGGTTTATTTGAAGTAATCTTAATTTTGTTTTATGACAGCGTCCACCTTTCTTTAGCTATAAGATGGGGCTTCTTTCAGCTTTTAGACATGCTCTGAAGCTTTCGGTTGCATCCTACATGTTTTCAGCATTGTTTGTTCTCCTCTTGCCTGATCAGCACAGAAGTTCGGTTGCAGGACAATATTTTTCAGAGCAATTTATCTTTTACGTAGGAAACTTTGCAGTTTTTCTCTCCTGGGAACTGATACTTCATTTGCATAAGGTTTGTTTGTGATATGAATTATGTTTATTTGATGTTATTGCTTTGTATATGATGAATTTGTAAACTTAACTATTGAATATACTTATTGATGTAATCTGACATACTATTTTGCTATGTTCCGTTTTTTCCCCTGTGTGTTATTTATCTTCACACAACCATGGAAACATCAATTTCAGAAGTGTAGAATCTATTTGACTTTTCTTGACTCATTTAATAAAATATGAAATTTCCTGCTTAAATTTGACTTGTTTGTGATCTCATCACTAATATTAAGACCTTGTTACTCAGTTGGTCAGCCAGTTGATCGACCAGTAATTTGTTATTGTTGTTGACTGTTCTGGACAACTTGTAGCATTATTTGTTTAAAAGTTGTTTGGTGATTAGCTCTAAGACATTAATACAATATATGGTTAGCTCTTGGCAAAGCGGCAATTTAATCTGAATCGGTCAATGGCCAAAAAGGCAACACATTTCTTCAATCAGTTTCATTTTTAGTAAATGGAAAGAGTGTGCCTAATATATTTTTGTTGAAAAGAAAGCCAAAAAATAATGGAAAAATCTGGCTAAAAGACATTTGCAATAACTGCAACATTTTCCCTAATGTGGTTTGGTAGTTGTTATAGTTAATATGCATCTTATGCCTAACTCTGTCTTTCTTAGTTTAAATCATGTATCCAGCATCATCTCAGATTAAACATGTCAAAAAGTGGTTAGGCTGGTCTTGGTTTGCATTCCATGCCCCTTTTATTTATTTATTTATTTTTTTGTGTTTTTTACAGATTATATTCTTTCACAGACCATGTGAAGTTCTAGAGTGTTCTATCATACTCCCTCTGTGTTTTGGTAATATGACCCATGTGTTTGGGCACATAGTTTAAGAAAATATTAAGTATGGACCATTAAATCAGTTGTTTAATGTAAAATAAAGTTAATGGGTGCACTTTATATCGTGAGAAAAGTAAACATGTGAGGGTGGGAAAGTAGGTGGGTTGGTGAGTTAAAAACTTTTTACTAATGGTGGGGATATCCAAATTACTATATCCTAATAAGGAAGTGTGCCAATTGTTATGAAACAGACAAAAGAGAGAAGTGTCTTAGTGAGGGGGTTGTAGTAAATTGGTAGCTCTCTATACGAAGTCATAAGTTAACAACAGTTACTTATTTGACATGTGTACTATATAAATTAATAATTGAATTGTTCGTTATCTCAAGTCATCCGAGTGGCATGACTTGGTAGTCTTATATTGAGTCTTAATATCTAAGTGTTGGGAGTTGTGGAACCTGTTGTGTGAATCTTGGATGAGCTACAAGGTTGGACCTATGGTGTGAAGTTGTGTGTGCTAGATTCAATTTGCATGGAGTTATTTGCTTTCGTTGGGATTTGATAAGTGGCATTGAAGTGAGCCCATGACACAAAACACAATATTTTAGCTAATGTGTGATTCATGGGTAGCAAGGATATCTTTGTGGTTCTTCTTTTGGTTCTTGGGTTTCCACGTACAATCTTTGTGTGTGACTATATTGCTGTTTCTTGTGCTTATTTCCTCATTTTTATTGCTTGCTATCAACATAATTTGGGAGTCACAATCCTAGATTTTGGTATCAGGGCCCATGAACGTGTAATAGTTGATCCCGTGGATTGCTTAGCATGCTTTACATGTGGGAGTGAAGTGTTTAGGCTTCGTAGCATGAGTTGTTTGCTTTTGTTGGGATATGGCAAGTTGTGTGGAATTGAGCCCATGAGGCAAGAAGTAATATTTTAGCAAATTTGTGATTACGTGGGTAGCAAGGAAATCTTGGAGATTTCCATTAGGGAGTCATGATCCTAACAACCTTGTCTCATCTGTTTTCCCTCATAAATTCACCCCCCTATATTTTTAATTTCTTCTGGAATGGGGTAGTAGGGAGATATGTATTAAGGGCTTCTTTTGTTGCTGGGATTGGCAATGTGGTTGAGGGACCCGTTTGTTTTAGTAGGAAATAATCTTCATGGAATGTTACAAGATTATAAGAATCTTACTACTGTACCGTTGTAGCTTGCATCTAATTCAGGCATAGTTATGAATATGATGTCCATGGATTTGCATAGAGTTGATAAACAACCCTTCACAAGCCATGTTGCTTAGAGCTGATACTTTTAAAGTATTTGAGTTATACTTGCATATACATATGTATGTAGGTTGAATTTTGTGACTTTTATGTTCTTTTTAGGTTGACTGTGACAATTGTATGTCCTAGAAGGCTAGACTCCAAGATTCTCACCATTGTTTAATGTTATTTTTACATAGGTTCTGCATACCAAGAGATTTGTGTTTGCTCCATCGAAAGGATCTGCTGCAGTGGAAACAAATCCCAGTGAATCTCTTCTTGCTGCTTTGGAGGACAGTCAACCTAGATCTCTGCTGCAGTATCTTGCATACCTTGATTTATACATGGTGTGTGGAAGTAATATTGAACCCTGGCGCCGAGCTGCCTTCTTTGAGGAAACTGGTGAGACATACAAGAGAGTGGTTGCAGCGTGCTTAAGGCCTTTAGAGCAGTTTACTTCCAACTTAGCTGAAGGCTTAACAAGCTCTAAAATAAACAAGCTATCTCATCAACTAAGCTCACCGAATGAAAATTTTCATAGGTCTGAAATTCTCGAATCATTTAGTGATTTCCAGGTAATCAGTTTTATTCCTTTTATTTTATATCTATATTTTGTTTTATATCAAACTTTTATATGCCTTATTAATTTAGTGAACCTTTAGACTTGTATTTGTCTTAGATAACTTGGACTTTGTGATGGTTCTTTGAATTAATTCTTCCAATTCCATACTGCTTTTTGAAACTAAAACCTATGGTTGCAAATGGATGTAAAATACATGAAGTTTAAAGTGTTATAACTCCAAAGTTAAACTCCACATGAGGCAATGTTGTTAGACTTGTTATTCTGTGAACTTACATTCCTTCGTCACTTCTCTATTGTAGAATGTTTTGATGTAGGGCCTTGGAGGTCTTTTGTAAGGTAAATATTTTCCTTTTTTTCAAAATTAATCTGTCAACTCTATAACTCTCCCCAAATAGTATATTTTTTTTGTAAGAGGAGGTCGTTACTTGGCCCTAAATTCTAGAAGAGCTACCCCAAAGGAGATGCAAGTCATAGATTTAGGGGAGTTCATAATGTAATGGAGATGCTTATTAATCAGCTTTACTTATATGATTATCCCTTGCCTATCCTTTTTCTTTTTTGTCGGCATTTTTATCCACTTGATAAAGTCTGATTACCCAATTAAGAAGAGGGTGTGAATAGCAATAGAGTGTCCTGTTTGGCCAAAACAAAAAAAAAAAAAAAAAAAAAAAAAAAATTAGGGGAAGACAATAAGTTCTTATTTAATTTATTTTTCTCTTCCAGACAATTCCACACTCAAATTTGACAAAGAAAATTGAATGAAACAACGCCTAAACTAATTGAGTTATTCCCGATAGAAATACACATCAACAAACAATTAATGTTGAGTCAAAAAACAAATAAAGCTAAAGATTGGGGAAGCATTAATCCTATGATCTGAATCAGTAAATAGCATATATTTTCCACTTATTATGACATAACAAACAAGAGGTTCCTAAAGCCTACTGACTTCAACTAATAATTCGCTACCACTTTTGTATGTTTGATAAACATATACTCTTAAAACATAGGGAATATGTTGGACAATTGATTCAAAACATTTCCTTGTATTTAGGACTTAGGAGCATATGTTTATTAGTTAGTTATTTAAAAAGCAATACAGAAGAGGCAAAGATTGTTTGGAATTAGTAGTTCTTAAGATCCCATTGTTTTGTGTTTTAGTTAGTGAGTCAACTATGTTATCAGGTTATGCTTCCTCAAGTTTTAGCTTTATTTGTTATTTGACTCAAGTAGTTGATTTGTTGTTGTGTTACTGCAGTTCAGAATTAAGCGTTTTTATTTCTATATAATCTATTTTAGAAACAACACTAATAACATTGGAATGAAAACTTGGCTGTCACATTCCATTTTTGTACTGTATTATTGATTTGTTGTTTCAAAAAACCCGGTTACATAATGCCGTGTCAGGGTGTGACAAAATATGAATACCAAAAGACGGTGGTCAATTTTAAGATTGGCAGTGTAGCTAAATGTAACAGTATGCAAGGAGTATACTGGATTCTTACTGCAATTTGCTAAGAAACCCAGCAATTCAATGGCAGAAATCCATTGATCAGTGAAGAACAATACCTGGCTTAACAGAGGAGAGAGAAAAAGATAAAAGAAACAGAGAGAAAGATGATTTTTATTGCTGAAAATCAATGAATGAGTTCTCTTACAAGATAACAGATTATTTGTAATTTATATTACACTAACAACATCCTAACAACCTAACAAACTAGTAACAACTTCCTAACTTGCTCGCTCAGCATTACCCAACTAAGCTCCTATTACACTAAACTTTCTAGATTTCTTTTTACTTGAAGTTATAAGGAACTTATGTGTGCAAGAGAGATTTTACGAGGTAACTTTTCAAGGCCCGACCAAGAATTAAATCCTCTAACCTACTCGGGATTTTAAATCAATACTCTTCACTATAATAGTGTAACAACCGATTATAAGCCAAAACTCTGATTTTTTATGAATGAACTTGAGTACCCAACAACTTTTTAATCTATTGCTGAGCTCAATACATTCCATTTCCCTATGATTACAACTCAAGAAGAATAGTTGTATGAAAAACACAAGAATTATTAAGACTCAAATGGAATTCACTTTCTATCATTCACTAAGGTTGTTTTTATGCTTTTGTCAGGTGGTTTGTTTTGAAATAACCTGACCCTATTTGTAGAAGTTTAGGATACCCACTAACAGTCCATGTTCCTCACTAACCCCTATGTTTTTTATCTTTAGGCTCAAGCATAACAAGCACATGATGGGCAGTAGACTTCTCAAGATCCCAAGCACCCTCATTTTTCTCAACAAACCTTAAATAATGGAAAACGTGTAATTTATAACTTCCACAATAAATAACACTTTGTCACAAGAGTGGGGATTTTCTCAAGCACCTTTTTTTTTTTTTTTTTTTTTTTTTTTTTTTTTTTTTTTTTTATCTCATCAAACCTTAATAATGGAAAATTTATAATTTATAACTTCCACGATAAATAACACTTTGTCACAAGAGTGGGATTTTCAAAACTAATTTTTCAATATCATAAATTAAATAGACTTTTTAGTTATTAATTTATCCAAATAAACGCCAAATCCATTTTCAAGAAAAACATAACTAAAATCCTATTTTTAAGCAACTTTTGTGGCATGTTTTTTAAAATTTCATCTTCTGACACAAATCTCAACCAATAAAGTTTTTAATTATACTTGATTGGCATCCTTGCTTAGCATATGATTAATCCTAGAAAGTTAATCTTATTTAGCATCCTTTCTTTTGCCTCTTTAGCTTGCAGCCCCTATAAAGGAATATGTCCTTGTTGATTTATCTTCCTTCCATTTGTGTTTGTTCCTATTCTAGACCTAGTGCTTCATCCGTTTCCAAAACCCGGTGACACCTAAACAATAGTAAAGATCATTAATCCTTAAGTTTGCTTAGTCAGAACCAAAACACATTAGGGTTAACATTGTCCATTACGCTATGGTGGCTTGTGGTGTTAAAATAGTTTTTATCCATTTCATACCGTCTTAAGTAATTTTTTGTTCACCAAATATGTTATCCACCCATATTATGATATATTTAATTTTATTATGTCGAGGGAACTAACATTAACATTAATGTAAATAAGGATTAATCCATTAATTTGATTTTTTTTTTGAAAATTCTTTCTCCATGTTAGATGCTATCCATTTTATTCTCCGTTACAAGTTGTTCCATGACAATGCAACCGTTACTACAATTATGACTACATATGTGAACTAAGTTTTGTTATTATTATTTTGCTAATAAACTATTCACTTTTTAATGCATGATGTATAACCTTACAAATTTGGTAGCAGTATCTAACATTTTCAAGTTAAAAGATGTGAACTCTTCACTCATGATGCAAATTTCTTGAATTTCATACTTATTGATGCATGCAATTACCGGCACCATATCATTGCAACGTGTCGCTTGCATTGCTAGCATTTAAAGGTATCGGTGGCTCCAGTGTGACCGATTGTCATTCCTCCTATTGCTCACTCACAAATTATAAACTTTTATTCTTTCATGGTCACTTTTACCATGTTTGTGTAATCATTTTTTAATCTACAATTATTCGCCAAATGCCCCATTTTTTACATTTGAAACATTGGGGTTTTCCTTTGCGGCAACATTCTTCTTCATGACTAATCTTCTTATAAATGCTACACTGCCCGCTTTGAATTATAAATTATGTCCACAAAGTTACTTTCAACTCAAACTTTCTTTTCACCATCATTCATCCTCATTACTCTCCTTTGATCCGTAATTCAAAGAGAATTATTTATTCTGAAAATTTTAATTTTAATAGGTTTATAGTATCTATATAGTGATGAAGTGGATGTGTCTTGTGTTTTCAGAATAGTTACTTTATGTCATCCGCCAATTTTTGGTTAGAAAATTCTCTTAGCAATTGATGTATTTAATTGACAATAGATATAATCATTCTCCATATTTCAACTCCGGTTTTCATCATACCTAATTTCTTAAACTCCCTTATGAGATTCAATCTGATTTGAGGGTTCGTTCTAGGTCCCTCCTAATGCTTTCCCATGCTTCGTTGGGAGTTTTACAAGCCATTATAATCAGTTGCTTTCTTCTCATTCACCGAATGATGACACGGGAGTTTCCGGGGCTTTATTGACATATCCTCATTGTGCTTTTCGATTTGGATTGCTGATGGATTTTATGGAAGAGGGGTAGGGTCGATCACACTCAATAGAGGAGCATGGGAGAAAATTAAGGAGTAGGTTGAGGGAAACATTTAAACGAAATTAATGCACATTTTGTGTCAATAGGGAGTTTGTGATTTTGGGTATGACCGTATGAAAAAACCAAAAGTGTTAAAGAATATAGAGGCAGATTGATGTCCATTGTCAATTAATTCAAATAACTTGGTGTAGAACGTGAGTGGTGTACAATCTCGTAATCACTCTGCAAGGAATCAGCCCAGGCCCATAATCACTTATGCTCGCAGGAAGGCCGAAAAGAATTCTCCAGCAACTTGAGTGATGAGGTGGAATTCTGTTATGAGGTTGTTAGTGGGTTCTGGGGTAATGTAGTTAATTTGGAATTAGTTTGTTATTCCTTCTTAGCTGTAAGAGTTTGTTAGCAACTAATTATAAATAGAGGAGTTTGAGGAAGAGAGGATCATCCAGAAAATTGTAGTGAGAAGTATTGGGAGAGATTCCTTCCTCTCGAAAGAAGGAGAGTTGTATTGTTGATTACGCTGATTAGCAATACATCATATCATCAGTTAGCTATTTTCTCTCTACTGTACTTAGAATTTTCTCTGTTTTGATTCCTGTTCCTAGCACACTCTTGCCGAAAGGTATGAAACAATAATCTTCTCAGCTGAAGATCCTAAAGTTCTGTCAAGATTATTATATTCAGAGCTAATCAATTTTCTATATGTGGATCAGAGAAGAGCAATGAGAAACAAAGTTGAAGAGGCCTATTTGGTATTTTGATTTAGGCTTTTTATTCAAAGTGAAAAGACAAAAGTTTCCCATAGAATTTCATTTTGATGGCCCCTGAACATTTTATTCGTTGCCCCCTGAACATTTTATTCGTTGCAAATGGGAATGGTAAGAGAAATTAAATTAAATGTATATTGGGGAAAAAGGGATGGATCATCATATGGAATAGTATATAAGATCTGAAGGATTACCACCGATTCTAGCCACAATGTGCTCAGTGTTTTTTATTTACAGTATGCTTTGGGATACAAAACATGCATTCAACACAGTGCAAAATCTAATTTTGTTAGTCCAAAAGTTACCAATTTACATGTTTCAGGCCATAGTTAGCAGGAGTGAATTAGTGAATCAGGTAACACTGTAAGCTAATCAAACTAATTAGGCAGGTAGCTAAAACAATGAAAAATCAGAGTTGTTCTGTATTGAGTACCCTGTTAAACAAACTAATTTTTGAACTGAAACACATAGAAGAATGCCTTAATGATTTGTGGTAAATTTTGGATTGATTTTCTTGTCAAATTAATCAATAAGATCAGATGAATCAGTGATTTTAAAAACTAAGCAAGTTAAGGAGTTTGTGACATTTTCCAAATTGGGATCAATGAGCTTGACTTTCATTTCATTCACATTTTTTGTGGGTTAGATTACTTGGATGGCTTTTTTGGCTGGTCAGGTATCTGATATTACTTCAGTTGCCCTTAAAAGCTACTGTTAAGTTTTCAGTGGCCCAGCAAGTTGAAATTTTTAAGTTTTTCATGTTCTGTTTTTCTTCTCTTTTTGGTGCTATTTTATCGCTTTATTTCTTCTTGTGGCTATATCTCCCACTGTAGGAAGCTATTATATGGTGTAACATCTTTGGCAGAATTAGTTTCGAAACCTTAGCCTGCTAAATTTTTATATGGTGTATTCTTGGTTAGAGTGGTTTCCTTGTGTAACTGGCTGAGTTGGCAACTTGTGTTTGGCATCTCTTCAGATTATACTTTTTCATCCTTTTTGCGGCATATTTAAGGAAACCCTCATATTCCTAATCTATAGCTCTGATCCTGTTTCTGCAGATGTATGCATGGTGTGCCCAAACTGTTGCATCTTTAGAAGTACACTCTCACAAGGAAGACAGGTTTGGGGTTGCTCAATTATCTGGGAGCCATGCAATGGTGTTATCAACGCTTTTATCCTGTCTGATTGCTGTCGAAACATCAATGGGAAAGAAAATTAACTTGCAATCCCCAAATCATATCTTGGGTCCTGCTGGCATTAAATGGGCTACAAACAGCACTACTAGAAGAGAAATTGCTACTGCCATGAACAAGAAAAGGGGTAGCCCTTTACACTCAAAGTCGTATGCATTAACAGATGTGTTAAAGATTTCTATTTATTCAATAGTATCTGAATTCCTGGAAGAGATGCGTGTCAGTACTAAAATGGGGGTTTTAGAGAAAGACTGGCTGAACAATAGCAAGCCTATTTATGGATCTGCTGAAGTTCTGGTTCAAAAACTGCATTTCTTTCTTAATTTTCAAGCTAGCTAGTTGTTAGGTTACACCCACTATTTTAAAATTGATTTGTAGGGTATTGGAGCTTGTCACATTAGATTCAAGAAGTTTCTAATCTTGTTTAATAGATTGGCGGTTACCAAACAAGGGTGAGAAGAGCCTGAAGTCAATCCTTGAAGATGGGTGGTTTAGAAGTTATGATACAAATTATCACATCAAACAAATGTGTTCATGCAGGGTGTTTGATGCTTGGTGAGCTTGTTGAGATTCTTGTTTCATTGGAAATCACCCTCGTATACTTGTATTCCATATATTTTTGTTGTGGTGAAAGAGTTGGAGTATATTATACTTTATTTGTCTTTTTTCCCTCAAAGTGTTTACCCACTAACTGGAGCTCATGTAATTCTGTCACGTCTGTTTGAACCCATGATCATATACATTACTTCATTATGATTCAACTTTTGCCACCACTCCAATAGTTAATCATGTTCATAACTTTCAAACTTTAACAATACTAGGGTGGCTAAAGCGTGCGATGCGTGCAAATACCTAGTCTTCTTCGGAAATCTCTTTCAATTTGGATTTATATCACACTTTTAGTTTTAAAGAGTTCTAAACACTATTTATAAGAGTTATCTCAATTTTTTTTAAAAGGTAGAGAAACAAAAGCCCAAAAAAAAAAAAAAAAAAAATCAAAGAGCTACGCTAGTAAAAATAAAAGGAAAAAAATGTCACACATGTGATTCGCATACATAAATGGGGGTATTTATGCCAATAAACATTTTAAGGGGTAAAGTTGGCATAACACTATTCATAAGCGTTTGGTTAAACTTTTAATTAGGTATGGATGTATAGATATATTTAACAACAATGTATAATATAATAGCAAAATTAATCTCATCTTTTATATTTGCTCAGACATACAACTATAGGAATATTTTAAACATCAACTTTGAGCCCCACTGTGATCATTGGTGGCATCCAAAGGGAAAGAAACTAGAGCAAAAGAGTTGCTAACAAGTTTTAGGAATTTGTAAACCGTTCACGGTTGTGAAGGTTACACCCCATTCATGATCACGGGGATCGCTAACTCCATAGTGGTCCGGAACCATGACTGGATATTCGGGAATGATGGTATGAATCCAACCTAAAAGAGATTGAACCCGCCCTAAATCGGCCTCTACTTAATTCTTATGATATTCATGTACGCTTTTCAACTAACATACATGCAACAAGTTAGCCATAAACCTGTTTAATCTATATTGGTTGAATATTAATGCACAAATAAATCTATTATTGGCGATCACTTGAATTAAAATCATATTAAGCCTAAAATAAAATTATTAATTATCTTTTTAGGCGTGATTCAAAAATAAATTCCCTTTAAACCTGCAAGAGAGGGCGTGATCAAGCAATAACAATGAATAATAAATAATCAAGCAACATAATAATTATTGACACAACAATCATCATCATCAAAACATGATTTATAGCATGATCCTAGGCATGATATTAAACGGATTAATAACAAACCCTAGCATGTCACTAAATAAAAAAAGATCAAAGCTTTAGCCTAAGCATGATACTAGAAATCATAATAATATTAGAAATATTAAAATAACACCCTAACATGATACTAGGAATCAAAATCAACATCCTAACATGAAACTAGGAATCAAAATAATAATAATCTAAGCATGGTTTCTATATCAAAAACGAGGATAAGGATAGTAGATCTACTCACTTTGATGTCTCGTACCTCTTTCTATCAAAACTATACACACGTTAGTAACTTCAAGAAAGATATAATCAAATAAATAAACAAATATGAATTGAAATATAGATTTGGGACCATACTCTCAGAACTATCAACCTTTCACGTCGAGGTCGAAGGCAACTACGAGAAGGGCTTGGAGTGTTCAAGTCTCGCAAAGGTCGTATGGTGTGTGATGTATTTAGGCTAAGGCTAAGAAAGAGAGAGAGAGAGAGAGAGAGAAAAAAAAAGCTTAAGGCTTAGAGAGGGAGATTAAGATGATGATTGTTGGAGATTAAGCTTGTTGATGATTGAAAACGGAGGAAAACGTCCCTATTTATAGGGGAAAAGGAGGGAAAAGATCAGAAAAAGAGTCTGAATCTAACTCGGAGTAAAACGCTTTTCATTGCGCAACAATGGATCCATCGCGTCGCGATGATTTTATCGCTACGCGATATTAGCATCGTTGTGCGATATTTTCATCGCTGCGTGATGCTTTCAGAAGATAAGATCCGTACGGAATCCGACTTCCAATCAAATTGGGTTAGTCGAATATCCGTACTTATCCTTATTTTATCATAATTAAACTTATCAAAAAACAAGTGCTTTATCCGAAGTAAAATCCTTAAATTTTATATTTTCAAAAAATAGGATAAATTAGAACCTTCTAGAGGATTATAGATGCTAATAATCAATCCTAATGGATTAAGGACTCATAACAACCTTCTAGATAATTCTAGAAGCTTATAATAAATACTAATGGGTTTAGGAAAGGAGTGAAGGTTAATGGACTCTTCACATGATCATTGGGTCGCAGGTAAGGCTCGGTTTGGACCCAGTTTAGTATTTTAGCCGTAACTTCCTCGCTATAACTCGGATTTAGGCTTATAATATCGTTGGAAAGCTCTTTTCAAACCCCATCCAACTACACAATCATTGGACCCAGATTATGGATCAAAATCAATTGGTTTGGACGTTTTTATAAATGGACACAAAATGAATGATTTTTAAGACACGAAACGAACTATTTTAGGTTTAAAAGGCACGAAATAAATGATTTTGGAGTAAAACATTTAAGGAAAGGTTATAAATGGTCAAGGCTTAGGAAATTCATGAGACTCTTCAACTCTTTACCTAACTCGATAATCAAAGACGTGAAAAGTACTCATCAATAGGTTTGGTTTTTGGGGAGACACAATCAAGTGTCTACAACAACCCTACGTTTAACCCCCCAAAACCCGCCCACTAATCAAAGAAACTAAACATGCAATCACATAATTAACAACATAAGAGAGAGAAAGAGAAAAGACATTCTTACCCTCGACGCGTGCTTCGCTCGATTCACGAGTTCTTACTTCAAAGCTCGAGCCACGCAAGTGCGACGGCCTCCTATGACTTATACCCTCAACCCGACCCGAACGGTCTTAATCCCGAAGTTTAGTTGGGACTTGACCAAATAAAACTAGAGTATTACAAACTTAAAGGTTTTCTCACTAAGGATGAGATGCCTTATTGAGTTCAACTCAAGTAATTTTTCCCAAACCCAAAACTTGGGTATTTATTAGTAATGGAGACTTGATTTCCCTTCTCCCATCAATGTGGGAGATTTCCATTTTCCTCTATTTTATTTTAATCAAAAACAAAATAAAAATGCAAGATCAATCAACAAGCTCCAAGTGTGACATGGAGGGAGAGAGTAGGTGAGGACCATTCGGGGGGAGGGGGGACCAAATCCCCTTTCTCACCAAGCAAGCCCTTGAAATCGGTCCCCACACAAAACCGCACACCACTTCGCCATTTGGCTGGCTGGCAGCCTGCCTTGCTGCCAGCTAGCGCCTAGCACCAAGGCTGGCAGCCCAGCCAGCCAGCACACATCACATGCGCAGCCAGCCAGCACACGCATGCTTTGTTGCTGCTACTTGGTGCGTGCTGTTGTGCGAGTGGCGAGGTGCTTGGTTCTGCTCGCTAGCAAGCAAGCACGCACAGCTACACACACGCACAAACAACACGCTGCTGCTATGCGTGTGCTGTGCGAGTACGCTACTTTATGCGAGGTTGCGAAGAGCTAGGCGCTAGGCCCTAACATTCTAGCAAGCACGCATACGCAAGGCACCATGCTTGCGATGCTTGCATGCTAGGCGTGTAGGGTTTCGTAGTGACCTGACACTACGCGGAAGGAAACCCCCCAAGACCTGCCCCTTAACTAAAACAATTAACAAGCATAATAAACTTAATCAAACAAGACTAAGAACAAGAATTATACCTTTGTTGCGTGCTTCGCTCCCGAAGAGCTCTTACTTCAAAATGCCGAAACTACGAGATCTCTGACAGATCGTACCCTCGACCCGACCTGAGTGTCCCAAGTCTTGAAGGTTAGTCAAGACCCGGACAAAACGAAACTATGAGTTTTACGAATCAAAGGTTTACTCTAATTACAAGAGTTGCCTTTTTAATTCCACTCAAGGTTGTGTATTTCCCAATACCATGCCTTTGGTATTTATAGGGAAACCCTTGAACTTCATTCCCCAACCAGTGCGGGGGAATGAATAATTTGATAATTAATTTATTTCCAAAATAAATTAATAATTAAATTCAATCACAATGCAACAAGTGTCAAGGGGAGAGAAGGTTAGGTGAGGACCATGAAGAGGTGGGGGGGACCATTGCCTTGCTCCCCAAGGCTTTGCCCAAGCATTGGTCCCCACCCCTCACAAAACCGCCTTAAGCAAGGGGCTGCTGGGCTGCTGCCAGCTAGCACGCCAGCTAGCAGTGCCAGCTAGCCCAGCCAGCCAGCATCAGCCCAGCCAGCAGCCTCGCATCCCAGTCAGGCAGTGCATGCTTGGTGTTGGGCGATGCTTGGCGCTGGTGCGTGCTAGTGCTAGGCGCTGGTGCTGGCCCTCGCCTCTCTCGCATATGCTCGCATAGCCAGCATGCGTGCTGATAGCGAGCCACGCATGCTGGCCCCTTGCCTCGCCAGCTACACGCATCACCCTCGCACTACTGACATGCCTCGCACACACACTCGCATCCCTCGCTGCACCTCTCGCACATGCACATGCCTCGCACACCTTGCTAGCTCAGGCAGCGCGCCTACGCAAGGGCCTAGCATGCGTGCTGGGCGATGCTGCCAGGCATCATCGCACTAGCACACGCCAGCGCCTAGCACTGCTATGGCTGTGCTTCACCTTGTCGAGAATTGAGCGCAAAGAGAATTGGTTGTTGTTTGAGTTACTTGCAGACATTGTTCTACAATTGAAAGAATTTAAAAGTGTTCATGCATATATTCAATCTTATTGAGCATTTTATCCACGCATTTATAAAATTGTCCCTTTTAGGCGAGAATAAAATGATTTCGAGATCCCAAAGATCAAGAAATGGTTAAGCATGCTTTGTCTTGTCTTAATCATTAAATATCTTAAGGTAAGCAATCCAATTGCTAATAGCTCCAAGCTACTCTCGGTTTTATAAAATGTCGCATCTAATGCATCCTTGACATTTTATCTCTTTTTCCACGACATCTAAGGACTCCTTACTGATATCGTTGAGCTTAACCAAGACAACTTGTATACCTAGTATACCTTACGTTCCTAGGGAAGTAGTGATGCCTCGCTTTGGCGTAGCCCATCACATACGCGCATTAGTTCGGTAAGTGTTGTTCTTGGAATGCAGTCCGTATTTTCTATCCTAGTCGGGCCCCACTAGTTGCCATTTTCAATAACCTGTTTTGAAAAACAATCTTCCATTCATCCATTCACTATATGTGAATGGCCCATGTAATTTTACGAAATACATAATTAAACACGCAAAAACTAGTAACTAACTTAGGTGGTTAATCCGATTGACACGCCTTATTAAAACTAATCAAAGTTGTTTAATCCATTATTTCTAAACGCAAAATGCTCACGCAATTAATTAAGCTCCCATTAAATTCCGCATCCATACTTAATTAATCCAATTAATTAAGTCGGCTTAACCCAAAATTTGTCAAATTTTGCAAAATCCGGAAAAACCGAGGTCTAACCTCGTTAAAATAAATACTTAAAATTATTAAAACAGCAAAATTTTCGCAAAATCGTATAGCTCAAAATCAAGCAAAAATCCCACGCAAGAGCTTGGTGGGTGCGCACCATGGCTGCTAGGCAGCCTATGCCTTGTGCTGTGGTGTGCGATGTTAGCATGCTGCGCCCAGCACAGCAAGCCATGCTGCTAGCACCAGCAGCCTGCCAGGCATGCTACGCATGCTGGCTAGCAAGCTGGCACCTGCCAACAAGTAGCACCAGCAGCCTGCCAGGCATGCTACGCATGCTGGCTAGCAAGCTGGCACCTCCCAGCAGCATCCCCTCGCAAGCCAGCCCTTAGCCACTGCTCCACTGCTCCACGCACTCAGCCCCAAGCCTCCCCGCCACACAGCAGCGCACAACACCATCATGGCACATTCCTGTGCGCACCATAAGCAGCCACATGTGGGCTGCTAGGCAGCCTGGCTAGCCTTGGTGGCGCTTGGGTGTTTTCGCCTTGATTTGCGTGCCATTTCTCGGAATTTAATTCCGATTTGTGTGTGACAAAATTTAATTCTAAATCACATTTTAGAATTAATTTGAGGAAAAATAAAATAGAATAAAATAAGACTTAAATAAACTTATTTTTATTGGTGCACAAGCCTAAATTATCCAAAAAAATTTATTTTGAACAAAAATTAGGTCTTACTTTATGCTTAAAATAAAATGTGCTATGTCCATAATTAATCTTGCCAATATGCAAATTAATAATGGATTTGACAAAAGGGAGTTGGAAAAATAAACTAATCATCTAATGAAATTTTTTCCAACTTTCATACTTCTGTAAAATACCAAGATTACATCTTCCAATATGAAGATTAATCAAATTTTACTCACAAGTATTTGAACTTGATGGATTTTAATCAACCAAAATGAAAAATCCAAACTTTGTTCAATATGGAATTTAGGGTTAGGGTTCCAATCATTTAAACCTTTAAAGATTAGAACTTTAACATTATAGGAACTTAAAATTACAAGTTCACAACAAGCTTTCACATTTTATTGCAATTTATTTGCAAAATTTGTGAAAAATAAGTTTATGTGAAAAATGTTATATCAACTTAAGCACTAATAAAAACTCCATTATTACGCTTAAGGATATTTTTAAAACCAGTAGATAAGTGATGCAAATGTGCATTTAATCTAACCTTGTAATGCTTGCATTAATCGAGGCTTAAAAAGAATTAAAATTTTCGTTGAAAAACGATAAACCCTAGAAAAAATGGGTTTCTGGTTCGAATTTGGCTTCTGGAAAGCCCTCAAATAGGGTTGAATCTATTCCACAATGTCAATTCCACCCAAAAATCACTATTTTTGAGCCAAAATCTGGGTTCGACAGCCAAATCGAGAATAAAACCGAGTATTAAAATTAATTAAAACGAGCATCTAATCTAATTAGAAGAACATGAACCAGAAAAATAAATTCTTTTAAAACACCTTAATTAAAAAATTAATTGCAAAAATTAAAAGGAGCGTGGCTCCGATACCGCTGTAGGGTTTCGTAGTGACCCGACACTACGCGGAAGGAAAACCCCCAAGACCCGCCCCTTAATTAAAACAATTAACAAGCATAATAAACTTAATCAAACAAGACTAAGAACAAGAATTATACCTTTGTTGCGTGCTTCGCTCCCGAAGAGCTCTTACTTCAAAATCCCGAAACTACGAGATCTCCGACGGATCGTACCCTCAACCCGACCCGAGCGTCCCAAGTCTTGAAGGTTAGTCAAGACTTGGACAAAACAAAATTATGAGTTTTACGAATCAAAGGTTTACTCTAATTACAGGAGTTGCCTTTTTAATTCCACTCAAGGTTGTGTATTTCCCAATACCATGCCTTTGGTATTTATAGGGAAATTAACCCTTGAACTTCATTCCCCAACCAGTGCGGGAGAATGAATAATTTGATAATTAATTTATTTCCAAAATAAATTAATAATTAAATTCAATCATAATGCAACAAGTGTCAAGGGGAGAGAGAAGTTTAGGTGAGGACCATGAAGAGGGGGGGGGACCATTGCCTTGCTCCCCAAGGCTTTGCCCAGGCATTGGTCCCCACCCCTCACAAAACCGCCTTAAGCAAGGGGCTGCTGGGCTGCTGCCAGCTAGTACGCCAGCTAGCCCAGCCAGCAGCCTCGCATCCCAGTCAGGCAGTGCATGCTTAGTGCTGGGCGATGCTTGGCGCTGGTGCGTGCTGGCGCTGGTGCTGGCCCTCGCCTCTCTCGCACATGCTCGCATAGCCAGCATGCGTGCTGCTAGCGAGCCACGTATGCTGGCCCCTTGCCTCGCCAGCTACACGCATCACCCTCGCACTACGGACATGCCTCGCACGCATACTCGCATCCCTCGCTGCACCTCTCGCACATGCACATGCCTCGCACACCTTGATAGTCCAGCCAGCGAGCCTACGCACGCAAGGGCCTAACATGCGTGGTGGGCGATGCTGCCAGGCATCCTCGCGCTAGCACTGCCAGTGCCTAGCACTGCTATGGCTGTGCTTGGTGCATGTGTGGCCCTGCCATGCGCACCTAGTCATCCAGGCAAGCACATTGCTGTGTTGCGATGGTGCCCCTAGGCTGGGATGATCAGCGATGGTGCCTAGGCATCATGCTCGGGCTGCAATAACGCCCAGGCATGATGCTAGGGCTGCGATGGTCAGTGATGGTGCGCCTAGGCTGCGATGGTGCACCTAGCACACCTAGTGTTCTTAGGTTTGCGCCTAGCCATGCTAGGTGCATGCTAGCTCGAACTAGCCTAGCATCCACATGGTTAGACCATTGTGGTGCTACGGCTACGCTCGTACTTGTCGGTTGTGATTTTGCGACGCTCAGCTTCGACGCCCTAGGCTCGTTATCCGACGTCTGTATTCGTAAAGCTCTGTCGACTCATCAAATCCTTTCGGATTAATTCGTCGTCTCGGATCGGTGATTCGATTGGGTTCGACCCGAAGGGTTCAGTTAAGATTAAGCTGTAATATCAATTGTACCTCGATATTACTTATCGGAAGCGGCCTCCACCTAGGCATTCCGATCACTTGACCTCACTGAAGAATTAGCTTTCTAATAATTCCAAACCCTCTATCGAAATAATACACTTGTTGGAAGGACACCATTCCTTTCAATCTCCCAAAGTGTGCAGTTAGTGTATAGCCCATTTCATATGTCGCTTAATGTCTCTTCATGAACTATAAGGTAAGATTCTTCGTCATCCTTATTGCGTCTAGAAGTGTTTCTCGATTTCCGAGTTTGATTATCAATAAGCAAATGATTTCTAAAATCCATCTGAGCACGACCATGCATTTTCACAGTCTCGCTCTTAGAGAGGCCTTGTAAACAACAAAGACATATTCCCTATTGTTAATAGGGGGACATTCCCAGTCTTGTATTGTTAGCTTCCCTTACTAAGAGGACCTTTACAACATCAAAATAGACTAGTACTCAAACAAGAGAACTTAATACTCATGGTCGAGGAAAAAGGTTCCGATAGCTATAATGAGAAATATACTTATGACGATTTTATATCTCTTAAAGTATTCTCATAGGTCGATCCGGTATAGTTCTAAACCAATACCTGTGCAAATGATTTATGATAATCATGTTTTCTTAGCACAAGAAACGGTTCTATAAATCATACTACACACTAATCTCAAGTGGTCATTAATCGTCCATCGTTTAAATGACCTTGATTAGGGATAGTTTTCGATTGAAATATTCAATGTTCACTTAATAGGTGCTTCTTTATCCAAGACATGGTCTTGATACCCTGTTTTGAATATTCTCAGAAATCGAATGACTCATTATTTAATTCTAAACCACAATAAAAAAGAAATGGAGTAATAATAAATTTGCAGAAAATTTAATTGCTTCAAAACCGAATGGTTCAACATAGTGTTTTACATTAAGACATTAAGTTTAATTAAAACACATATACAGGAAAATCAAAGCCAATCTCCAACATGCTTGATTCCCATTGCCTCAACTTGCTTGTTGTGCTTCACTTGAGGCAAAGGTTTAGTCAGTGGATCGGCTACATTGTCGTCCGTTCCAATCTTACAAATTCTGATTTCACCCTCGAACTTCCATTCTCTTATCATGTGAAATCGCCCCTTGACATGTTTGACCTTCTGGCATTCCCTTGGTTCCTTGGCCTGAGCAATAGCGCCATTGTTATCACAATAAAGGTCAATCGGACCCTTGATGGAGGGTACAACACCAAGTTCACTAATGAACTTACGAATCCAAACTACCTCCTTAGGTGCTTCTGAAGCTGCCAAGTATTCGGCTTTAGTTGTCGAATCTACAGTGGTGCTTTGCTTAGCACTCTTCAAACTAAACGTTCCTCCATTCAGGAAGAATATGTACCCTGACTGCGACTTGGAGTCGTCTCTTTTAGTCTGGAAGCTCACGTCAGTATAACCTTCAACAACCAAATCATTACTATCACCATAGACCAGGAACTTATTTTTCTTCCTTTTATTTAGGATACTCTTGGCAGCAGTACAATGCGCCTCTCCTGGGTCTGATTGGTATCAACTCGTAACGCTCAAGGCATACGTTACATCCGGCCTAGTACATATCATGGTATACATGATCGATCCAATAAGAGAAGCATATGGAATCTGACTCATCCTCTCTTGCTCAGCAGGTGTCTGTGGACACTGTTTCTTGCTGAGAGTTATGCCATGTGACATGGGTAGGTGCCCTCTCTTGGCCCCTTCCATGTTGAATTGTACCAGTACCTTATCAATATAAGTACTTTAGCTCAATCCAATCATTCTTTTAGATCTATTCCTATAGATCTTGATGCCTAATATGTAATGTGCCTCTCCCAAGTCCTTCATTGAAAAGCACTTTCCAAGCCAACCCTTTACGGACTTTAACATTTTAGTGTTGTTTCCAATGAGTAATATGTTATTGACATATAAGACAAGGAATGCGATGTCACTCCCACTAACCTTCTTGTAAACACAAGACTCATCTAGATTTTTGATAAAACCAAACTTACTAATGGCTTCATCAAATCGCGGATTCCAACTTCTGCTTGCCTGCTTTAGCCCATAAATGGACTTCTTAAGCTTGTATACCTTCATAACATTGCTTGGATCAACAAAACCTTCCGACTGTGTCATATACACAATTTCTTCCAAAAGGCCATTAAGGAAGGCAGTTTTTACATCCATTTGCCATATTTCATAATAATAATATGCAACAATCGCTAGGATAATCCGGACGGACTTAAGCATGGCGACTGGCGAAAAGGTTTAATCATAATTAACGCCGTGAATTTGCCTGTAACCTTTTGCCACCAATCTAGCTTTGTATATAGATTAATTTCCATCTTTGTCTGTTTTCAACTTGAAAATCCATTTGCAACCAATATGTTTGTAACCTTCGGGCAAATCAACCAAGTCCTAGACTTGATTTTCAGACATGGAGTCCATCTCGGATTTCATGGCTTCTTGCCATTTTGCAGAGTCAGGGCTCGTCATAGCTTGTTTGTATGTCGCTGGCTCATCTCCATCCATGACTAGGATATCTTGATCTTCGGTTAAGACAATACCAAGGTATCTGTCTAGTTAAGATCTTGGTCATTGCGACCTACGCAGGGTAATAGGTTGAGCATTTGCATTGTTGGTTTGACTCTGACCAATGTCATTAGCTGCTTCGAAAGCACTTTGATTGTCAGTTTTTTCATGTTGACTTTGTTGCTCGTCCTCTCGAACTTCATCTAGTTCGATTTTCCTCCCACTTGTCATTTTGGAAAGGTGTTTCTTTTCCAAAAAGACACCATCACGAGTAACAAACACTTTGTTCTTGGATTTTTTTTGTAGAAGTAATACCCCATGGTTTCTATTGGGAATCCCACAAAGAAACACTGGTCAGATTTTAGGTGAAGTTTGTCAGATATTAATATCTTGACATATGCTTCGCAACCCCAAATCTTAAGAAAAGACAGTCGTGGAGGTTTCTTCGTCCATAATTCATATGGAGTCTTTTCAACGGCTTTTGACGGAGCACGTTTCAGTGTCAGTGCCGCGGTTAGAAGTGCGTGTCCCAATGTCTAACAAGGTTCGATTCCTCCTTTCGGGCACTCCGTTCCATTGTGGAGTTCCGGGAGGTGTCAATTTTGAAAGAATACCTTTTTCTTTCAAGTGATCGTCGATTTCGTGGCTTAAATACTCGCTACCTCGATCCGATTGAAGTGCTTTGATTTTCTTGCCAAGTTGATTTTCAGCTTCACTCTGAAACTCTTTGAATTTCTCAAAAGATTCAGATTTGTTCAATATAAGGTATACATAACCATATCTACTATTGTCGTCCGTGAAGGTGATGAAATATCGACAATCATTCCTTGCAGGTGAACTCATTGGTCCACATACATCCGTATGTATTAGACCTAATAAGTCATTAGCCCTTTCTCCCAACTTGGAGAATGGTTGATTTATCATCTTGCCCAACAGACATCCTTCGCAATTTTCAAACGACTCCAAGTCAAATGAGTAAAGGATACCTTCATGAAGAAGTTTCTTGATGTGTTTGATGTTAATGTGGCCAAGATGACAATGCCACAAGTAGGTTTGATTCGACTCGATGGTCTAGAGAAAGCAGATAAAGACCATTTTTCTGAATATGCTTTACCATATAAAACATCATCGAAATACAACGAACAACTATTGTTCTTAATTCAAAATTCAAATCCCTTGGCGTCCAATGCCGAAATTGAAATAATGTTTTTGGTAACTCTTGGAACATGATAACAATTGTCAAGTTTTAAACAAGCCTAGAGGGCAAAGACAAACTGAGAGTTCCAACGGATACGACATACATCATGGCTCCATTGCCGACCCGAAGCTTGACCTCTCCCTTCTCTAGCCTTCTATATATCCTTAGTCCCTGATCATTGGAACAAAGGTGTGAGCCACATCCGGTATCTAATACCCATGATGTTTTGCTAGCGAAGTTAAAATCTATAACAAAAATTCTTGATACAGAAGCAACGGTGCCGTTCTTCTTATCTTCCTTGAATTTGAGACAATCTCGCTTCCAATGTCCTTTCTTCTTGCAGTAGAAACATTCAGAATCAGGTTTAGAAGAGGCTACCTTCTTGTCCTTGCCACTCTTAGCAGCACATGACTTAGGCGGAAAATTCTTCTTCTTTTTCCCTTTAAAGCTTCTCTTCTTGCCCGAGCGCTTAAATGGCTTGCCCTTTCTCACCATGAGCATGTCATGCTTCCCCTTATCCTTGAGGGTTTGCTCGACCTGCTTCAACATACCACGAAGCTAGGTGAGGGTTTTCTCCATGCTGTGCATATTATAGTTCATCTTGAACTAATCATAGCCTTTTTGCAGCGAATGGAGAATGATCTCAATTGCCATCTCGGTTGAATACCCAGCATCAAGCCTTTCCATGTTCTCAAATAATCCAATCATTTTAAGAACATGTGGGCTGACTGGCTCTCAAGGATCTGCTTGTGGGTTTTGAACCTCTCAGTTCGGGCCTGCTCTCAAAAGTCGTCTCCTTTTCAAAGAAAGTCTTTTGAAGGTCCGGAGACATATTGGCCAACATGATGCACTTGACATCCCAATTGGCACTTTGCCATCGGTTAAGGGCAGCCTAGGTGACCTCCTCATTGGGAGTGTCGGGCATTTCCTCATCAAGGATGTATTCCTTTTTCTCTTGCATGAGAACAATAAGCAAAATCCTTTGCCAATCAAGAAAATTTGGCCCACTCAACTTCTCCTTGTCGAAAATTGAGTGTAATAAAAACTAGTTGTTTGAGTTATTTGCAGACGTATTTCTACAATTGAAAGAATTTGAAATGAAAAGCCATTCATAAACCAATAAGTTTGAAATTTAAAGCATACATGCAAATTTTCAATCTTATTGAGCATTTTATCCACGCATTAACATTTGTCCCTTTTAGGCGAGAATAAAATGATTCCAAGATCCCAAAAATCAAAAAGTGATTAAGCATGCTTTAGCTTGTCTTAACACTTAATATTTTAGGGTAAGAAATCCAATTGCTAATAGCTCCAAGCTACTCTCGATTCGATAAAACGACGCATCTAATGCTTCCTTGACATTTTATCTCCATTGCCACGACATCTAAGGACTCCTTACAGATATCGTTGAACTTAACCAAGACAACTTGTATACCTAGTACACCTTACGTTCCTAGGGAAGCGGTGATGTCTCGCTTTAGCGTAGCCCATCACCACGAGCATTAGTTCGGTAAGTGTCGTTTTTGGAATGACAAGTTTTGCTCAATATTATAGGGACCTAGGGTTTCTATGTTGGTTGATTTTAGTGAACTTAACTAATCATCGCAACATTTGAAATCCTAAACATGCATCTATCATACAACTCAATCATATATAAACACAATTATATATTGAAAACATAAGTAAAAGATGCATTTGGTAACTAGCATGACCCATTGAGTCTTCAAATCTTCAAGCGTCTTCGATGCATCCTCTTGGCTCGTCTTCTTAGAAACGCCTTCTTCGAGACATCTCTGCCAAATATGCAACTACTAGATACTATGACTAGGAATAATGTAAATATTAAGGTACAAAAATACGCAACGGTACGCAGACCGTATTTAGATTTACAAAAATACATAACGGATCGCAGTCCGTATTTACTATGCTAGTCGGGCCCCACTTATTGTCATTTTCACAAAACTTGTGAAACAATATACATTCCATTCATCCATTCACTATATGTGAATGGCCCATGCGTTTTACAATGATAAACAAGTAACAATGCATTAATTACACGCGAACTAGTAACTAACTTAGGTGGTTAATCCAATTAACACCCCTAATTAAAACTAGTCGAAGTTGTTTAACATTTTATGTGATTAAAACGCAATTAGTTCAAGTAATTAACGAAGCTCCCACAAAATTTCGCATCCAACTTAATTAATCCAATTAATTAAGCAGGTTAACCCATATTTTGCCAAATTATTTTGCAAGTGCCGGAGGAACCGAGGCCTAGCACGTTAAATAATTAAATAAATAATTAAAACGACCCAATTACGCAAAATGATAGCCCACAACACTCCCAAGAGCCTACGACCAAAGCCACGGGGCAAGGCTTGCTAGGCACCTAGGGTCGTGGCTTGCATGCCTAGGGTGCTGGACTACCCAACCATCAGCGCACCCAACTAGCGTTGGCACTAGCAGCCTCGCAGCATGCTTCGCATGCTTGCATGGCACTGGCAGCTTGCGGATGGCCTGCTAGCATGGCTGGCTTGCTGCCGCTAGTGCCACACCATATGCAGCCTTGCACACACATCGTAGCACTAAGTTATATGTATTTTAGTGGATGCCCATTATACCCTTTGTTTCGGGGTTTTTTATGTGTCCTGCGGGAGAGTTACAACACCAAGACTCCCGGGGGTGGGAGTTCAGCCTCCGATGATCAAGTTAGAACATGTTTGGATGTAAAAAGTGTGGAATGTAAAGGGGGATCAGGCTCCTCTTAGGAGAGGAGTGATCATTCGGCTGTCTCAGACAACCTCAATATCCGAGTGTTTCACTCTCTGTTTTTGAGTTGAATGTGTGTATGCTATTCAATGTGTATTGAATTGTTTTCCAACTGATGTAAATGATCAGTATTTATAGTCCTTTGGGACAGGTGTCCTTTTAGGTTATTTAACCTAAGTAGATGGGCTACCCACCGTTTTACAGTTTTTTAGGGTTATGGGCTTAAAGCCCGTTTTCCCCTTAGAATGACACGTATCATGCTCTAATTGGCTCATTGAGCGTTGAGCTTAGGGACACGTGTTGCAGTGGCATTGGTCCACATGTCAAGGGTATTTTTACCCTAAACATTAGCCCCTCGGAAGGAGTAATCTCTCTTTTAATAGGGATTGTTCCTTTCGAAAGTAAGACCCTTTAAGCCTCTTTGGTCGGCATTTGTCTAGTTCAATAAAAGAGGGATTTGGTTAACTTGGAAAATTTTGATACCTTGAATGGTATGACATTTTCTAAGTTAATCAATCATAATAATGATTGCCGCTGAACTAGAAAGATGTCGACTTTTATTGCTTTTAGCCCCACTATGGTGATAGCCCCAGATCAGGCAGACTTTCGGCCATCGATTAGGTGGGTAAGCGCTCCATATTATCTGGCCATTGGCCTCTTTAGGTTTTCTTAATAGGAACAACGCGTAGCTGCTAAGTTTTTGGACTTAGCTTAATTTGTTAATCTAGATTGGCCGTTTGTATGATACATAGAGAATATCAGGCACCAAACGGAATATTTAACCAAGATAGCAAATGCCTGTTATTTTACAGGCGGTAGCTTTAACTTTCCTTGTTTCACCAACCTAAGTAGGAATAGTGGCCGAGTGCCATCTGTTTATCAAAAGGACAGGCAGCTTTGTTCGCACCGTTTAAGTTCCATTTTAGGTTATTTAGGTCAAGCGACTATGAGTTAACCTTTGGGGTTAATCAATCTTTGTCACCTTGTTTTGAGTAAATAGAAGAAGTAGACGGCCGTTATTCGCATGTTGTTTCCTCACATGTGCTAAGCTTTAGACTTAGCTTATTACTCAATTAGCTGCTAAGTGTGGAACTTAGCTTATATCCTCAAATTTTTCCGACTGTGTTGCCCCTGAGCAACAACATTCGACATCCGACTTAGATATTAAAGATTACCGCATGTTTTTAGAGAAGTCGACGGTCTTTGTTATCTTTGTCTCATTTGATTAGTTCACTGAGCAATATGCCACCCATATGGGAGATGCTCTCTGCGACGAATTCACCCGGATAGATGTCGCCGGACGTCTTTTCATGTTAGGGACAGACATATTGTTTTATAAATTAAGAATATCCGACCATAGGCCTCATTTTGATCGTCAGGCCATAGGCCTGATTTAGATCATCTGGAAAGTTGATCATCCGTCCATAGGCCTCAAGTTGATCATCCGGCCATAAGCCTTAAGTTGATTATCCGGCCACAAGCCTCAAGTTGATCATCTGGCCATAAGCCTCAATTGGTTGTTCTAAAAGGAACAACACATAGCCGCTAAGTTGTTTAGACTTAGCTTATATCTACTCATGTTGGAGCAGATGGTGGATTTAGATATTGCCGCCTGCACATTGCACAGGCGGTGCTTCTACTTAAGCCATTTCAACATACTTTTTTAGATCTTTTTCGGTCGGTATGCTGCCCTTGAGGGAGACTTAATCCAAAATTAAAATTCTCAAGGGGAGTTTGAACGGTCTTTTTAGGCCGTTAGACTTTAGCATTGAATCAATAATAATAATAATAATAATTATAACATAATAACAATATAATGTTTATACTGAGTTATTAGGATGGTACCTTTCAATGGAGGATTTCATCAACATGCTGGACGACATGATGCCTCCTGCTTGATTCATGAGAATGAGCTCTTCAAGTGGTGACAAGCGGCCATGGGACGCCGAGTAACCGAGCTCGAGAAACGAATTTGCTCTTGGACTATACAGACGACTCTCTATTGAGATGCCTCCTGCTTTTGAACAATACTTATGCCAACCGAGCTATACCAGGCGGTTATTCTACCATGCCGCTTGGTTTTAGTTTCAAATTCAGGTGTCAGGGGGTTATCAACCCATATACATGCGGCAAGACTTCATGCAATATACATTCGGCAAGAAAGAAAGATAGATTGTGGAGGTACCCAGGCGTTTCCTTGAAGCTTTGCTTGATGATAGCCCAGACGGTTGACCGGTTGAAAGTAATTTGAAATCAAAGGAGTTTGCTGAAGCAGACCCAGGCGGTTTGATGCACCTTGAGTGATGATGGCACAGACGGTTGAGTCGGGCAGCAAGGCCTAAACCCCATTTGGCTAGGCTTTGACCCATATACATGCCGACTCTTTGCGAATAGTCTCAAAAAAAATGCTGCCTACATACATTCGGCTTAGCTTTAGTACCACATGGTAGCCCAACCAACCTTATCCAAATAAGCTGCTTCAAAGGTGATACGGTATCGGAAGACTATGCTGCTCAATGTTATCAATTAAACAAGCTATGCATGACCGGATGCCTAACTTAACGACCCAACTTCTCATGGCTAGGCCATATATAATGCTGCTTGTGTTTTAATTGTAATATAAAAATATACTTGAGGTTTAATTGTATTACAAACATATAATCATAATAATGATTTATTTCCTTGGGATGCCTGTACAGGTAACCTTCTTGAACAAGCCCCTATGTCAAGCGGTTTTTACCATGTCGTTTGTTTTCATGCTCAATTGTAAGTAGTAGACGGCCATGCGACATATATGCATGAGGCAAGGCGACCTGCCATACACACGGCAAACCAATATACCGTTTGTTACACACACGGGCTCTCAAATGCTCGGATGCAAAGTTACGCTTGTGATAATGCCGGTTGTTCTTATCAAAGACACCTTACTTGATTTCTCAATTTTCTCACGCATTAACAGGTGGCTTGCTAAAGTAATTGAGTAGCAGCTATATAGTGCTAACCATCCGGACTATCCATGGCTTCTTTCGTATACCTAATGCCGGTTTCGATGTTATCCTCATGGGCATCCGGCCACTAAACACCGGCTGACCCCCTTGATAAGCACCACATGAAGATCGTCTCACTCATGGACGATAATGCCGGTTGCTCATTGCTTAACCCGTATACACACAGGCGGATACTTTGTGATTACCCTGCTAGATGCAACTTAAACACTCACAGTCGAATTCAAAGGCCGCTTCTCCTATGCGTGGTAATGACGGTTGTGTTTGCGGGGTTGAGGGTCTCTTATTTGTGGCTTTGCTTAAGCCCCACAAGTGTTGTATCATCATGACACCACTCGAACGGTAACGATTGCCGCCTTTCTTTATTGAGCTTATGCAAACAGGTGGTGCCGCCAATGTAATATGACATACATATATTCATTAATATATGATAGTCTCAATCATAATATTGCCACCACTCTCATTATGCCGACCCTCCGCAGTAATTGGGTGAATAGGTTCTCGAGCTGAACTTGAGCCGCCTATATAAGCTTATGCGAGTATGAGCTTTATTTGTTTTTGCCGAGCCACTATATTGCAAGAACTACAGACGGCATTATTGCCACTCATACTTGTGCAATTTATCGTGTACAATCATGGAATCATGAGCTTGGCAAGGATTCCCTTGTTTGCTCGCTTTGTCATTCAAATATAAAAAGATGGCTTGAATTCTTTCAAGTCTCATATGGAACTTACCGTGTGTATGCTACTCACATTCATAATGTGAGCATAAATAAATGTATTCACAAAAATTGTATTTACATGATTGTAGAGCCTCAAAGTACAGAGCAACAAAAAAAGAAGATAAGGAGGGGCGTGAATTGAAGAGCCTCAAAGAGCAACAAAAACCGTCAGAAACTTATCTAATGCCCTTTAATCTTGCAACTCCATCAAAATCCTTCGATGAGTAGTATGATGAATATATATGATTCATAAGATAGAGTTTTGGCAAAGGAAAATTCGTAAAATAAGTTCATGCAATTGGATATAAATACATCCTGTATTTTTTCCAAAAACACACACAACTTAGCCAATAATTATACAAAGAGTACGAGAGTTTGAGTGAGTCCGTAATTGGGCAATTGGTGAAGAGAAGATAGCCATTAGAGGGCAGCTTAGTCTCGAATCCAAGGTAGAACAAGAACGAAGGTGAATCGCGGGGTCGAAGCCGGGTTTATTCGGGTGTTCTTCAGAGTATATTTTATAAGTCTTCTTCTGAACTTATTTGTTCCATACTAATGATTTATTTGATGTTCTTTGCTAAATTGATGAAGTACTTTTATTGGATTATTGATATTATAATTGATTCTTGATAGTATTATAATTCGATTTAATGAGTATTTGAAATTTTCTCGTTCTTAATTATTAAATTTGCAATTGAGATTGATTGTTATCTTTCATGTTATTATTTGTGTTAATTAGATCGATTTAGAGTCAATTTCGGCTTAGTCCAAATTTGGTTTCAAGTAAGGGAGATAGGGAGTCTTTGTTACTATAGTCTCTACGATTAGTCTAATCGTTAAATTGAGTAATTTTGCATGAGTCGGTCAATTGTTGTTATCAATAGGTTAGTTTGAGTAGAACCGAAGTGGAATTGGTTAGTTGTGTCGTCAATAGTAGTTTATTAGTTTAGTTCTGTATCAGTTTTATTAGTTTAGTATTATCTTAAACAAACCCCCCATTTTATGTGAATAAATGTATACTATGTAAATTTCCGTTATTTTGTAATTTAGTTAAACATTGTTTTGAGAGTTAAAAATCTCCTCGTGGGATCGACCCTTGCTTACCCTTTTACTAGTTGTTAATATTTTTGGAGGATAAGTTAGGTAAATAAATATTTAATTTTGTACGGTAAACGACACGTATCAAAGAAAAGATAAGAAGATAAGAAGGAACCAAAGAAAAGAAAAGAAGATACGAAGGAGGGGCGTGAATTGAAGAGCCTCAAAGTACAAAGCAACAAAAAAATTCAGAAACTTATCTAATGCCCTTTAATCTCGCAACTCCATCAAAATCCTTCGATGAGCTACTCAAACGGGGACATGTAGAGTAGTTAGGCGGCATGTATGAGTGAGGGGTGTTTCCACCAAAAAAGCTTCCAATGAGCTACTTAAACGGGGACGGTTGCCGCCTAAATCAAGACGCACAAGCGCACCTTCATTCATGCAAGAGGCGCTTCTTGCTCGGCTTTTGTAGTGACTCAGCCATTGAATGTCGAGCCTAAGTTGCTGGAGCCCCTCTCGGCAAGGATAGTGCCGGATGAGTCCATTGATTCAACCAAGGTATTTTGACCGGTTGTATGCTTTTAAATCAAGTCCTCTTGCGTCATATGCTTATAATAGAGCTCTTGGACGCCCAAGGATACCATGCAGCCCCTGCTCACGCATGAGAACCGCTTGTACGCAGCCGGGCTTCAATACCATTTGACCTTTGTATATATTAAGTAATATGCTACGCAAGTGCCATAATAATGTGTTGTTTACGCATGTATGGCTAGATAGCTACCTATTTGAAAGGCCGCATGGGTAATGATCAAGCCAAGAATTATGGTGCCAAGTGTATATGATGCAAATGAAGGACACTCCCAACTTAGCAAGCGGCATACTGATCGGCTGTATTTATCAGGTCGAGTCCGCTTGTCTTGTGCTTACAAGAGAGCTTTTGGACGACTATGGGAAAGAAGCAGCCCTTGCTCACACACATGAACAAACTCATTCGATCGACATTAGAGCCGATTGTATATAGCGGGGCTGCAATGCCGTCTGACCCATGCTTCGTTGTTTGGCTGGATTACCGTGTAACTAGGCTCAATCATGGCCAACTAATTATGCATTAGAGGCGGCATACACTAAGTGTAGGTGAGCAAAGAAGTGAGACGGTCTTCAATTAAATAGGATGCCGCCTATATCAAAGAAGTGCTTAGTACACCAACACATTTAACCATGCCGCTTGTGTGTTAGCGTCTTCCAAAGGAGGGGAATGATGGCCATTTGGAAAGTACCGCCTAGCATACTCTAACACACGGTTGCCGTCTACCTTATTCCCTCAAGTGAACTTGAGCTCTCGTTGGACGATTTCGAGGCCCGCTGAGCTATCAACATAGTGCCGGATGACTTGCTTATTATGCCTTGTTTAACCAAATATGAAGGTTGCTTGTTTTTATAGAGTTGAAAGCTCTCTCGCATCGAACTCGGCATTTGGACGTGTATTTTTGGAATGTTGCTCTTAAAAGACCTGCTCTTGTTGCAAGGGGGAGGCTTTCGAATTTCTCACGGCCACAACAATGCCGCATGGTGCTCGGCAGCTATTCTTATAAAAAGCCACCCCTCCAATTTCACATGGCCTTGCTGCCATTTAACCAGCTTGCCGCCTAGAAGTTTGTAGGTGGAAACTTTCAAGTGTTTCTTTGTTGCATGTAAGCCGAGTATTAGTGTAGTTGGCCTGCTCATGCAAAGAAAATATAAATAATGCTCTGCGATCATACGGCTCACAAAAGCATGTATAGCATAATTATATAATAATTATGATGATGGTGATTCATGCATGCCAAGTGCCTAATTATTCACTTTGTATGCAGGAATCTCTCCTTGCTCGGCATTCCAAGCCATTTTTTTTATTTTCTTTTTTAACCATAATAATGATAATTTGTGGGCTTGAACGCGCATGACGCCTGTAGTACTTGAAATTTGGCCTCATGACGCCTGTTGTGCTTGACAGTTGGCCTCATGACACCTGTAGTACTTGGCCGTCTAACTCCTTCACACCAGGATGATAAGATAATACCGTCCGCAGAAGGTTTTCTTGGAAAACACAGAAGGTTGTTCCTCAAGTTTTAACAGTCGGAGCTTCCAGTCTAAAGGTTGGACGTTCAGAGCCGCCTGACCCTCAAAGAGGGCCGGCTGCATGTATGGTTGTCCATATGGCATGTATGGCTGTTGAGGCGCATACAGGGCCGCATGGAGCATCTGAGGACTAGAGTGAGCGGACATGCCGCCTGTCTGTTCTCTCGGTTTGATTGCGAATACCTCAATGAGGTATTTTGAAAGCTGTCTGGGTAGGTCGACGTTGAAGCCGACTCAGACATTTAGGATGAGGGGGAGCACTCGATCCTCGACTTCGACCATAGGCCGTTTCTTATGAGCAGGCGGTACAGGTTCTTATGAAGCCATCTTAGAAGTACTCTCCCCACAGACGGCGCCATATGTTTCGGGGTTTTTTTATATGTCTTGCGGGAGAGTTACAACACCAAAACTAGCCTCTAGACGCCTGTACCTGCAAAACAACAGACACCCAGGGGTGGGAGTTCCGCCTTCGACGATTGAGTTAGAACGTGTTTGGATGTAAAAAGTGCGGAATGTAAAGAAAGATCAGGCTCCTCTTAGGAGATGAGTGATCATCCAGCTGTCTCAGATATCCTCAATATTTGAGTGTTTCACTCTTTGTTTTTTGAGTTGAATGTGTGTATGTTATTCAATGTGTATTGAATTGTTTTCCAACTGATGTAAATGATCAGTATTTATAGTCCTTTGGGACAGGTGCCCTTTTAGGTTATTTAACCTAAGTAGATGGGCTACCCACCGTTTTACGGTTTTTTAGGGTTATGGGCTTAAAGCCCGTTTTCCCCTTAGAATGACACGTGTCATGCTCTAATTGGCTCATTGAGCGCTAAGCTTAGGGACACGTGTTGTAGTGGCATTGGTCCACATGTCAAGGGTATTTTTACCCTAAACACCCTTATGATAATTTTAGGATATTCTAGATATACTAGGTTTTTTATTTTACAAGGAAACCCTAATTGAATCACATGTGTATATATATGTACTCCCACATCATTCAGTTTTATGAATAAAGTTTTATTCTCTTCGCTACTTTTTCCTCTTTCTCTTTAATTTCATAACAAATTGCAATTTATATTAGATAAAAAAATTTATATTAATTATAAAAATAAAATCAGCGCGTTTTTTGTGTGGTTGATCATATCCTGTAGCCGGATGAGAGACACCCAAACACTGACCGAATAACCCCTAATCAATTGAGTAACCCTTGATCAACCAAGTAACTCATGACCAAGTAATCCCGACCACACTGTGTGACCAGCCACATACGAAACTTTGTAAAATATAATATTATTTGATTATATTACAAATTTTATCTAAATATGAGAAAAAAAGTTATTAATTCATTTTATAATAAAAAATTCAAGTAGTAAGCAAGCAAATATCACAAAGTTTATTAGATAAATATATATTTAGTAAAATATTTTATTTAAAAATACAAACAAATCGTGCATCCTCTAGTGTGTATATATATATATATATATATATAATTTTGATGCATGAGAAATTTATAATTTCCTCATATGACTTAATTCAAAATTATTTAAAGAATTTTTTTTTTGAGGAAATATTTAGAGGAGGCATTAAAATATCCTTTTCAAAAATTACGGTACAAATTATTTATTTATTTTTCCTCCTTTATGATGTTCTTGAAAGTTTTACGCCTCCCTAATATTACAAACTTGATATCATTTGATCTAGCGGTCTAATTTCAGCACATGATGTCTTTAGAAATATCTAAATGTCTTCTATAACATATTAAATTTTGGGAACCATCGGTTAGTATGATTGAGAGAATGAAGATGAAATAGTTTTCTCTTTAAAATCGCTCCACTCTGAGACATTAATTGCAAATTGGGTGATAATGGTAAAATATATTTTCGGAATTGTTGTTTTCCTTTTAAGAGTATATTGGTGACTATGTATAATTACCCTGCATGAAATTCTCCTTTTTTAGAATTTATTTGATATTTTATATAAAAGTAATACGCTTGGTTGGAAAGAGCAATCATGAACAACAAACAATAACTATAAATCATAAATAATCAAGCAAGATATGATTAATATAACAACCATCATAAAAAAAAATTTAGTAGTAAGATCCTATGCGTGATACTAAACAGATTAATAACAAATCCTTGCATGTCACTAATAATCAAAATCAAAGCGTTATCCTAAACATGATCCTTAAGTAATCGATTACTTACTTTGATGCCTCGAATTTCTTGCTATTAGAACAATACACACGTTAGTAAACTTCAAGAAAGTTAAATCAATAAAGTAAATAAATCAAATATGAATTGAAATATAGATTTGGGACCAAACCCTCATAACTATTAACCTTTCACGTCGAGGTCGAAGGCAATGTCGAGGATGGCTTGGAGTATTCAAATCTCATGAAGGAGGTATTGTGGATGATTTAAATGTATCAAGGATGTGTTATAGTTAATTGTAGCTTATGAATGATAAGGATTGATGATGATTGGAGCTAGGTGGTTATAGTTAATTGTAGCTTATGAATAGGGGTTCTAGCTGATTTGAAAACGGGAAAAACGACCTCTATTTATAGGGGAAAAAGAGAGTCTAAGCGATCAACAAAGATTAGAATTCTAATAAAAATAAAACTCTTTTTGACGTGGCGCGACAAGTATCGTGGCGTGATGGAGTGTATCACGTTGCGTTGGTTCTATCGCGGTGTGTTGGACAACAGTTTTTGCGGTTTTTGTTTTTATCATAATTTTTTGATCTAGGAGTCGGAATAAGATTAAATAATATATCGTGGGAAAGCTCTATAAATCTACTTTCCTACCCAATTGAAATCAGATTGATATCTTTTGTAGAATCTAAGATATGATCGAAATATTGGAACATTGTCAGTTTTGGATAGAGTTTAGTATTTCGTTCATATTTTTTTCGTTATAGCTCGGAATTAGGATCGTGATATATCATTGGAAAGCTTATTTCAAAGGGTATACAATTAGAAAATAATAGGACCAGGATTATAATTGTGAAATTTATCCGAACGTCTTAGAATTTGAACGGGATAAGGATTATTAAAAGAGAAGTTTTATTCAATCTTAAACTCTTTGATCTTTATCTTTTCGGAAGGGGTAGATTAGAACCTTCTAAAAAAATCTTGAGGTTCCGAAAGAATCCTAATTGGTTTAGGATTAGGAATAAGGTATTTGGACCCTCACATGATCATTGGGTCGTAGGTAAGGTGGGTCAAGGCTCGGTTTGGGCTTGATTTAGTATTTTGGCCATAACTTATTCGTTAGAAGTCGGATTTGGGCTTATAATATATCGTTGGAAAACTCTTTTTAAAGCCCACCCAACTAAACAATAATTGGATTGGGAATACATACCAAAATAATCTTATTTGGACGTTTTTAATGTTTGGACACGAAATGAATGATTTTGGGTTTAAAGGCATAAAATGAATGATTTGGATTTAAGGACTTTGGGTAAGGTTACAAATATCATCTGTAGGGTTTCTTAGTGACCCGACACTACGTGGAAGGAAACCCACCAAGACCCGCCCCTTAATTAAAGCAATTAAACAAGCATAATAAACTTAATCAAACAAGATTAAGAACAAGAATTATACCTTTGACGCGTGCTTCGCTCCCAAAGAGCTCTTACTTCAAAATCCCGAAAAGACAAGATCTCCGACGGATCGTGCCCTCGACCCGACCCGAGCGTCCTAAGTCTTGAAGGTTAGTCAAGACCCGGACAAAATAACTATGGGTTTAGCGAATCAAAGGTTTACTCTTTTCTTAGAGTTGTCTTTTTAATTCCACTCAAGGTTGTTCATTACCCAATACCCAAGCTTGGTATTTATAGGGAAATAAACCCTTGCATTTCATTCCCCAACCAATGTGGGAGAATGTTTAATTTGCTAATTAATTTATTTCTAAAATAAATTAATAAATAAACACAATCACAATGCAACAAGTGTCAAGTGGAGAGAGAAGGTTAGGTGAGGACCATGAATGGGTGGGGGGACCATTGCCTTGCTCCTCAAGGCTTTGCCCAAGCTTGGTCCCCACCCCTCACCAAAACTGGCATCTCATAGACAACTGGGCTGGCAGCCTGCCTTGGCTACCAAGGCTGCCACCTGGCGCATAGCACCAAGGCTGGGCAGCCAGCCAGCTTGTTATGCTAGCAAGCAGTGCTAGCACGCACTGGCCTAGCACGCATCAGCCCCCAGCACGCTGCGAGCTGCTGGGCGTTGGCGCTGCTAGCATAGTGCTGCTGCCTAGCAATTCCTCGCACACACACTCGCACAGGGCCTCTCGCACCGCCAGCCAGTTAGGCCAGCATACACACAGCCCAGCCAGCGCACTCACGCACGCAAGGCCTAGCATGCGTGCTGCTAGCGAGCCACGCATGCTGGGCTTGGTGCTGCGTGCTAGCTTGTTGTGCTTGGAGCTGCCATGAGAAGGCACGCACGCAAGCACACAGCTCGGTGCCTCATTGCGAGGCTGCTGGGCGATGGTGCACCCGCACACGCACACACGCATGTGCCTAGCACTACGATGGTGCTGTGCGTGATGCTAGGGTGCTGCGACAGTGCCCACGCACATGCACGCACATGTGGGTGCTGTGCTTGGCGCTAGGGCTGCGATGGTGCGAGGCATTCACGCACACTTGTGCCTCGCCTAGCACACCATGGTGCACCTATGCATGCGATGAGCTAGCCTAGCCTAGCTACGGCTACGCTCATACTTGTTGCTTGTGATTTTTGCGACGATCGGTCTTGACGCCTTAGGCTCGATTTTCGACGTCTGTATTCGTAAAACTCTGTCGACTCATTAAATCCTTTCAGATTAATTCGTCGTCTCGGATCGGTGATTCTATTGGGTTCGACCCGAAGGGTTCAGTTAAGATTAAGCTGCAATATCAATTGTACCTCGATATTACTGATCGGAAGCGGCCTCCACCTAGGCATTCCGATCACTTGACCTTACTGAAAAATTAGCTCTGCAATAATTATGAACCCTCTATCGGAAGAATACATTTGTTGGAAGGACACCATTCCTTTCAATCTCCCACTTGTCCTTCCGGACAAGTGTGCATACAGTGTATAGCTCATTTCCTATGTCACTTAATGTTTCTTCGTGAACTATAAGGTAAGATTCTTTGTCATCCTTATTACGTTCAGAAGTGTTTCTCGATCTCCGAGTTCGACTGTCAATAAGCAGATGATTTCTAAAATCCATCTGAGCATGGCCATGCATTTTCACAGTCTCGCTCTTCGAGCGGCCTTGTAAACAACAAAACATTTTCCCTATTGTTATTAGGGGGACAATCCCAGTCTTGTATTGTAAGTTCATCTTACTAAGAGGACATTGTCTCCCGAGTGTTCCCGTTATGATCCCCAGTTACGGCAGACGTTTGGAAACATCAAAGAGTCTAGTACTCAAATAAGAAAACTTCACAGTACTCGTGGTCGGAGGAAATAAGTTCCGATAGTCATAATGAGAAGTGTACTTATGACAAAATTTAAATTTTCTTAAAGTACTCTCATAGGTCTTATCCAGTACAGCTCCAAACTGTACCTGTTCAAATGATTTATGACCGTCACGTCCTCGCAGCACAAGAAACGGTGCTGTAAATCATACTACACACTAATCTATGGCGGTCATCAATCGTCCATCTGTTAGATTACCTCGATTAGGGACACTTTTCGATTTGATATTCAATGTTCACTTAACAGGTGTTTCTTTATCCAAGACATGGTCTTGATACCCTGTTTTGAATATTTCCGTAAATCGAATGGACTCATTATTTAATTCTAAACCACAATTAAATAGTAATGGAGTGAAGGATAATTTTGCACAAAAATTAATTACTCCATTAATGAATGGTTTAAATACAGTGTCTTACATTAAATTTCCTATTTAATTAAAACACATGTATAGGGAATTTCAAAGCCAGTCTCCAACATTCTTGATTCCCATTGCCTCAATGTGCTTGTTGTGTTTCACTTGAGGCAAAGGTTTAGTCAAAGGATCGGCTACATTATCATCCGTGCCGATCTTACAAATTCTGATTTCACCTTCGAATTTCCATTCCCTTATCATGTGAAATCGCCTTTGCACGTGTTTGACCTTCTGGTGTTCTCTCGGCTCCCTGGCCTGAGCGATAGCCCCATTATTATCACAATAGAGGTCTATCGGTCCCTTGATTGAGGGTACAACACCAAGTTTGCTAATGAACTTGCGAATCCAAACAGCTTCCTTGGCAGCTTCTGAAGCGGCCAAGTACTCGGCTTCAGTTGTAGAGTCTGCAGTGGTGCTCTGCTTGGCACTCTTCTAGCTAAACGCTCCTCCATTCAGACATAATATGTACCCCGATTGTGACTTGAAGTCGTCTCTGTCAGTCTGGAAGCTAGCGTCGGTGTAACCTTCAACAACCAGTTCTTTGTGGCCTCCATACACCAGGAATTTATCCTTGTTCCTTTTCAGGTAATTAAGGATGTTCTTGGCCGCAGTCCAATGCGCCTCTCCTGGGTTCGATTGGTATCGACTCAATGCACTTAGGGCATACGATACATATGGCCTTGTACATATCATGGCATACATGATCGATCCGATTAGCGAAGCATATGGGATCTAATTCATTCTTTCTCGCTCAACAGGTGTCTGTGGACACTGTTTCTTGCTGAGAGTTACGCCATGGGACATGGGTAAATGCCCTCTTTTGGCATTTTCCATGTTGAATCGAGCCAGTACCTTATCAATGTAAGTACTCTGGCTTAATCCAATCATCCTCTTAGATCTATCCCTGTAGATCTTGATGCCCAATATGTACTGTGCCTTTCCTAAGTCCTTTATTGAAAAACACTTTCCCAACCAGCCCTTTACGGACTCCAACAATTTTGTGATGTTTCCAATGAGCAGTATGTCATCGACATACAGGACTAGGAATGCAATATCACTCCCACTGACCTTCTTGTATACACAAGATTCATCTGGATTCTTGATAAAACCAAACTTGCTAATGGCTTCATCAAATCGCAGATTCCAACTTCTGCTGGCTTGCTTTAGTCCATTAATGGACTTCTTCAGCTTGCAAACCTTTCCCGCGTTGCCTGGATCGACAAAACCTTCTGATTGTGTCATATACACAGTTTCTTCCAAAATCCCATTAAGGAAGGCGGTTTTGACATCCATTTGCCATGTTTCGTAATCGTAATATGAAACAATCGCTAGGATGATCCGGACGGATTTTAGCATTGCAACTAGTGAAAAAGTTTCATCATAGTCAATCCCGTGGACTTGTCTATAACCTTTTTCCACCAGTCTAGCTTTGTATATTTATACATTTCCTTCCTTGTCTGTCTTCACCTTGAAGATCCATTTGCAACCAATGGGTGTATAACCCTTGGGCAAATTCACCAAGTCCCAGACATGATTTTCAGACATGGAGTCCATCTCGGATTTCATGGACTCTTGCCATTTTGCAGAGTCGGGGCTCATCATAGTTTGCTTGTATGTCGCCGGCTCATCACCATCCATTACTAGGATGTCTTGATCATCGGTTAAGACGATACCGAGGTATCTGTCTAGTTGAGATCTTTGCCGTTGCGACCTACGTAGGGTAATCGGTTGAGCATTTACATTGTCTGTTTGATTCTGACCAATCTTCTTAGATGCTTCCAAAGTATCTAGATTGTCAGTTTTGTCAGGTTGACATTGTTGCTCGTCCTCTCGAACTTCGTCGAGTTTGATTTTCCTCCCACTTGTCATTTTGGAAAGGTGATCCTTCTCCAAAAAGACACCATCACGAGCAACAAACACTTTGTTCTCGGATTTATTTTAGAAGTAATACCCTTTGGTTTCTTTTGAATAACCCACAAAGAAACACTTATCCGATTTGGGGTGAAGTTTGTCCGAAATTAATCGCTTGACATATGCTTCGCATCCCCAAATCTTGAGAAAAGACAACTGATTAGGGGATTTTTATCCACCAAGCGCCGTTTGACAAGTGGACCAACCAGGTTCCGCCACGCGTCCTCCACGGACCACTTAAGACACGCCACGTGTCCACCCATGCCAAATGGGACAACCGGCCATCAAGGCCCATTTCAGTCTAGAAGCCCGATCGGCCCTAGGTTTACCTTAAACCTAGAGAGTTGCACGCTTCCCAAGGCTATAAATACTCGATTAATCCTCATTAATCAAGGGACCGAATAATTAACGGAACGGAGGAGAAACATTACGGAACACACTAATAACCGGCTGATCTCGCTAGCAAAGCAGATTACCTACATTAAATACTCTCACCTAGAGAGACCTTATTACTTTAATTTCTGTATTGATTACTCCTTAATCAGGTACTAACTTGACCGTTGGAGGCGGAGCTCTCAGGAGTCTCCGTTATTTTGCAGGTACAGGCGTCCGGTTCCAGTCTCGGAATTGTAGCTCTCCCGCAGGACATCAGAAAACCCCGAAACATTTGGCGCCGTCTGTGGGGAGAGTACTTCAGAGATGGCATCCAAGTCTGTACCGACCCCAGAAGAGAGGCGTCCCCTAGACGACCCTCAAGTTCAGTCGGACCATGATACCGAAAGTGAATTTGAAGTTGAAACTCATACAGCTCCAGACGGGACCCTAAGGGCCCGCCGTACCCGTCATACTGAAATAAGGGAACGGGAGTATCTTCAAACAGGAAGCGAGCCAGCAGGCGCACCGCTTGCTCGGCAACAGCCGACTGATGGGTCTGCTCCCATCACAAGGAACGAACTCATGACCTTCATGAGGGGATTCAAGGGAGAGATCCAAGAGTTGATCAACAAAAAACCGCCTGCTTCAGTCAAAGAGCAGGCGGCCAAAAAACCTTCCACTTCACTGAAGAGGAAGCCAGTTCAAGGGCGAGAGGCGACTCCCCATCCTAAATCTAAGAAGCGGGAGCCGTCTGCTCTTGATTTCACAAAACTCCGTTATCCTACGGGAAATAGGAAACCGGTTCGTCATATTCAGGCGGACGGGTCAAAGCAAACGTTCACAGATGCTCGGCACCTGCTAGAGCAGAAGAAGAGTGACCGATTATCAGAGTCGGCTTCTACTTCAAATTTTCAGGACAGTTTGCGAAATGCCTCGATGAGGCCAACTCAGTCGTACCATGAGAGTCAGTCAGGCGGCACCTCCCGTCAGTCTGGCTTTCATAGTGCGCAGGCGGTACCAAATTTACCATTTGTGCCGCAACAACAGTATTTTATGCAGCCACCTCCATTTGGTGGACCTGCAGCAAAAAACGTCCAACCTATGGACTGGCAGCTACGGTTGCTTAGACTTGGTGAACAGCCGTCGGCCTTCTCCAAGGAAATTACTGAAGCCGCTCAACCGGCCAAAGTAAAAAATGTACTAGTAGGCGCCTATGACGGCACTACTAACCCAGAAGACCATCTGATGGCATTCACCAACCTGATGTACCTTCAAGGGTTGGATGATGCTACTTGGTGCAAGTGTTTCCCAGCGACTCTCAAGGGAATCGCACAGCAATGGTTCGGCAACCTGCCGACTGGTTGTGTAAACAGCTTCAGGACGCTTGCTTACTTATTTGCCTCCAACTTTGCAATGAACATCCCTGCGAAGAAAACGACCCTTGATTTGGGAACAATTCAGCAGGGTGAAAAGGAGGGGCTTCGTTCCTACATCAGGCGGTTCAACCTGATGAGAATACAGATTCAAGGGTTACCGGATGAGGTAGCTTATACTGACTTTTTTAGAGGTCTCAAAGACGGGTCTACCTTCAAATTTGATTTAGTTCGAAAAAGGGTGGCGACTCTTCAAGAGGCCTTGATTGAAGCAGAAGCCTATATACAGGCGACTGATCTGTGTACAATGAAACAGTCGGACGGGAAGAGGTTCGACAATAGAGAAGGACGACAGAAACAGTCGTCCAACAAAGATGAAAAAAGAAAAGGGGTCTGGGCGGCTGATTCCTCTAAACAGCCGGCCAAGAAGAAAAAGGAATTCAAACCATACTCCCCAAAGTATGTGTTTAACAAGGATAACCAGTTTATCCTAAAAGAAATAAAGGGACGGCTCTCAATTGAGAAACCGCTCCCCATGAAGGGTTCTGCGAGCAACCGGAACCAAGACAAAATCTGTGCTTATCATGATGACATTGGTCATCACACCAACGACTGCATTAGTCTCATGCGGTACCTAGACCGCTTGGCTGATCAAGGTGATCTTGACACTTATGTCAAGAAATCTACGGGGAATACTTCCTCAAAAAAGCAGTCGGCCAAAAAGAATCAACAGGCCGACAGTTCCGATACAGATGATGCAGTCGTCTACACCATTGCAGGCGGCTTCTCAGGAGGCGGCCCCACTATTAGGGGCAACAAAGATAATATAAGGCGGTTAGATGTAAATTCCGTTCACCAAGAACGACCGTCCAAATATACATTTCCTGAGATTGTCATCACTGAAGAGGATCTAGGAGGAATAAGGGGGCCGCATGACGACCCTCTCGTTATTGAATGTAAAGTGGCCAACCAGAGAGTTGGTCGAATCCTCATAGATACTGGGAGCTCTTCAGATCTCATCAGCAGCAAATGTCTGTCAAAACTGAAATATCAGACGGACTGCATACATCCGGCCTCCCACCCTTTAATAGGGTTTGGAGGAGGAGTCGTCCACCCACTGGGACGAGTTGATCTACCCGTCCGCCTGGGCGAAAAAGGGGAAGGACGACACATGGTAGTCCGATTCCTAGTTGTAGAGGAACTCTCTGCCTACAACATGATTCTGGGTCGCCCAACCCTGAATAGTGCCAAGGCTGTTATAATCCCGTCACTTATGCTGCTTAAGTTTGAAAGGGACAATGGAACAGTCGGCTCCCTAAGGGGAGATCAGAGGATGGCCCGAGAGTGCTATCTCTCGGATGTCAAACCCACTGCTAAGGCCACTGGGTCAAGTGGAGAAAAAACAGACCTTGACAATGTCAAGGAAAGTGCGCCTGTTCAAGAAACAGGCGACAGAAAAAGAAAGGCGTCCCAGACAGAGTCCGCCAGAAAGGCAAGAAAATAGCAATCATTGGCAGAGGACCGGCCGGATGAGTTCCGCCCTCAGCCGGCTGGTGAGCATACGGACCTGATATTAGACGACTCCCGCCCTGACCGAACAGTCAAAGTTGGGACGACTGCTCTGAGAAACCTTGGTGATGACTTTCACAACCTGTTGAAAGAATACAAGGACATCTTTGCATTTGAAGTCCATGAAATGCCAGGCATTAGTCCTGATCTGGCAGTACACAAACTCGCTGTGGATCCGAAAAAGAAGCCGGTACGGCAAAAGAAGCGGAACCATGGTGAAGAAAGAGGTCAGGCGGCCGCCGCCGAAGTCAAAAAATTACTTGATGCAGGGTTCATTCGGCAATGTTACTTCCCAGATTGGGTTGCAAATGTGGTACTTGTTAAAAAGCCGAATGGCACCTGGCGAATGTGTGTAGACTACACAGACTTGAACAAGGCGTGCCCCAAAGACAGTTACCCTCTGCCCAAAATTGATAACCTGTTCGACTCAACAGCCGGCCATGCCTTGATGAGTTTTATGGACGCCTATTCTGGTTTTCATCAAATTCCTTTGTGGAAGAAAGATCAGGAGAAGACGGCCTTCGTCACTGATCAGGGATTATACTGTTATACGGTCATGCCGTTTGGTCTTAAGAATGCCCCGGCTACATTCCAACGAATGATAAACACAGTGTTCTTTGATCAGATTGGGAGAAACGTCGAGGCATACATTGATGATATGATTGTTAAGACTAAACTTCAGAAAGATCATCTGACGGACCTCCGAGAAACTTTCGCCACACTCAGGCGGCACCATGTCATGCTCAATCCCAAGAAATGTGTACTTGTTGCCGTTGACTACTTCACTAAATGGGTAGAGGCGGAGGCTGTAAAGGGAATCAAGACGAAAGATGTAATTTCATTCATTTGGAAAAACGTCATCACTCGGTTCGGGGTTCCCATGTCTATGGTTTTTGATAATGGTCCCCAATTTGAGACGCCTGTTCTCAAAAGCTGGTTGGGAGACCAAGGAATTGGACATTACTTTGCATCTGTCGGCCGCCCACAAGCAAACGGCCAGGTAGAAGCCTTTAATAAAATCATCTCAGACGGTCGCAAGAAAAAAATTGAACGAGCAGGCGGCCTATGGGCAGATGAACTACCACATGTTCTTTGGGCCATTAGGACGACTGAAAAAGGGGCGACTGGAGAAACTCCATTCCTCCTAACTTATGGTGCAGAAGCTGTTCTTCCAATAGAACACTACGAGCCGACTCTTCGAGTAATGCTATATGACGAAGAGGCAAACTGGGAAGCTATGCGCCTGGCATTAGACTCACTTCCTGAAAAGAGGGGCAATGCTGTTTTGCGCCATGAAATCTACCGCCTGAGAATGACTAGATCATACAACAAAAAAGTGCACAGGCGTCCACTCAAAGTAGGGGACTTTGTACTTAGAAAAATGGAAGCAGTTGGTAGGGCTAACGAGTCTGGCAAACTAACTCCCAACTGGGAAGGACCCTACCGAATCTATGCGGAAGTCAGGGACGGTACCTACCGTCTGGAAACACCAGACGGACAACCGTTGCCTCGAACTTGGAATGTAGATAACCTTAAGAAATATTTCTTTTGAATGATGTAAAGTAAAGAGCTACTTAATAAAGTTGGCACTTACTATTCAATTTTGTATTACGAGGGGCATGCCGTCTGTACCTTTACAGTCGGCTACTCTCCATTGAGTTTCACTCTTTATCTTTACAGGGGCATGCCGTCTGTTCCATTACAGTCGGCTACTCTCCCTCGAGTAATTTACTCACAATACTTAGCTAAAAAGTTTAGGGCCTGGCCGATCCTGTAACTAACAGGCGGCTACCCTTCTTTTACTTAGCACATACGTTCACCAAGAACATACCAAGGCCACTGGCCGAATGATCAGACCAGGCGCCTAGTCAACTGATCTAACTTTTAAAAACTAATCCGACCTGTCCCAACATTATAGCAGGCGTCCGGCGGCATCCATTCGGATGAAATTCGTCGCAGAGAGCAGCTCCCTTTTGGGTGGAACATTGTTCTATAAAATAATTACACGGCACCTATACGACTGTCCCAAAGGGCAACCACGTAGCCGTTTTTGAGACAAGGATAACTCTATCACTAACCAAACCAGTGGTAGCAGTTGACATCTGAGTCAGATGACCGCCTGTATTACTTGGGATAAATGCAGGGGGTACCTATTGAGTTAATAGCCAACAAACATTGGCGAATCAAGGGGTCTAGCCGGTCTACGCCGCCTGGTACCTCTACTTCTCAAACAAAAGTGACGGAGACTGAGTAACTCCAAAGTTAACTCATAGTCAGTCCTTCAAATTTGGTATGGAACCTAAAAAGTTTGAGTCGTCCGCCTGTTTTATACAAACAAGGGCACTCGAACCCCTATTCCTACTGGATAACCTATTGAGTAAATAGCCAACAAACATTGGTAAATCAAGGGGTCTAGCCGGCCTACGCCGCCTGATACCTTTACTACTCAATCAAGATTGTGACGAAGACTAAGTAACTCCTATGTTAACTTAATAGTCACTCAAACTTAGTACTGAGCCTAAAAGGTACGAGTCGTCCACTTGTTTTTAATAAACAAAGGCTCTCAACCAATACTCTTGCTAGGTTAACAAATAACAAATTAGAGGCCAACATTGGTAATAAAGGGAAACAACCGGTACCCGCCGCTTGTTTTCCTACTTAAATTCCTTGGCTACTTGGTAATTCTATTTACTTGGTCAAATTGAATAAAGAGTTCGAATACCGATTGATTAAATGGCCGACTGATCATCTATCCTGGAAACAGACAACCAGTCGTCCAGGGGCATAGGCGGCATACTTACTATTTGTACCTGTCTTAACGTTCGGCCATACACAACAGTCTGTCTAGTGAGCAAATTTCAAATACTTAGACAAATTTGAACAAAAACAAAAAATTTGATTAAAATGAGCCGGCCATAAAAGACCAGCAGAATATTCAAAACCCCGGCCCCCTGGCCGGGTAATTACAAAGCAAACGGCACGCAGGCCGTGAAAAGAAAAAATATACTTAAAGCTTAAGAAGGGGGCAGTTCAGTATCAGCAGCAGCCGCCTGGTCAGCACTCTTCTTGCTGGACTCGGCCTTCGCTGCATCATCTTTTGATGCCTTTCCCCCAAGTGGCACAAGCGCCACAACCGGCTCTTCCTCCTCCAACGCAACGTCCATCGCCTCTTCTTCAGCAGCCGCCAGGATCTGTTGATTATATATTTCCGAACACTGGCGGTACGTTCTTTCCCATGAGGCAAAGTCGGCACTGGGGAACAGTCGTTCCCAGGTCATGCGTTGGATTTGGGCGGAGTCTTCCACCATCTCCCGGACGAGCTCTTGTTTTTCTTGCTCGGCCTTGTCCGAGAGCTCTTGGGTAAGACTCTTCTCCTGGTTCACCAGGCGTTCTTTTACGTTAGCCAAAGATTTCTCCATGGCTTCGTAAGAGTGCATTTTCTGGCGAAGGGGTTTCAGCTCGGCTTTAAATTTGGTGACGGTCCCCTCCAGCTCGTCAACCTTCTTTTGGGCCGCCTCTAGCTGAGCCCGAACAGCGGCGGTCGCCTGCGCCTGATAATAAAGAAGATCAATGGTCAGTACTTCATTTTGGGCAATTTGAAACATTGCTTTATCACAGCTGGAGGCGGCCATAGCCTTTGCGGCCTTTACCTCTTTGTTTTTTCCGATCAATCGGCTTGCGAAGGCTGTTGACTCGGAGCAGGGCCTAAGTACAAAGAAAAACAGGCGTCAGTTTCCAATCATAAGGGTTAACAGGCGTCCTGGAACTTCAAAAGGGTATACCTCAGCTAGGATCCCCGAAATTCCATCGAGGTCAAGGGTGCCGGCACCCTTGACCGCCTCCCTGTCAGAGGGAGGAACTACTTTAACCATTGACTTGGCTACCTCAACCAAGTCAAGTCCCTGGGGGCCGGCTGCATTAAGCAGAAGGAAAAACAAGTTAGACCTAATCAAGAAGGAAGCAAGAGTGAGTTTTTACAAGCAAGTGTCCATACATCTAGGCGGCCCCGCCTGGGTTTTTGAAGAAGTGGCCGGCTGCTTCTCAGCCGCCACTGTTTTCCTGGAAGACCCAGGAGAGCTTGCAACAGTCGTTCTCCGGGCCTTGGGGTCCGGCTGTTGCGAGGAAGAAGCCCTTGGAGTGCCAGACTGAAAACAAAAAGAGTTAGTATATGCATAATACAACTTAAAGGGGAAGAGTTTTCAAAGCTTACCAAGGGTGCCTCCTTGCTGGGGGAGTCGGCGTACGACTGCTTCATTAGCGAAACCCGCAGCATGGCCGCCGCAGTCTTAGATGCTGTTATTTTACTCATGGCGTCGGCTGAAAGAAATAAACAGCAAAGTTAGTAAAAATCCCAAGTAAACAAGGCGTGAGAAAACAGAGTATTCGTCAGGCCGGCTACCTCTAGAGCACCGACTGCCGAGGCCACAGGCGGCCAAGAAGTACTCATCATAGAGCCACTTGAAGCTCGGGACGCAGTGTAGGGGTACTTGCTCTCGTACCCCTGAAGTAGAGTTCACCCTAGTCTCTACTTTGAAGAGTCCTTTGTCTAGGATCTCTCTTTTAGCCTTTGGGGGAACAGGCGGCATGCTGCGGCCGCCTGCAAGAAGAGGCGGATCTCTGTTCCACTTGTTAAAACGTTTGTTCAGCTCCGTGTCTGAACTCTCGATAATAAGGAAGGTGTTCCGCCAATCCTTCCATTTGTTTGCCTTACCTCTCGTCATGAGGTAACCCCTGTGGCTTGTTAGTTGATACCAGCCGGTACCTCCCGACTTAGGGGTCCGGCTGAGATAGTTCATGTGGGCGAAAGCCTCAAAACTTGGCTCCACCCCGTTCAGTTCGCACCCGGCCACATAGCCGAGTACGTTTACCCAAGAGTTGGGGGCTAACTGCCATAACCCCAGATCATACCCATCTAAAATCCGCTGAACAGCCGGATGTAATGGGAAGCGCAGACCAGCTTTGATGGCCGCCACATAGCAGCCAAAACAGCCGTCACCATAGCTGGTACCAGCCGGCCAGACGACAGTATCTTCTGGATCCGGCACAAACAGTAAATACTCCGGGCCCATTTTGTGGTTAGCAATAAAGCTCGCCACGTTGTCTCGCATGGTTGCGATCCGGCCCCGGGGCACCCTGCAGTAGTAGGGGGTGTTTTCCTCTCTGTAAGAGGCGGACGGCTCTGCCCAATTATCCCCCTTCTCCACTGCATGGGAACTTCTCGCCTCTTGTAGGCGGTTATGTTTTTCTTCTGAGTCAGAAGAACTATGGTCAGAAGAACTATGGTCAGAAGAGCTGGAATCGGACTCGTCCCCTGACGAGTCCGAAGAGGACGACGCCTCCCCTCTCCTAGAGGGGCCCGCCTCCTCTCCCTTAGAAGGAGCAGAAGGTAAATTAGACATGTCCACGGTTAGATGAGAAGGGAACACCTTGGTCCCTCTCTCAGAACTGTCAGCTTGACAGTCGCCTCGTTCCACATCTGGCGCCTGGTCAGATGTTTCGCTAAGGAGTACCCTTTGGGAGGAGCCGTCTGAGTTTGATATTCTAGCAGTCTTTTTTGTTCTGGCCATCACGTTCTGCATAGACACAGATTCAGTCGGACTTTGTATAAAGGGCAAAGGTGGGTCCAGAAAAGGGCAGGCGGCACTCCTAGTCCTAGATTCAGCCGTCCCCGGTGACCGGCTGATCACTAACTTAGGGCGTGTCGTGTGCTTCCATGGTGCCATTTCAAAAAAAAAAAAATAAAAAGGAAATTAAGAGTAAGAGAACTGAGTTACCTGAACGGATGACAGTTGATGAAGTCCTGAAAGTTCGGGTCAGTCGGCTTGTCAGAACAGGCGGTAGGCAGAAAAAGTCCGAAAATGTCAGATCAAGTTCAGGGGTCCGAATGTTCTCGCAAAAATTCTCAAATGTGAAAATGACCGAAGTCAGCACTTCCTTTTATAGGCAAAATGAGAAGGCGAAGGGTCGCCTCCGAATTCAAATTTGGGCGGGAGAGTCTCCCGGCCGTCTGCAAGGTGACACCTGTAACGGGCCGTCGCCTGTCACCGTGCGACACCTGTCACAGGCGACACGTGACCAGTCGCGTGCCACCTGTGAGGGGCAAATGATTAGGGGATTTTTATCCACCAAGCGCCGTTTGACAAGTGGACCAACCAGGTTCCGCCACGCGTCCTCCACGGACCACTTAAGACACGCCACGTGTCCACCCATGCCAAATGGGACAACCGGCCATCAAGGCCCATTTCAGTCTAGAAGCCCGATCGGCCCTAGGTTTACCTTAAACCTAGAGAGTTGCACGCTTCCCAAGGCTATAAATACTCGATTAATCCTCATTAATCAAGGGACCGAATAATTAACGGAACGGAGGAGAAACATTACGGAACACACTAATAACCGGCTGATCTCGCTAGCAAAGCAGATTACCTACATTAAATACTCTCACCTAGAGAGACCTTATTACTTTAATTTCTGTATTGATTACTCCTTAATCAGGTACTAACTTGACCGTTGGAGGCGGAGCTCTCAGGAGTCTCCGTTATTTTGCAGGTACAGGCGTCCGGTTCCAGTCTCGGAATTGTAGCTCTCCCGCAGGACATCAGAAAACTCCAAAACAACAACCTAGGAGGTTTCTTAGTCCATAATTCATATGAAGTCTTTTCAACACCTTTTGACGGAGCTCTTTTCAGTGTTAGTGCTGCTGTTTGTAGCGCATGTCCCCAGAAAGAGATAGGGAGTTCACTAAGACCCATCATTGATCGAACCATGTCTAACAAGGTCCGATTTCTCCGTTCGGACACTCCGTTCCATTGAGGAGTTCCAGGAGGTGTCAACTCTAAAAGAATGCCATTTCTTTCAAGTGATCGTCGAATTCATGGCTCAAATATTCGCCACCTCAATCCGATCGAAGTGCTTTAATGTTCTTGCCAAGTTGATTTTCAACTTCTTTCTGAAATTCTTTGAACTTCTCAAAGGATTCAGATTTATTCGACATTAAGTAGATATAGCCATATCTACTATAATTGTCGGTGAATGTGATGAAATATCGGTAACCTTGTCTTGCGGGTGTGCTCATTGGTCCACATACATCCGTGTGTATTAGACCTAATAAGTCACTTGCCCTTTCTCCCAATTCGGAGAATGGCTGTTTTATCATCTTGCCTAATAAGCATCCTTAGTAATTTTCAAACGACTCTAAGTCGAATGAGTCAAGAACACCTTCTTGAAGAAGTTTCTTGATGCGTTTGATGTTAATATGGCCAAGACGACAATGCCACAAGTAGGTTTGATTCAACTCGATGGTCTTAGCCCTTTTGGCAGTATTCTCGATGTTATAGACCTGTTTGTCTAGTGAAAGCACATAAAGACCATTTTCTGAATGTGCCTTACCATATAAAACATTATCAAAATATATAAAACAACTATTGTTTTTGATTCGAAATTCGAATCCTTTGGCGTCCAACGCCGATATTGAAATAATGTTTTTGGTCACTCTAGGAACATGATAACAGTTTTCAAGTTCTAGAACAAGCCCAGTGGGAAAAGACAAACTGAGAGTTCCAACGGAGACGACAGACATCCTTGCTCCATTGCCGACCCGAAGCTCGACCTCTCCCTTCTCTAACCTCCTACTTATCCTTAGTCCCTGAGCATTGGAACAAAGGTGTGAGCCACATCCGGTATCTAATACCCATGATGTTTTGCTAGCGAAGTTTAAGTCTATAACGAAAATACCTGATGAAGAAGCAACATTGCTGTTCTTCTTATCTTCCTTGAATTTGAGGCAGTCCCGTTTCCAATGTCCCTTCTTCTTGCAGTAGAAACATTCGGAATCGGATTTAGAAGAGGATGCCCTTTTGTCCTTGCTGCCCTTGGCAGATTTTAACTTAGGCGGGAATTTCTTCTTTTTCCCATTAAAGCTCTTCTTTTTGCCCGGACGTTTGAACGGCTTGCCCTTCCTCACCATGAGCATGTCATGCTTGCCCTCATCCTTGAGGGCTTGCTCGGCTTGCTTCAACATACCATGAAGCTCGGTGAGGGTTTTCTCCATACTATGCATATTATAGTTCATCTTGAACTGATCATAGCCTTTGTGAAGGGAGTGGAGAATGATGTCAATTGCCATTTCGGTTGAATACCCAGCATCAAGCCTTTCCATGTTTTCAAATAATCCAATCATTTTGAGAACATGCGGGCTGACTGACTCTCTTTTCTTGAGCTTTCTCTCAAGGATCTGCCTTTGGGTTTCGAACCTTTCAGTTCGGGCCTGCTCTTGGAACATATTCTGAAGTTCAGAAATGATCTCAAAGGATGTCTCCTTTTCAAAGAAAGTCTTTTGAAGATCCGGAGACATTGTGGCCAACATGATGCATTTGACATCCCGATTGGCACTTTGCCATCGGTTAAGGGCAGCCTGAGTGACCTCCTCATTGGGAGCGTCGGGCATTTCCTCATCAAGGACGTATTCCTTTTGCTCATGCATTAGTACAATGCGGATATTTCTTTTCCAATCAAGAAAGTTTGGCCCGCTCAACTTCTCCTTGTCGAGAATTGAGCGCAAAGAGAATTGGTTGTTGTTTAAGTTACTTGCAGACATTGTTCTACAATTGAAAGAATTTGAAGTGAAAAACCATTCATACATCAATAAGTTGAAATTTAAAGTGTTCATGCACATATTCAAACTTATTGAGCATTTTATCCACGCATTTTTAAGATTGTCTCTTATGGTCGAGAATAAAATGATTCTGAGATCCCAAAGATCAAGGTTAAGCATGATTTGGCTTGTCTTAATCATTAAATATCTTACGGTAAGAAACCCAATTGCTAATAGCTCCAAGCTACTCTCGATTTGATAAAATGTCGCATCTAATGCATTCTTGACATTTTATCTCTTTTGCCACGACATCTAAGGACTCCTTACTGATATCATTGAGCTTAACCAAGATAACTTGTATACCTAGTATACCTTACGTTCCTAGGGAAGTAGTGATGCCTCGCTTAAGCGTAATCCATCACGTACGCGCATTAGTTCGGTAAGTGTTGTTCTTGGAACGACAAATTTTAGCTTAATATTTTTAAGGGACTTAGGGTTTCTATGTTGGTTGATTTAACTGAACTTAACTAATCGTCGCAACATAATAGAAGTCCTAGACATGCATCTAGCAATCATGTATAATAATAATATATAAGGCATAAAATAGATGCATTTGGCAACTAGCATGACCCCTTGAAATCTTCAATTTCCATGGGTCTTCATCTTGGCTCGTCTTCGTCAAAACGCCGTCTTGAGAGATCTTGGCTAAAATGAAATAAAAGAAGCTAGCTAGAACGACTAAGATTAATCTAATAGTACAAAAATACTTAACGGTTCGCAGACCGTATTTAGATTTACAAAAATACATAACGGAACGCAGTCCGTATTTTCTATCCTAGTCGGGCCCTACCAGTTGCCATTTTCAAAGAACATGTTTTGAAAGCAATCTTCCATTCACCCGTTCACTATTTGTGAACGGCCCATGCAATTTTACGAAATACATAATTAAACACGCAAAACTAGTAACTAACTTAGGTGGTTAATCCAATTAACGCGCCTAATTAAAACTAGTCAAAGTGGTTTAATCCATTATTTCTAAACGCAAAATGCTTACGCACTTAATTAAGCTCCCACTAAATTCCGCATCCGTACTTAATTAATCCGATTAATTAAGTCGGCATAACCCATAATTTGTCAAAATTTTGCAAAATCGAAAATCGAGGTTTTTAGCCTCGTTAAAATAATAACCAAAGTATTTTAAAACCGGGATAATCGTAAAATTATAGCTCAAACTTAAGCAAAATACCCCACACAAAACTTAGGTGGATGCGCACCATAGCTGCTAGGCAGCCCATGGCATGTTGCGCTTGCTGTGCTGTGTGCCAACATCCACGCCCAGCATGGCATGCTAGCTTGCTAGCTGGTGCCTGGCAGCGTCTGGCAGGCTGGCTAGGGCTTGCTACCTCGCTGCCCAGCAGCACGCACAAGCAATTCCAACAGCCTTGCCATGCATCTAGCACTACGGAAGCACACCTCTCCCACTGCCACACTGCCATGCACCAACGATGCACAGCCATATGCGCACCACAGGCAGCCTAAATGTGGGCTGCTAGGCAGCCCGACTAGCCTTGGTGATGTTTGAGGTTTTGCATCGTTTTGCGTGCATTTTACTCGGAATTTTAATTCCGATTTGTGTGTGACAATAATTAATTCCAAATTACATTTTAGAATTATTTTGAGGGAAAATAAAATAAAATAAAATTAAGTCTAACTTAAAATTTATTTTATTGGTGCAGAAGCCTAAATTTATCCAAAATTTCAATTTTGAACAAAAATTAGGTCATACTTTATGCTTAAAATAAAAAGAACTATGTCCAAAATTAATCTTGCCAATATGCAAATTAACAATGGATTTGACAAAAGGGAGTTGAAAAATAAATTAACCATCCAATGACAAAAAAATTTCCAACTTGCATACTTGTGTAAAATACCAAGATTACATCTTCCAATATGAAGATTAATCAGATTTTACTCACAAGTAATTGAACTTAATGGATTTTAATCAACTAAAACATGAAAAAATCCAAACTTTGTTCAACATGGAATTTAGGATTAGGGTTCCAATCATTTAAACATTTAAAGATTAGAACTTTAACATTATTTGGGAACTTAAAATACAAAATCACAACAAGTTTTCACACTTTATTGCAATTTATTTGCAAAATTTGTAAAAAACAAGTTTATGTGATAAATTGGTATATCAACTTAAGCACTAATAAACACTTCATTATTATGCTCAAGGATATTTTAAAACCAATAGATTAGTGATGCAAATGTGCATTTAATCTAACCTTGTAATGCTTGCATTAATCAAGGCTTAAAAAGAATTAAAATTTTCGTTAAAAAACGAAAACCCCAGAAAAATTAGGTTTCTGGTTCGAATTTGGCTTCTGGGCAATCCTAAAGGGTTGAAACAGTTCCATAATGTCGATTCCACCCAAGAATCACTATTTTTGAGTCAAAATCTGGGTTCGACAGCCAAATCGAAAATAAAATCGAGTTTTAAAAATTAATTAAAACGAGCATCTAATCTAATTAGATGAACATGAACCAGAAAATAAATTCTTTTAAAAACACCTTAATTAAAAAATAATTGCAAAAATTAAAAGGAGCGTGGCTCCGATACCGCTGTAGGGTTTCGTAGTGACCCGACACTACGCGGAAGGAAACCCACCAAGACCCGCCCCTTAATTAAAGCAATTAAACAAAGCATAATAAACTTAATCAAACAAGATTAAGAACAAGAATTATACCTTTGACGCGTGCTTCGCTCCCAAAGAGCTCTTACTTCAAAATCCCGAAAAGACGAGACTTCTGACGGATCGTACCCTCGACCTGACCCGAGCGTCCTAAGTCTTGAAGGTTAGTCAAGACCCGGACAAAATAACTATGGGTTTAGCGAATCAAAGGTTTACTTTTTTCTTAGAGTTGTCTTTTTAATTCCACTCAAGGTTGTTCATTACCCAATACCCATCTTGGTATTTATAGGGAAATAAACCCTTGCATTTCATTCCCCAACCAATGTGGGAGAATGTTTAATTTGCTAATTAATTTATTTCTAAAATAAATTAATAAATAAACACAATCACAATGCAACAAGTGTCAAGTGGAGAGAGAAGGTTAGGTGAGGACCATGAATGGGTGGGGGGACCATTGACTTGCTCCTCAAGGCTTTGCCCAAGCTTGGTCCCCACCCCTCACCAAAACCGGCATCTCATAGACAGCTGGGCTGCCAGCCTGCCTTGGCTGCCAAGGCTGCCACCTGGCGCCTAGCACCACGGCTGGGCAGCCAGCCAACTTGTTGTGCTAGCAAGCAGTGCTTGCACGCACTGGCCTAGCACGCATCAGCCCCTAGCACGCTCCGAGTTGCTGGGCGCTGGCGCTGCTAGCATAGTGCTGTTGCCTAGCAATTCCTCGCACACACACTCGCACAGGGCCTCTCGCACCGCCATCCAGTTAGGCCAGCATACGCACAGCCCAGCCAGCGCACTCACGCACGCAAGGCCTAGCATGCGTGCTGCTAGCGAGCCACGCATGCTGGGCTTGGTGCTGCGTGCTAGCTTGTTGTTCTTGGTGCTGCCATGCGAAGGCACGCACGCAAGCACACAGCTCAGTGCCTCATTGCAAGGCTGCTGGGCGATGGTGCAACCGCACACGCATACACGCATGTGCCTAGCACTGCGATGGTGTTGTGCGTGATGCTAGGGTGCTGCGACAATGCCCAAGCACATGCACGCACATGTGGGTGCTGTGCTTGGCGCAATAGGGCTGCGATGGTGCGAGGCATGCACGCACAGGCCCATGCGCCAGTTCCCAGCACTGCGATGGCTGTGCTTGGTGCGATAGGCTAGCCATGAGCGCCTAGGCATGATGCTAGGGCTGCGATGGCGCCTAACACTTGTGCCTCGCCTAGCACACCATGGTGCACCTATGCATGCGATGAGCTAGCCTAGCCTAGCTACGGCTACGCTCATACTTGTTGCTTGTGATTTTTGTGACGCTCGGTCTCGATGCCCTAGGCTCGATTTCCGACGTCTGTATTCGTAAAACTCTGTCGACTCATTAAATCCTTTCGGATTAATTCGTCGTCTCGAATCGGTGATTCGATTGGGTTCGACCCGAAGGGTTCAGTTAAGATTAAGCTGCAATATCAATTGTACCTCGATATTACTGATCGGAAGCGGCCTCAACCTAGGCATTCCGATCACTTGACTTACTGAAGAATTAGCTCTGTAATAATTCTGAACCCTCTATCGGAAGAATACACTTGTTGGAAGGACACCATTCCTTTCATGATCAAGGTCTAAGGACACTTTGCAAGACTCTTCAACTCTTTACTGAACTCATTAATCAAAGACATGAAAGGTACTCATCACTGGGTTTATTTTTTAGGGAGACACAATCAGGTGTCTACATTATTATACTAAAGTAATCCCAAACCCTATTTCCCTAAAACATGTGTCACCTTCTCAGTAAAAAATTTCCCGCCCAAACTTTGGTTATTTTTTCTTATAATTTTTTTATTTTACTTTTTTTTTTTTTTTAATCTTTCAAAAAAGTTTGTTACAATATAAGAGATAATTTGGCTATTATGTTAAAAAAAAAATAATTGGGTTAACTTATTCTTCTTTCATTTAACAAAATAAAGAAAATTTTGCCACAATATAACTTTTATTATAAAAAAAATACTTTAAATAATTATGTACTTTGAAATAATTACGTAATATGTGTATATAAAACAAATACAAAATGTGAGAAATTATAAAAATATTTTTTTTCAAAAAATATCCGAGCGCTGCTCGGTTAAAAGTTTACTACCTAATACATTGATTTATTAATATATTAGACTTTAAAAATTAAAAAAAAATTAGTGTTATGTGGTTAATATCCGTACGATATAGTGACATACCTTTTGTACCTTTTTTATTGACACTTTCTAATTGTTAAAACGTTTAATACAAATTCATTAATTTTTTACTTTACTATGTGATAATTATAATCAATTTATAAATAAATAGTTACCAAATACTACATATGAAATTTGTTTATAGACTAACAATTGTTTTTTATAGGTTGTTGCAAACATTTATACTATATTAAAGTAGGAAAAGAAAATCACGTAAAAAAAAAGAAAAAAAAACAAAAAAAAAAAGCAAGGAAGAAAAATTGTATATCGGCAGATTAAATTGTTTTAGTAATTACTACTACTACTACAACTACTACTACTACTACTACTACTACTACTACTACTACTATTATTATATCTCAAAAACAGACAAAGTCATACAACCTACAAAAATTAGTGGGAAGCCGAGATACAATTTGGGCCCCCACTCCTCTAGTAATTACAAATCCTATCCTAGTGAATATATGAAAAGCAACACGTGCCCCAATGTCTTGCATCGTCGAGAACTTTTGAACCCACTTCAGCAACGCAACAACCTTCTTCTCTAATTCCCCAAGTGAAGAAAAGGAGAAGGGAATGAAACCATATCCAATCGCCTAACAACTAGATTCGTACTTGACCCGCTTTTAATGAGCCGCATTAGCCACAACCTGTCAAGAAACAAAGTCAGATAGCCCAAACTGTGTCAAGGGAGAAGACCCTGTCAAGTCAACACAGACATCGCGATCAAGATCCCAGGAATAAAGTAACACACCTACAGGTCAGAGGGCCCCGTCATTCCCTCTAGACAACCCAATGTCAACCTCTTTTCTAGCTAAAATCCCAAATCAATAGAAAACATCAACAAGGGTATCCCGAACAACATTATGTCGATGCTTAATACCCACCACACCTGCACATGAGACTGCATAATCACCAAAAATATCCCCGGTAAAAACCTTGGAACAAGAAGAGCACGACGTCGAGACAAAGTACAATGGAACTCCCTACCGGTAGCACAACACACATCGGTAAGTCTTTGCGTTCATCGTCTGACCCAACCCCGAAATAGGGACCGCCTGAAGCCAAGCAAAGGTGTGATCTCCCTGCTGCAATATCCACAATGCTGATTGTTGAGGAGATAAAGAAAAGGTGGATTCTGCAGAAGCGGTAACCTTTGTAAAATATATATCTGCCAATTTCTTCATGAGTTTAGGGGCAGCGACCTCACTAAGATTACACAAAATATCAGAATCCACCATTCTATTAAACAGACTCAACGCATCCTCAAAGGCTCTACCAAGACCAACAATGCTAGCATGTCACAGAAGCTTTGTCTGCAACCAAGCAAACTATAACAGAGAAGCAAGAAAATCATAATGACGAACATCACCCGCGGAATAAATACCAAGCCCTCCAAATGCAAATGGTAAGGTGGCAAGCCGCCACTTCCAATCGCCAAACCTAGGCCCCGAAGTAGTAGCAATACGCTCCAAGAAAGATCGAAGAGCCTCATCAAATCTACGCTGAGCCACCTCGAAATTACTAAGAGGATAAGTAGGCAAGGAAAAGTAGAGTTTAGAAAATCCAGTACATGCCCTAAGTAAAAACAACTCGCACTAAGGATCAACGAGCGTAACAACCTTATCCATAAGCGCAATGGTCTTGGCCACCCTTTGCATCACGAGTTCACCACTAAAATCGGAATTGGAACTAGCGGAACAACCAAGCAACTTAACACTATGCAAAGGTCGAGCAATAGTAGGGGAAAAGACACCCACAAGCCTGCGTCGAGGGTCTTCTATAGGCCAGAAAGCTTCAGTTTTTTCCACGTTGAGGTGTAACCCAAAACGAGGCCCTTCCTCCATTATCAACTGTAAAACCTTCCCTACCACCACAGTGTCACCAATAATAGTGTCGTCATCCAAATACCACGCTTGAAGATATACCTCAAAAGCATCTCTGATTTTACACACAAGGGGTTGTAAAACCAAAGCAAATAACAAAGGACCAAGGGGATCACTCTGTTGCACCCCCTGAGATGACCATAAGGTGTGGTCCCCATAATACAATCTTGCTGGATTAGAGTAGAAGAATTCAACCCACCGCGAAATACCCGGACAACAGCGACGAACTTCACGTTACATGACCGCACGATCAACTAGATTGAGGCATTTTGAAAATCCACCAACATTGAAAGACCAACATCAGAACCACGATCCTCAATCAATCGATTTATAGCATGAAGAATTGTCTCACCACTGGAAGAAACCCCAACACCAAATTGAAGACCGTCAAAGTAACTACCCAAAGACTGGTCAACCATAACAACACCGACGTTCGAAACCAGACGCCGCCAAACAATACCCACAACTCTAGGACGAATACCACCACTAGTCTTGACAAGTGGTGTGAGAGGAGCACTAGCAATATACTCTCCTAGTTCCATAGGACATCTTCCAGCTAGAAAGAAATTAACCACCCGGGAAATATAGTCAACAACTCATCTGAGACAGCCACAGTAGCACCACTCCAGCAATCCATAAGGTGTTAAGCACGTAAACCGTCCCTACCACATTATGTGCCACGCGGAAAACTCTTAATTCGATCCGAAACAACAGTAGAAGTAGCAACAAGATGAAGTTGATCAACAGGTATATCAGTAGGCAAGGATGGAGCTGGAGAAGAAAGGTGTTTTAACTGTAAATCTGTAAAAGTGGCCTCATTATATGGAGCAACATCTGAAGAAGAAAAAGGACCTGGACTGCGGCGATGTAATGGCCATCACAAATCTCCTTACGACACTGCTTAATATTACACTCTTCCAAATAAAGGTCCTCATCATCAACCACCGACAAAGTAGGAGAATCCTCTGCCAAAGTTTCCCTCACAAGCTGCAATTACCACCTGGTGCACTCCAAGAACAAATCGCATGGGAAATACTCTCTTCTTGATGCCGACGTTTTACCGAAGACCTAGACTCAAGACTACTCCGCGGGCGAAAGTTCTTAAGGGTGCAAAGAGGCAACACCAACAAAGAGACCAAACTAGAAATGTCATCAGGTTTAGAGATCACCTTATCAAGAGCACCTTTTAGAACCCGAGAATTCCCCAAACAACACTTGGGAGGGATATATTTCACAGTGCGAAACCCCTTTGGGAACAAACAATTAAGGAGAGCCACATAAAAACCACAATATTGATCTCGCACTAAACCATCCACATGTCCAATACGAGCAGGAGAAGAGGGAGCTTGCGGCTTAGAGAAATTATGAAGCATAAAACGAACAATACCATCTCCTTCATCAGGGGGTGACACATCCTTACCCCTATCATGACGACACTTAAAACGAAGTGTATGTGTTTTGTAGCAAATCCCACATAACCAAATCCCCATACGTGTAAAATTAACTTCTGCCTTAGTATAAACAACCAAATTAGATGTAAGAGAATGACGTGTGACATCCCTCGCACCAAAACAACAATGACGATCATGAAGATTCTTGCTTAAAAAACTACTAGTAAGCCCATTTCCACTCCCATCTTGACACCCACTAAGACCCACAAAGGGACAATGAAACCTCACAACGGCAGCCGACATAGCTATACACAACAACCACCAAAAACTACAGCATAAACCATTCGTATGAAACACCAACAAAACAAAAAGGGAACAAATACAACCCAAAATAGCAACAAAATTTGACCCGAAACAGCAACGGAGTACCTCTACAGCCCCCTGAAAAAAGCACCCAAAACTACAACAAAAATGGACCCGAAATTGCACCAAAACTGCACCAAAAAACCTTGATAAATGGCTGAAAAATTCACCTATAAACGCAACCCAATTATGCTTGAAATCCCCACCACACGTCGCCGGAAACACTAGTAGATTACGCCAGAAATGGAAGACTGATGCGACCAAAGAACCAAACGCAGCCGATGCCTGAAAAATGGCCTTAAACGGCCTGAATTGAGGCCTGAAACCGCTCCAAAACGCACCCAAAATTGAGAGAACCATCCAGAAATTTCCGCCTGAAATCGATAGAAATTGACCCGCCGCTAAGATATCTTCTCCGGACCTGTATGTGCGGTGATACAACCACTGGAATTCGCCGGAAAAGCCGCCTGAAAATGAACGTGGAACCTACCCTAAACGCCCCTAACCTAGAGTATTATTATTATTATTATTATTATTATTATTAGTGAGTCAGTTGGTTAGAATCTTACAAGACATTATTAATAAGTATTTTAAGAGTAGAAAAATATATACACATTTACATTTGGTACTAAAATTATTTTCTATTTTAATTGAAATAAACTCAATAGCCAAAATAATAAAGCTGCTAGAAAAAAAAGAATGATAACATTATAATAATCATGGATAATTTAAAATGATGTGTGTTGTGGCCTCCTCTCGTTCAGGTTACAAAAGTGATTCAAGAAGGCGCAATTTTAATTCAAGGGAGGGATCAGAATGTTGGAAGAAAGCTGAGTCGGTTGACGGAAAATCTGGAGATCGTTCGAGGGTAGATGCTTTTGATAATTTGCTTTTTGTTAGATTCATGGGATGTCATCATTTTCTGGGTAATTAACATGATCATATAAAACCTTTTGCTAAGGTAAATTAATAAAATTTTAACTGTAACTTTTATATTTGATGATGTACACTTTTATTTTTTATTTACCCATTCTAGTAATAAAAAAATTTCCTTAAATTCATTAGCTAGATATATGTAGTCTTAAGGGCTGCATATAAAGAGTCGAATAAGGAAATTTTTAGTAATGTATGGACGTTAATTACAATTTTAAGTAATGAATAATCATTAATTACACCATTTTATAAGGTGATTTGGTGATATATATTCTAAATTACTATTATTTTAAAGTAAATTAAATGTTCATTTGCAGCACTTAGGATTGCATATCAATTAGTTTTATTTAATATTTATTAGTTTAATTGCTTACATGAATGTTTATGTTGGAGCTCAAATCAGTTATGTTTATTTCAGTGTGAAGCCACTAATAAGGATAATTGTCAAGTACATTTTTTTTTTGTTCCTTACTATTTAATAATGGTTCAATCTTAAATGAACCTTATCAATAAGAAAACCAATACAAAATATATTAATATATTTCCTTAAATTTATGTATTTCTACTAATATATATGCATGTTTGGCACAGAAGCTCAATGGTTTGATTATAAGCCCTATTGGTTGCATTTAGACCTGTCAAACAGGTCGGATCGGTCGGTCAGCGTAAAAATGCTTTTGGATTCAGGTTGAAAATCCTTGTACAAGACCCAAACCATTTGGTATCGGATTGACCCAACGGCTTAAGTCATTTGAATACACTCTTTTAATTTTCATATTTTGGGCTATATTTTTAGTCAAATATGTCTTATTTGCGTCTCAAAACAACAATTCATAATAAATATAGTCATATATAGTCAAATTAAACGGTACAAATGATATTTATGTACAAAATATTATACTAACCTTAACAATTTTAATAGTTGAACACATATTTATGCAAGAAAATCGTCTAAAATTTATTATATTACTAGAAAAACACTAGTTTCGGGTTGGTCGCGGGTTCTTCGGGTTCGAACACAATCAAGTTAGGGTCGAAATTACATGTTCAAAACCCACTATTTTCGAGCCGGGTCGAAAATTGACACGTCTAGCTGCGTTCAAGAATTACTAGTGTTTAGGGTAAAAATAACCCTAATACGTGGCACAATAGATGGGCGACACGTGTCCCAATAGGATGCTGACACATGTCCAAACACGGGAGCACTTGAATGAGAGAAAGGCCTCCTTACATCAGGAGGCCCAAATCCCGAGAATAGCGTTGAAACAACGCCTCCAAAGGACACATGTCCTCTCCTGATTGTGCCGCAAATCATAGCACACCATTCTAGGTCATCAAACCCTAGATGGCACACATTCGCACCCCTATAAATACCATAATCATTTATGATGGAAGGGGTGGATTAAGACATATCATTCAAGAGTATTAAATTGCTCCAACTTCTCTCTACTTTCTCTCTCTACATTACTTCGTTTTTCGGTCACTAACTTGATCGTCGGAGGCGTGTATTCCGTCAAACGGAATATTCGTTGTTTTGTAGGTGTCCAAGACCATTCGGCTATATTTAAGACCTGTATCCCGAGGGATTCCAAAAAATCCCGAAACAACTAGTTGTAATGTTTGTAATTTATTTGAGCTTGGGTTGTGTTTGTAATTTATGATACTTGTTTCACCTATAATAAATTACAAACGGCGCAAGCTCGATTATGGGCACCTGTCATTGACAATCGTAAAGTGTTTCAAGAATTCTTAGTTGTCGTGTTTGTAATTACCGTCCTTTGGCAAGTTGGCACAAGTTCGATTACATGTGCTGCTCATCGACAACAGTGAAGAGTTTCAAGAATTCCTAATTTTGGTGTTTGTATTTTTTCAGACAAGGTTGAATTTGTACAAAAAGGATAATTCTATGGATGAGCTTCGACAGCCAGATAGGAAAATGTTTGTATAACGCAAGAAAACCAAGCTATGTGATTGGTCAGAGAGAGGTACATATTGTGGTTCAATGTGGTTTAAGCTAACGTTTTGACTAACTTTAATATTTAATTTTACTTTTGCAGATGGGAAATATTTGGTTGGTCTAAAAGAGAAATATTCCGGCGACGTTATTAGAACTTGGCCGCATCTAGAGTTTAATAATCTCGATTTCACTAGCAGATTTGTCTGAGGCGAAGGTGTCGAACGCGATGAAGAATTGAAATTGGGTAAGAATGATCAAGTATTTTTTATTGTGATCATAGATTATAGTTTTATTAAATGTTTTTCTGAATTGTTAAAGAAATGGAGTACCACTAAGAAACAAGAGTTAAAGTGCTAGAAGATCAGCTCCAAAAATCTAATCCACAGATAGAAAAAATTAGTGCACAACACCAAGAAACTCTTCGGCAGCTAAAGATAGAACAAGAGAAGAATGCTGTACAATTTGGGAAGGTAACACTTAAACTTGTTTCTTGGTCTTAGATATGTAGTGAGTCTGGTTATGGTGACCTTGTCTCTGACATGTATTTAGGGATTGTTTATGTTTTCTACTGTAAAATTTTTTTGGCTTGCTTCAAAATATATTCGCAATTTCCCCCTTCTCCTGCTTACGGGTTCATGAAATATGAATATTTTATCTGAACTTTGTATTTTCGTTTCAGTGATTCTGAGATTGATGTTTTTGAAGCAGCTAACCAGAAACGACAAGAGGAAGAGATGGTATTCAACTCAAATCTCTAATCCCTCTGTGTTTTAATAAGTGTTACAAATTGACCGGCAAATAGTTTTAGGCAATTTAACTGACTTAAATAAAATAAGAGGTCAGTGGGGTATGTAGTGTATTAAAAAATTGTAAAAGAAAGGTAGTGGGTTTAAAAATTTAATCTGTATTAAAAAGTAATGAATGCGAGAGGATATAAATAATTTCACTATACTATTTTCACTAAATGCACAGTGATACGTGCGTTAAATTCTTAGGTTATTTACTTAAACTAGTTATTCAAGTTTTTTTTTTATAAAAAAAGAAATATTTTTCCCTCCAAATTCATACTCTTTTATTTTATAATATTTTTGTTTTTCCTATGGTTTTTAGGAATTTTTTTTATCAAGTGGACCGACTAAGGCAGATAGCCCAAAAGGAATAATCCAATGATCAGGCGGACGGTACTGTCCGTCCCCTTTTTTTATAATGATGCACCATTAGTTGGATATTCGGACAACGCTGGACGAATAAAGATTAGAGCAGGCGGCTCGTAAGGTATGAGCCACCCCCTCTAAAAGACAAAAGTTTAGGGTAAAAATACCCCTGACATGTGGCCCAACAAAATAGTGACACGTGGCCCAATTAATGGGCAACACGTGTCCTAATGGGATGCTGAGGACACATGTCCAAACATGGAAGCACCTGAATGATAGAAAGGCCTCCTTATGCCCAAATCTCGAGAATAGCGCTAAAACGGCGCCCCCAAAGGACACATGTCTCTCTTGATTGCGCCGCTAATAAGAGCACACCATTCTAGGTCATCAAACCCTAGTTGGCACACATTTTCACCCCTATAAATACCACAATCATTTATGATGGGAAAGGTGGATTACGACATATCATTCAAGAGTATTATATTGCTCCAACTTCTCTCTAGTTTCTCTCTCTACATTACTTTGTTTTTCGGTCACTAACTTGATCATTGGAGGCGTATGTTCCGTCAAACAGAATATTCGTTGTTTTGCAGGTGTCTAAGATCGTTTGGCTATATTCAAGACTTGTATTATGAAGGACTGAAACATTTTTCGCCGTCTATGGGGATACACGTCTGAAATGGCTAAAGATGGTCTGACACCCAGTCCTGATCAGGACGGACATGTAGAGAATATCATTACAACAATCAACACTAGCGATCCTCTAACCGCTTCATTTCATGAGGCGGAAGATCCCCTTGTCACGACTGCTTCGTTGAAGGCCGCCTTGGAAAAGCCTTAAAAGGAGCTTGACAGTAAGATTCCCTCTTTTGGACGCCTGTACCTGTAAAACAATGGAGACTCCGGTGGGTGGGAACTCCACCTCTGCCAATCAAGTTGGAACGTGTATGAGGATTAAGGTGCGGGAATTAAAGGGTCTCTCTCGGGTTCCAAGAGAGAATCTGCAATGTTTAATTACTCAACTCGAGGTGTCAGTTGTCTGTCTTTCTCTGATGGAGAGTTAATGTGAATTAAATATTTCTGAATTGATGTTCTTTAGAGGGAAAAATCTCCCTTTTATAGGGTGTTGGAAAACGTGCCCAATACTAGGTTTGTGTAAACCTAGGGTTGACTGAGCCTTGCCTAGGAATTTAGGTCGTAGGAGGCCATTTTCCTAGTTGGCAATTCTGCCTGCCACGTGTCGTGACCTGATTGGTCCACCTTGGACCTCTCAAGAGGTGACACGTGGCGAGCTCCGGTTGGTCCATGCGGATGACACGTGGCAGGGCTTCATTGGTCCACATGGTGGGGAAAAATTCCCTAATCATTTGCCCCTCACATGGGTGACGTGGCATGCCACACGGCGCCTGTGACAGATGTCACACCATGACTGGCTTACGGTTTTTACCATTTTTTTTACCCTTGAAATTCCCCCCTATACATAGGGGGTGTCCAAATCATTTGGAAATTCTAGAAAATTTTTTAAGACAAAACTTTGGACGCCTGCTCTGACTATTTGGACAACAACCGCTTGTTTATAGACCGCCTGTTTCTTCAGGCGCACAATTTTTCAAGAGTTCCGACTTCTCTAACCAAAGGTAACCGCCTGTTCCCTTTTGCACTTTCTCTTTGTTTTTTCTTTTTTAAAAAATGGTAGCCCAAAAGCACCTAGGACGACCTAGGTTAGTGATCAGCCAGTCACCGAGGACGGTTGAATCTAGAACTAGGAGTGCCACCTGCCCAATGCTGGACCACCCTTTGCGAACTGCCCAGAGTCTGACTGTCTATGTGTTTGTGTAGGACACCATGGCAAGAACAAAGAGAACGGCCAGGATAGCAAATTCAGACGGCTCCTCATTCTACGCGCCCATTAACGAGATCTCGGACGTGCCGACAGGCGTCCCTAGCACCCCAAGTGATTCAATTTTGGCATAATCGGGGGAGGAGGTTCAGAATGACCCTCTTATCATTGATCTATCCGAGCAGGCGACTGCTTTGCCCGAGAGCTCAAGCGACGACTCTAAGCCCAGCACCTCTAGTCGGCACTCTTGGGACTCGGAGGAGAAGCACTCTCGGCTACATACAGCAAGAGAAAGCCATGAGGTGGATAAAGGGGAGAGATGGGCAGAGCCGGCTGCCACCCAAAGGGAAATGTATACTCCCTACTTTTTCCATGTTCCCAAAGGCAGGCGCAAGGCCATGTCTCAAAAGATCGGGTGTTTTAGGGATGATTATGTAATGGGTCATGGCTATATTCTTATAGTGCCGGATTCCGAGAATATGGTAGTCTGACCAGAGACATCCTGCTATAGGGACGAGTGTTTTGGCTGCTATGAGACGGCCATTAAAGCTGGTTTAAGATTTCCTCTACATCCGGCTGTAGAGAGGATTTTGGATGGGTACCAACTAGGTCTCTGGCAATTCGCCCCAAACTCATGGTTCAACATCTTAAGCTATGTTGCCGACTATGAGATATATGGGGTAGAGACAAGCTTTGAAGCTTTTGCTCATTTAAACTACCTCAGTCGGACCCCAAAAATAAGCGGTGCCGACTGGTACCAGCTGTCTAGCCATAAAGGCTACATGATGACCATGGGAAAGGAGAACAAGTGGAAGGATTGGAGAAACACCTTCTACATAGTCTCCCACCTTGATAAGGTCAAGAATAAGAAGTTCAACAGGTGGAATAGAGATCCACCTTACCTAACAGGAGGATCTGATCGATCTACCGCCTGTTTCTCAACAAGCAAAAGAAGAGATCCTAGCCAGAGGGCTCTTCAAAGTTTTCATACACGCAAACCCCGAGACTGGGGTAAGGGAGTTCGTCCCTCAAAATTACATCCCAAAGTATAAATGGTTATACGATGGGAAATACCTGGCCGCCTGCGGCCTTAACAAGGAGATACCGAGAGGTAGTGGACCGCCTGTATAGAGTGTCTTGATAGACTTGACTAATTTTGTGTCTAACCATGATTCATCTTTCGCAGATAAAGCTATGGACAAAATCTCGGCCTCTAAGAAAGTAGCCGCCCAACTCCGCGCAACCATTTTTGGCAAGCGGTCCATTGAGGAGTCGCCTGCCAAATAGGCGCCTAGGGTGAGCTACTTTACCTTAGCACAATTTCCTCTATTTTTTCTTATTTGTCGCCTGTTTTTGATTCAATGACTTGTTGCAGAGCGACACTGTCAGACCTTCCTCCTCTACCCAGCCGGACCCCAAACGATAAAAACAGATGACTGAGGATGCGTCGACTCCTGGTAGCGCCAGGAGAAAGACGACAGATAGGCAAGGAAGGACTCCCCAAAGAGGGACAAGGACTCCGGCCACCCCTGGGAGCAGCAGGACTCCAAGAGAAAAGGAGGCGACGAGAGGTATAACTTGCTCAAATCTTCGAAGTTTAATCAAGCAACCGACTCCTTTGATTTCAAGCGGCTGGCTTTTTGTTTTTATGCCGCGCATTAATCAGTCTTCTCTGCAGATGCCCCTCAAGAGCTGGACTTGTTAAGATGGCCAAGGCCATACTAAAGGCCATCCCTGGTGAGGACAGGGAATCTGTTAAGGGAGTCGGCACCCTTAACCTTGAAGCCATCCTGGCTCTCCTTGCCGAGGTATACTTAGTAAAAAAGTTTTCTCTCTTTTTATTTAAATGTGTGCCTGGTGGCCTGTAACTGACGACTGTTTTTGGCCGGCTGCAGTCTATGCTGCGAGTGTGTGGTCTTCGCAATCCCATCACCCAGAAGAACAAAGAGATAAAAGCTGTGAAGGCCATGGCCGCCTCTGATTCTAATAAAGCTATGTTCCAAATAGCTCAAAACGAGATTCTGACCACTGACATGCTGTATTACCAGGCGCCCGCCACTTTGCAGGTCAAGAAGGACTTAAAGGCGGCCAGGAAGAAGATCTTGCAGTTGGAGAAGTCTGTAAAGGACCTCAAGGCTGAGATGGCGCCTCTAAAGGAGGCTGACAAGGAGGGCGAGGGACTCCGCGCCTGGGTGAACAAACTCAAGGGCCGCCTGCAAAATCAAGAGGTTGACCTCACCTAGAAACTTAACGAGAAAGCTGATGAGGAGAAGATGGTCGTTGTTCAGGACATGATGGACGACAACAGCGCCATTATGAAGATGACCTGGGCGACCCTCTTCCCTGATACCGGTTATGAAAAATGGGAGGGCCAATTCGCCTCCTGTTCTGGTCAATACAACAAGAAGATCATGGAGCAGGCAGGCGGCGAGGAGGAGGCGAATGATGAGGCGTCCAACTCCACTTCTGGGGAGTCGGACCAAGAAGAGGAGGACAAGCAGGAGGCGGACGGTGATGAGGAGCCTCCGCAGGAGAAGGTGGATGCCGATAAAGAACAGCCGCTGGTTGATGATCCAAATCAAGCGGCTGCCAATAATGAAGGTCCTCCTCCAGCTGCTTAAATTCCCATTTTTTATGTCATCTTTCTTCGGCCTGTGTGCCGCTTGTCCTGTATCAGTACCCGACCAAGGGATCGGGGTTTATATACAATTTTAAATTTCAACATTTCCAGTCGGTCATCTGGTCGACTGTTTATATTAATCATTCGGTCATTTTTGTCGTTTTCTTCAAATATTGAAGTTTTTGAATTTTTCTAAGTTTATGAAATTTTGAAGTTTTTGAATTTTTGCTAAGTGTATGTGGCTTGCCTCTTGCTTTCATGAATGCTTTATATACCGACTGTTCTTGCCCCTGGGTGCCTGGCGCCTGGTTCTCAAAGGTGAGTTGATTGACTTAGAATTTTTAATACTTTTGATAATTACTAATTCTAGGTCAATCAAATCACTATGGTGATTGCCCCAAACCAGGCGGTCAGTCGGCCATAGCCCAGGAGAACACCTAGCATAAGTCGGCTCTCGGCCTTAGTGAACCGGAATATACTAAGTTTGTACTTAGTTTATTTTATTGATTGTAAATAGTCCGTCTGCTTGGTGCTTGTATAGAACAGGCGCCAATCTGGACGTTTTTAATCAAGGTAGCTTCCTCGGTGTGCTAACAATAATAGGAAAAGTGGCCGAAGGCCGTTTGTTTGCTAAAAAACAGGCGGTTTCATTCGTACCTTTTAGATTCCAAATGTAGGTTGTTGAGTGACTATGAACTTTTAAGGTTGATCAATCTCCGTCACTTGTACTTGAGTAATCCAAAGAAATAGTCGGCCGTGGCCGTCTGTTGTGTTTATAACGTAGAGGAATAGTGGTCGAATGCCGTCTGTTTGCCAAAAAACAGGCGGCTTGGTTCCCACCGTTTAGGTTCCATCTCAAGTTTGCCAGAGTGACCGTGAGTTAACCTTTGGGGTTAATCAATCTGTCACTTTGATTTGAGTGAGTAGAAGAAATAGGCGGCTTGGCCGCATGGTACCTCTTTATTCGCCAAGTTTTGCTCGGCTATTTACTCAAATTAGGCCGACTATATTGTCCCAAGCAATAACAGGCGATTTCTGACTTAGATTTTAACTGTCTACCGCTTGTTTACAGTATAGCGGTACGTCTATCTTTGTCTCAGGTCAAAGGACTACGAGGTTGTCAAGTAGACACTCGATGGGGCTGTTTGTTTTAGGTTTATAGATCAATGTGCCACCCAAATGGGAGATGCCCTCTGCGACGAATTCACCCGGATGGATGTCACCGGATGCCTGCTCAAGTTTTAGGACAGACGTATTAGTTTAATTTTAAAAAGATCATCTGACCATGGGCCTTAGGTTGATCATCCGGCCCGTGGCCTAATTAGATTGTTCAGAAAATAACAGATTGCTAAGTTGTCTAGACTTAACGTTTTTTACTTAAGTACTTAAAAGAAATACGGCCAACTGTGTTTTGCACAGGCGTCTTGCCCCACTAAGGGGACTTGCACAAAAAATTGAAATAAATTGAAAACTTTATTGATATGTTTACAAATAATTTACAAATCTCAAAAGTAGTACTTTGCTAAGTTATCTACATTCCAAGTTCTGGCTAGCTGCCTGCCGTCTGGTGTTTCCAGGCGGTAGGTGCCGCCTCTAACTTCTTCATATATTTGGTAGGCGCCATCCCAGTTAAGAGTCAGCTTTCCCTGCTCGTTGGCCCTACCGACTGCTTCCATCTTTCGGAACACAAAGTCCCCTACTTTTAGGGGCCGCTTGTGCACTCTTTTATTGTAAGCTCTCGTCATTCTTAGACGATAGATCTCATGGCACAAGGCTGCATTGCCTCTGCGTTCTGGAAGTGAATCTAAAGTTAGTCGCATGGCTTCCCTGTTGGCCTCTTCGTCATAAAGCATGACTCGAAGAGTCGGCTCATAGTGCTCAATAGGCAGAACAACCTCTACCCCATAAACCATGAGAAATGGAGTTTCACCAGTCCCCCTTTTTTAGTCGTCCTGATGGCCCACAGAACATGCAGTAGCTCGTCAGCCCATTGGTCGCCGACTCTTTCAATTTTCTTTTTGATGCCATTAGAGATTAACTTGTTGAATGCTTCAACTTGGCCGTTTGCTTGGGGGCGGCAGACTGATGCAAAACAATGAGAGATCCCTTGGTCTCCCAACCAGTACGTAAGAGCAGGCGTCTCGAATTGAGGTCCATTGTCAAAAACCATAGACATGAGTACCCCATACCGAGTGAGGAAATTTCTCCAAATGAAGGAGATGACATCTTTGGTTTTGATGCCTTTGACTGCCTCCGCTTCTACCCACTTGGTGAAGTAGTCGACTACTACCAAAATATATCTTCGTCCGTATGTACCAGGCGTATAGGGACCCAGAATGTCCATGCCCCATTTGGCGAATGGTACTAGGCTATGGATAGCCGTTAGGCCAGTGGCCGGATGATGGATGAGCTTGCCAAACCTTTGACACTTGTCACATTTTTTAACCATCTCCATGGCGTCTGCTTCTAGGGTAGGCCAAAAGTAGCCTTGCTACCTAGCTCTCTTTTGCTAGTGTCTTGCCGCCTATATGGGAGGCAAAGAACCCTGAATGAAAATCTTCGAGGACCTCTCGGCCCTTCTCTAGGGTAACACACTTCAAAAGAGGTTGTAGATAACCTTTCTTGAAAATTTCCCCTTTGTGAATCTCAAAATTAGATGCACGCTTTTTCATTACAATCATCTCGGGGTAAGTATCTGGCAGGGTGTCGTCTGTTAAGTATGCTTGGATGCCATCCATCCAAGTTGAGCTTCGATCAAGGAATCCAATAGGTTCCTCCTCAATGCTCCTTTTTTCCATTAACTCCTAGAAAACAGACCTTGGTGTGTCACAGGAGGCAGATGATGCCAATTTGGAGAGGGCATTCGCCTAGTTATTCTCGGACCAAGGTACTTGACTTAAGTGGAATTATTCAAGTGACCTGGCCTCTTCTTTTACCTCCTGTAGATACTTGATCATAGCCGGGTGTGTGGCCTCATAGTCACCATGGTATTGGCTAACAATCAATTATGAATCAGAACAGGCGTCTACTTTCTTTGCCCCAGCTGCCTTACACATGCGGATGCCGGCTAGTAGGGCTTCATATTCTGCCTCATTGTTTGAGGCTTGGAACTTGAAACGTAGTGCATACTCATACACTAACATATGACGCCTGCACCACAACCGTTCATTGTGGAGCTCCCATCCGCATATACCTTCTAGACTTGGTTAGGATTTTCCGGATCAGCCGGCCTAGTCATTTCAACAATGAAGTCGGCAAGTGCCTGCCCCTTCACTGCTTTCCTTGGCTCAAAAGTAGTTTCTAAGCTTTGCATTTCAATTGCCCATTTAATCATTTAGCCGGATTCCATGGTTTGCATTCCATGGTTGTCAGTGGCCGCTTGATTGGTTGGTCAGTGTAGACCACGACCGGATGTGCCAAGAAATAAGGCTTCAGCTTCTTAACTGCCATGAAGAGGGCCAAGCCAAAATTTTCAACCATGGGGTACCGTAACTCAGCATTCTTCAGGACATGGCTGATGAAATAGACAGGAAGCTGGCAGCCGTTTCTTTCAGAAAGGAGAACGACACTAAGAGCGTGATCAGAGACGGCCAAGTACATGTATAACACTTCCTTTGACAGAGGGCTGACAAGCCTTGGCAAAGAGTGCAAGTGTTCTTGTAACTTTTGGAAGGCCGCCTCTGCATCCGTCCCCCATTCAAGCATAGTCTTCTTCTTGACTGCTTGGAAGAAATAGAGGCACTTGTTGCGTGACCGACTGAGGAATCTCCCCAATATCACCAAACAACCTATTAATTTTTTAACTTCCTTTACAGTGCGGGGCGACTGCATGTCTATGATCGCCTGTATTTTCTCTGCATTTCTATGACCGCCTGAGTGTGGCAAATGTTTCTCGGAGATCTGTAAGATGGTCCGTCTGGAGTTTGGAATTAACAATCATATCATCAATATATGCCTCCACATTCCTTCCTATTTGATTAACGAAGACTATATTAATCATTCTCTGGAAGGTAGCAGGCGCATTCTTCAAACCAAACGACATTACAGTATAGTAGAATAACCCCTGATCAGTGACGAATGTCGTCTTTTCTTGATCTTTCTTCCACAGGGGTATCTGGTGAAAGCCTAAATAGGCGTCCATGAAGCTCAGCAAGGCATGGCCGGCTGTAGAGTCGACCAAACTTTCGATCTTTGGGAGAGGATAGCTATCCTTCGGACATTCCTTGATCAAGTCTGTATAGTTTACACACATGCGCCAGTTTCCATTTGGCTTCTTTACAAGCACAACATTGGCAACCCAATCAGGGAAGTAGCATTGCCGAATAAAACCAGCATCTAACAATTTTTTCACCTCGGCGGCTGCCGCCTAGCTTCTTTCTTCACCATGGTTCCTCTTCTTTTGCCTTACCGGCTTCTTTTTAGGATCCACAGCAAGTTTGTGGACGGCTAGATCTAGGCTGATGCCTGGCATCTCGTCCACTTCAAAGGAAAAGAGTCTTTGAATTCCTTCAACAAGTGGTGGAAGTCTGCACCGAGTTTAGCAAAAGTAGTCGTCCCGACCTTAATAGTCCGATCAGGACCAGAGTCATCTAGGACAATGTCCATGTGTTCACCAACCGGCTGGGGACGGAGTTTATCCGGCCTTTGACCGGTCAGTGATTGCTATTGCTTGTCTTTTCTCTCGGCCATCATTTGGTTGGCCTTTCTCTTCTTACCGGCTGCTGTTGCGGCAGGCGCGGCTTCCTTAACTTGGTTAAGGTTAGTAGTTTCTCCACTGGGGCCGGATGCGACCACAGTGGTCTTGACATCAGAGAGGTAGCACTCCCTGGCCATCTTCTGGTCTCCCCATAGGGAGCCGACTGTTCCATCATCCCTCTCAAACTTGAGAAGCATAAGAGAAGGGATGATAACAGCTTTGGATTCATTCAGGGTGGGGGCCTCAAAATCATGTTGTAGGCTGTCAGTTCTTCAACAACTAAGAACCATACCACCATGTGGCATCCCTCCCCTTTCTTGCCCAAACGAATGGGTAAGTCTATTCGACCTACCAGATGTACCACACCACCCCCAAATCCCACTAAGGGATGAGAGACCTGGTGCATACTCTCGGGCTTGTACCTGAGCTTTTCCAGGCACTTATGACTGATGAGATTAGACGAGCTCCCAATGTAAATGAGGATCCGGCCAACCCTTTGGTTGGCCACTTTGCATTCGATGACAATAGGGTCATCATGTGGCCTCCTGATTTTGCCCTTGTCATCCTTAGTAATAACGACTTCGAGGTAGTCCTTGGACGCCTGTCCCTTGTCAACTAAGTTAACATCGAGGCGCCTGACATAGTCTTTATTGCCCCGAATGGTAGGGCCGCCTCCAGCGAAGCCGCCTACTATTGTATAGATCAGAGTTTCATCCGTATCCGAGCTATTAGCAAAGTAGGGCTTCTTCTTTGACGATTGTCTAGGGTTAGTCTACAAGGTAACCATAGACCTCAAGATATAATACTTGAGGACTCCTTTATTAACCAAACGGTCCAACAACCGCTTAAGGCTATAGAACTCGTTGGTGTCGTGACCAATATCCTCATGGTAGTGGCAGTATTTGTTTTTGTTCCGATTTTGGCGAAACCTTTCATAGGAGCCGACTTGTAAATAGAGACCCGGTCCTTAATCTCCATGAGGATGGAGTAGAAGTCCTTATTGAACTCGTACTTTGGGGAGTATGTCTTCGCTTCTCTCTTTTTCTTCTAGGATGGCTGTTTAGAGGATTCAGCCACCCAGACTTGTTTTCTTTTCTTTTCTTCTTTCTTAGCCGGCTGTGATGACCGACTCTCTTTTTTGTCAGACCTCTTTGAGTCCGACTACTTACTAATGCTGCAGAGCTCGGTCGCTTGTATATAGGTGTCTGCCTCCATTAGTGCCTCTTGGTGGATAGCCACCCTCTTTCTGACGAGGTCGAACTTGAAGGCCGGCCCGTCCTTCAGACCTTTGAAAAAGTTTGTGTAGGCTACCTCATTAGACAACCCTTGAATCTGAATTTTCATCAGATTGAAGCGCCTGATATATGAGCGCAGCCCATCCTTCTCTCTCTGCTATATGGCTCCCAAGTCGAGACTTGTCTTCTTTGATTGAGAAGTTTGACGCGAACAAGTATACAAGCGTCTGGAAATTATTGACGCATCCGGCTGGCAGGTTGTCGAACCATTGCTGGGCGATGCCCTTCAATGTGGCCGGGAAGCATCTACACCACGTGGCATCATCCAATCCTTGAAGATACATAAGGTTGGTGTAGGCCATCAGGTGGTCTTCTGGGTTGGAGGTACCATCATAAGTGCCTATCGACACATGCTTCACCTTGGCCGGCTGTACGATCTCAGTTATTTCCTTAGAGAAAGCTGAGGGTTGTTCCCTAAGTCTTAGCAGTCGAAGCTGCCAGTCCAAGGGTTGGACGTTAGGTGTCGCCTGTCCTCCGAAGAGAGTAGGCTGCATATAGGGTTGTCTATATGGCAGGTATGGTTGTTGAGGCGCATACGGGGCCGCCTGGAACATCTGAGGGCTGGAGTCAGCGGCCATGTCGCCTGTTTGGTCTTCTTTGTTTGACTGGGAATACCTCATTGAGGCATTCTGAAAGGTGTCATTGAAATTCGACGTGGAGGCCGACTCTAACAGTTGCATATTCTTCTTTTGCTGGATTATCATCCGAGCATCGGAATATGTTTTCTTGGAACCATTCGACTATATATGCCAGATGGACTTCCTCTTTCCTGGCTAAGGGAACCGAAGACCTGCCAAGTTTATCAAGGGCTTTTGTCCCTCCCTCGGTTTAGGGTAAGAAGTGGCCTCTTGATCTTTGACCGGCTTTTTCCTCCCAGAATAAGAGAGCTTCTTGGACGACTGTTCCTTGGTAGGGACAACCATCTGTTTATCAATAAGATCCTTTATCTCCCCTTTGAAACTTGTCATGAGGGTCATGAGGTCGTTTCTAGTGATGGGGGTGGATCCTTCGGCCGCCTGAGGCTGACCTGTTGGCTGGCCGACTGTTTCACTGGGGCCTGTGTGGTCAGTGTTCCGTTCCCTCCTTTCGGTGGGAAGGATGTGGCGTGTCCTGAGAGACCTGTCAGGGGCCGTATGGGTGACAACTTCATAGTCATGATCTGTATCTTGGTCTGAGAAGACCTGGACGTCGGCCGGCCGTTTCTCATTAAGAGGTGGTACAGGTTCCTGTGAAGTCATCTTTGAAGTACTCTCTCCACGGACGGCGCCAAATGTTTCGGGGTTTTTTTATGTCCTTCGGGAGAGTTACAATTCCAAGACTGACTTCTAGACACTTGTACCTGCAAAACAACGGAGACTCTAGTGGGTGGGAGCTCCGCCTCCGACGATCAAGTTAGAACGTGTATAGGAGTAAGGTGTGGAAAGTAAAGGGTCTCTCTCGGGTTCCAAGAGAGAATCTGCAATGTGTAATTGCTCAGCTCGAGGTGTCAGGTGTCTGACTTTCTCTAATGGAGAGTTAATGTGAATTAAATATTTCTGAATCGATGTTTCTTAGAGGGAAACATCTCCCTTTTATAGGGTGTTGGAAAACGTGCCTAATAATAGGTTTGTGTAAACCTAGGGCTGACTGAGCCTTGCCTAGGAATTTGGGCCGTAGGAGGCCACTTTCCTAGTTGGTAATTCTGCCTGCCACGTGTCGTAACGTGATTGGTCTACCTTGGACTTCTAAAGAGGTGACACGTGGCGGGCTCCAGTTGGTCCACGCGGATGACACGTGGCAGGGCTTCATTAGTCCACGTGGCGGGGAAAAATTCCCTAATCACTCCTCATACAGCTAAAATGAAGAATGTACTTGTGGGAGCCTATGACGGTACGGGCAACCCAAAATAACACATCTCCTTGTACAAAAATTTGATGTACTTGTAGAGTGTGGATGATGCCACCTGGTGCAAATGCTTCCCGACCACCCTCAAAGGTGTGGCTCAAGATTGGTTCAATAGTCTGACGGCCGGATGCATCAATTGCTTTACAATTCTCAGCTTATTGTTCATTAGAAACTTCTCCTACAATATACCACCCCGTAAGACTAGTCTTAACTTGGCGACCATCGTCTAAAAGAGGAAAAAGGGGCTACGTTCGTACGTACATAGGTTTAATATGGAGAAAACTCAAATTTAGAATCTGTCGGATGAAATGGCCTACTCGGAGTTTCTACGAGGATTAAGGCACAATGGTTTCAAGTTTGACTTGATCTGAAAAAAGATTCGGACATATATTAAGGCAGCTGTTCAACGGGAGGTCGAATCATATATTAAGGAAGCTGATTTTTGTTCTTTGACGAAGTCAGAAGAGTCGGCCAATGGAGCCGAGAAGAAACCATCTTCTCAGCAAGACTTGGCCGGCAAAGAGAAAGAAGGAAACAACAAAAGAAAAAAGGTCTGGGTGGCTGACTGTCAACAGACCAAGTCAAAGAAAGCCAAGACGTACGAGCCGCAGTATGAGTACAACAAAGATTGTCATTAAATTTTGATGGAAATCAAAGATAAGTTCAAGTTCAAGAATTCAGCTATTCGACACCAGCTGGAAGATAGCAATGTTGTATTCGTCCAGCATATATAGCCTGGACGAATGGATGTAGGGGAAAGCAAAGGCCCACTTCCAAGGCGGCGCGGTAGATACTAAAGCATTTCTTCCGCTGCCTCTTGCTCTCCCAGGCGGCCACCAAGTACGAGCAGGTCAGCACCATGAGCTGGTAGAATTCTCCAAGATTGAAGGAGTCTCTGAACTTCTCAAAATTGTGGAGCAAAAAACCTAAGGCAACATCGCCGACCGTACAGACATACGGGTCCTTAAAATTTTTCGGCGTTGGACTCTTCAGCCGCTCGATTGGCGTCTGGTTCTCAGCTTATTCCTCGGCGGCCTTTAGTTTAGGAGGCCTAGCCTGGCCAAATTCAGAGGACAACACTGTGTCCAATTCAGCAGCTTCGGCCGAGCTCCCTCCCTTGGTGCCTTGCCGACTCAGTCACTATGGTGTCTTCAGGCACCAAGGGTTTCTTACCTTTATCTTGGTTCCTTCAAGCATTCGCCTGATTTCCAAAAGGAGGAGCGCTACGAGGGGGCAGGTCGGACGGCTCAGCAATATGAATGCTAGTTCTAGGCCTAACCGACCTGGTAGTTTGTAATTTGGGTATTTTTACCCAAGACACATGGTCCAATGGGAAGGTGACACATGTCACTTCAGGAGAGGTTTCCAGAGAACCAATCCCCTGCTAACACGTGGCATCTCCAATGATTGGGAAAAATGGCGGCCTTTCTGGCCCAATTTTCAAGAAAGCCCAACATTCCTAGGTTTCTGTAACCTAGGATGGCGGCACGCATTTTGAGACCCTATAAATAGGGAGATGTTCCCATCATGGGACACATTCAGAAATATTCACAAAAAACAGAGCAATTATTTATTTGCAGATATTCTCTCGGAATCCGAGAAGATACTTTACTTTCCGCATTTTTTACAAACTCCATACACGTTCAAACTTGATCGTCGGAGGCGGAGCTCCCACCCCCCGGAGTCTGTTGGAATATTTAGAATGTTGATGGTTACGCGCTCGCGAACCATGAGTAGCACCCGGGCTAGGTACGCGCGGCCGCGCTGAGGTCGCGCCTAAACCGCGAACCTCACTAGAATTTGGATATTTGGAAGGGTGAAGTTGGCGCGCCCGCGCGTCATGGATGGCGCTCCTGCGCCTGTGGTCGTGCCTAAACCGCGTACCACTCTGCCTTCCTTTGTGAATTTCGCAAGTTCAGAAGAGGCGCGCCCGCGCCTCCTGGTGGAGCGCCCGCGCCTGTCTGTTTTTCGCGAAATTATAACGGTTAAGTCTTTTATAAAAGGCTTGATTTCAGATTCAAAAGTAATATAAAAGAAAAATTCTCTGAAACTCTCCAAAGAAATTCTTCACACTTATTCTCTCAAACTTCTTGCAAACTTTTGTGAGAATTCTCCTGCTATTAATTCTATATTGTGAATTGATCATCTTTCATCGTTTCTTAGTGCAAAGAACGTTGGGATTTCTTTTGTATCTCAAATAGTATTTTTGGATTAAACCCAAACACCGTTGTGGGGGAAATTAAACTCTTTAGGAAAGTATTCATACGCCTAAGACAGTGTATCAAGGATTGAGACTCAAGCGGTCACCGGTATTTCTCATGTTCATGTTCGTTGTCTAAGGATTAGAGTAGAGGAAACTTCATTATCTTTCACACTAGTGTTTACTTTGTAATTTCTGGAATACTTTGATATTTTGGTGTTTGGTTGTAATACATTGATTTGTATTAGGATTGTTGTATAATTTGATATTAATTATACATAGTTAGGTTTTGTTCCCACAATTGTTGAAGTAGTTCTTGCTTTAGAATTGCTGTAAAACCTAACAATCTAAAGAGTTTAAATCTTTAGCAAGCATGTCTAGTGTGAAAGAATTGACCACAAACTTTGTCAAACTCAAGAAGTTTGACGGTGTGGTGTTTCGGAGATGGAAGAAGAAGATGTATTTTCTTCTTACATCTTTGAATGTAGCCTATGTGATTAGTACTCCAAGGCCTAGTGAACATGAGAATGAATCCTTGGAAAATGTTCGGCAAAGGTCGAAATGGGACAACGGTGACTTTATTTGTCGTGGTCATACTTTGAATGGTATGGAGGATGATCTTTTTTATGTTTATCAAAATGTGGAGTCGGCCAAGGAGCTTTAGGAGTCTTTAGAGGGGAAATATATGGCTGAAGATGCATCAAGTAAGAAGTTTTTAGTAAGTAATTTTAATAATTTTAAGTTTGTTGATAGTCGGTCCATAATGGAACAATTTCATGAATTACAACGAATCTATGGGAACTTGAAACAACATGGTATATCTATGGATGAGTTGTTTGTTGTTTCAAGTATAATTGACAAGTTACCTTCCAGTTGGAAAAGTGTTAAACATGAGCTTAAACACAAGAAAGAGGACATGTCTTTGTCCGAGTTGGCCACCCATCTTCAAGTTGAAGAAGGGATAAGAGCCATGGAAAATGCTAAGGATGGGAATCCTAGCTCATCCACCATTAATTTGGTGGAGGAAGGAAAAACTGGTGCTTCCACTAGTGGAAAGAGGAAAAACAATACCTCTTTCAAGGGAAAGTCCAAGAAGCAAGCAAACAATAACAAGTTTGCTTGTTGGGAATGCGGTAAAGTTGATCACCGCAAGAAGGACTGCTTTTCTTTTAAGAAAAGGATGGAGAAAGCCAAGGAGGGTCGTGCTAATGATAGCAAGGACCAAACCACCAAAGGTAATCTGATTCATGAGGTTGAATTTAATTTCGGTTTGGATTTAAATGCAACGGATCCTAACATTTTTATGGTGCAAAATGATGACTCATGGTGGATTAATTCGGGGGCTTCAAGGCATGTATGCAAGATGAGGCATTGGTTCAAAACCTTTCACAAGGTTGGTGATGGAGAAGATCTCTTTATGGGGAACAATTCAACCATCAAGGTCCTTTGCAGAGGACAAGTAGAACTAATGTTTAGTTCGGGGAATGCAATCATTCTTAGGGATGTTTTGTATGCTCCGGATATTAGTAGGAATCTTGTATCGAGGCCTTCCTTGAATAGTCTTGGCTATAAACTATTGTTTGAAGCTAATAGGTATATAATTACTAGAGGAACAAATTTCATAGGTCGTTGTTATTTATGTAATGGATTATTTAAGCTTTCTTTGAAAGACAAGTATGGTTTTGAGGATGTTTGTTTGAATGTTGATGCAAGTGATATTCATATTGATTTAAATTTGTTTGACTTGTGGCATTCTAGATTAGGACATGTGAATTACAATAAAATGATTTTCATGTCAAAACAAGATTTGATTCCATGTTGTGATATTTCTCCTAATAAGTGTTCTACTTGCATGTTGAACAAGATCACTAGAACTCCATTTAAGAGAGTTGAGAGAAGTTCTAACATTTTAGAACTAATCCATAGTGACTTGTGTGATTTTCATAGTATGCCTTCTTTGGGGAACAAAAGATACATGGTTACTTTTATAGATGATTATTCTAGGTTTTGTTACGTGTATCTTTTGCATTCCGAAGATGAAGATTTAACCAAGTTTGATTTTTATAAAAGAGAAGTAGAATTGAAAGTAGATTCATTTATTAAGAGAATGAGAACTGATAAGGGAGGGGAATACTATGATCCAAGTTATTTCAAATCTTTGGGTATAATTCATGAGACAACAGCTGGTTATGCACCACAATCAAATGGTGTAGCTAAAAGGAAAAATGGAATCCTTGAAGAGATGGTTAATTCCATGTTATCTTACTCTGGTTTGAGTGAAGGGTTCTGGGGTGAAGCAATGTTGACAGCATGTCACATTCTTAACCGGGTTCCCACAAAGGGAAAGAATCTACTCCTTATGAACTTTGGTACAAAAGAAAGCCAAACTTGAAGTATCTCAAGGTTTGGGGTTGTAGGGCAGTCGTTAGAGTGCCCGACAACAAGAAAAGAAAGCTCGGTGAAAGGGGCTTGGATTGCATATTTATAGGTTATGCTGAGCATAGAAAAACCTATAGGTTCTATGTAATAGAACAAAATGACTATATATATGTTCATTCGGTTATAGAGTCAAGAGATGCAATTTTTGATGAAAACCGATTTTCATCAATGAGTGGACCGAAAGATCTACAAATTAGTGCCAATGATAGGGAGATAGTAGAGTTGAATGATCAAATTGAAACTCATGAAAGTACATTTGATAATGAGAATGTTGAAACTCCTCAATTAAGGAGAAGTACTAGAGAAAGGAAAATTAGGAATCCTCTAGATGACTTCATAATTTATTTGGTTGAAGGATCTAGGGATGTCCTTAGTTCTACTACTCCATATTGTTTCAATGTGGATAGTGACCCAAAGACATATAGTGAAGCAATATCTTCCCAAGATAGTTCATTTTGGAAAGAGGCTATAAATGATGAGATGGATTCCATCATGGGAAATAACACTTGGGTCTTAGGGGATTTACCTCCCGGTTGCAAACCTCTTGGTTGCAAGTGGATTTTTACTAGGAAAAGGAGATCGGATGGCTCCATAGTGAAATTTAAAGCCAGATTGGTTATCCAAGGCTTTAGGGAAAAGCATAGTGTTGATTATTTTGACACCTATGCACCGGTTGCAAGAATAACCTCGATAAGGTTGTTAATTGCAATGGCTTTGGTATATAATCTAGTGATTCATCAAATGGATGTCAAAACGGCATTCCTTTATGGAGATCTAGAGGAAGAAGTGTATATGAAACAGCCTAAAGGGTTTGTTTTGGAAGGACAAGAAAATAAGGTGTGTAAATTGGTTAAGTCATTGTATGGACTTAAACAAGCACCAAAGCAGTGGCATCGGAAATTTGATGACACGATTTTGTCCTTTAGATTCAAAGTGAATCAAGCTGATAAGTGTATATATAGCAAATTTGATGACAAAGGTCATGGTGTCATCATTTGTCTATATGTTGATGATATGCTTATCTTTGGTACAAGTCTACAACAAGTAAAATTGACCAAGGAATTCTTATCCTCATCTTTTCAGATGAAGGATTTGGGGGAGGCGGATGTCATTTTGGGCATCAAGATAATTAGGGACAATTAAAGGCTTATATTAAGTCAATCTCATTACATTGAGAAAATGATCAAACGGTTCAATATGTTTGATAAGTGTCCCGTGAACACCCCCATGGAACCCAATGTAAAATTGGTTAAGAATTCGGGAAAAACGATTTCCCAATTGGAGTATTCAAGGATAATTGGATCCTTGATGTATGCCATGACAAGCACAAGACCGGATATTGCATTACCTGTGGGAAAACTAAGTAGATTTACTAGTAACCCGGGTGCACAGCATTCGCTTGCAGTTCGGAGGGTCTTGAGGTACCTTAAAGGTACATTGGATTATGGTTTGTCTTATAGTGGATTTCCTTCGGTTTTAGAAGGATATTCTGATGCAAGTTGGATCACTTACAAAGAGGATGACTCTTCTGTAAGTGGTTAGGTATTCATGTTTGGGGGAGGTTCCATATCATGGTCTTCCAAGAAACAAACTTGCATCGCTGATTCCACTATGGCAGCAGAGTTTATTGCTCTTGCTTCAGCTAGTAAGGAAGCTGAGTGGTTGAGGAATCTCATGCTAAAATTGCCTTTATTGTCAAAGCCAATGCCACCGGTGGCAATCCGTTGTGATTCAAATTCGGCGTTGATAAAGGCTTATAGTCAAGTGTACAATGGTAAGTCTCGGCATATTTCTCTAAGGCATAGCCTAGTGAAAGAGCTTATCAATGATGGGGTCATAACTCTTGACTATGTTCCAACAAAGTTGAATTTGGCGGATTGCTTTACAAAGGCAATGCCAAGACATTCCATCATATTTGCTGTGAATGGAATGGGGTTATGTCCAAAAACACAAATTTATGAAACCCAATCTAACGCTTAAAGAAACATCAAGTCTTAGATTCAATGTGGTTGAATTGCATTTTGATGTTTGATAGTAATATTTATGATCCATATTGCTATGGTACTTGTGATGTGCTAGGTAGCGTCATTTAAAGTTCTCAAAGGTTTAGAGTTGAGAAGCTCTAAATGTAAGTGTCTTGTCACAAGGGCACATTCACGTATATGAGAACCTACCTATATAAGTTCGAAGTTTAGCCGCTTCAAAAAGTCTAGATGGACATATAGACTTTGATGAACTTATGAAAGATACGGACACATGGCTGTATAAAAGTGTCAAGTGATGATTAATTTGATTTGTCTTGTGTGTACTTCACCTTCGAATGATTGGATATATCCGTCTGATTCAATCCATATGGAAATCATGAGATATGATCATCGTTAAGTGTGTTGTACAAGGTGTCAATTCAATCCGAAAGGACATTGACATTGATGCATGAGATGTGGGTCAATTGCAAGAAGTGGAGAATGTTTAAAGAAACACTCTAAATGGGGGAGGATTGTTGGAATATTTAGAGTGTTGATGGTTGCGCGCTCGCGAACCATGAGTAGCGTCCGCGCTAGGTACGTGCGGTCGCGCTGAGGTCACGCCTAAACCGCGGACCTCACTAGAATTTGGATATTTGGAAGGGTGAAATTGGCGCGGCCACGCGTCTGGTGGCGCGCCCGCGCGTCATGGATGGCGCGCCCGCGCCTGTGGTCACGCCTAAACCGCGTACCACTCTGCCTTCCTTTGTGAATTTCGTAAGTTCAGAAGAGGCGCGCCCGCTCCTAGTTAGGAGCACCCACTCCACTTTGAGGCGCGCCCATGCCTCTTAGTGGAGCGCCGGCGCCTGTCTATTTTTCGCGAAATTCTAACGGTTAAGTCTTTAATAAAAGGCTTGATTTCAGATTCAAAGTAATATAAAAGAAAAATTCTCTGAAACTCTCCAAAGAAATTCTTCACACTTATTCTCTCAAACTTCTTGCAAACTTTTGTAAGAATTCTCTTGCAATTAATTCTATATTGTGAATTGATCATCTTTCATCGTTTCTTAGTGCAAAGAACGTTGGGCTGTCTTTCGTATCTCAAATAGTATTTCCGGATTAAACCCAAGCACCGTTGTGGGGGAAATTAAACTCTTTAGGAAAGTATTCATACGCCTAAGACAGTGTATCATGGATTGAGACTCAAGCGGTCACCGGTATTTCTCATGTTCATGTTCGTTGTCTAAGGATTGAAGTAGAGGCAACTTCATTATCTTTCACACTAGTGTTTACTTTGTAATTTCTGGAATACTTTGATATTTTGGTGTTTGGTTGTAATACATTGATTTGTATTTGGATTGTTGTATAATTTGATATTAATTATACATAGTTAGATTTTGTTCCCACAATTGTTGAAGTAGTTCTTGCTTTAGAATTGCTGTAAAACCTAAAAGAGTCTCCGTTGGTTTGCAGGTAAAGGCGTCAGGAGTCCAGTCTTGGTGTTGTAACTCTCTCGCTTGACACATCAAAAACCCAAAAACAGTTTGGATTGAGGGTTGTTAGGGATTTTGGTCAGACGATCCCACACAGCCGGACCTAGCGTCCGCTTGATTTCTTGAAGGATGTCTTTCAAAAGATGGCAGCTCGGACGGCATCAAGACCGAGTTGGTATATTGGGAGAGGCGTTATACCGGATTTTGCCCGGTCGCCTCCCAGAAGAAGAAGTGCCTTGTTGATTTTGTCTAATAGAAAAGGAGGCGGTCACTTCTACTGCGGAGCATGCACTACCACTAATAGTGGTGTCTATGTTACTCGAATCATAAGGGACTAGTGCGTCCACCATACTGTCGTCCGAATTCCTAGGGACATCCCGTTCATACGTTTGTCTCGTAAGCGTCATGTTCGATTGCAGGGACAGAGAAGAATAGGTGGGAGTGAGTTGGTACACACAACAAATGGACCCACTCTAAAGAGAGGAGGAATCGTCTCCGTCCACTTTGGACTCTTCAGTCCCAGGAAAACGGCCGACCTCATGAGGAGAAACGGATGAAGCCAAGTATTGTGCCAGTTCGTGTTTAAAAAATAAAACAAGTATGAAAAAAGGAGTAAAGAAAAGCAGATGGTTACCTCTATATGAGTAGAAAACTTTGAAAGTTTTTGAAGATCTTGAAGGTTGACAGGAAAACTCAAGGAAACTCGAACGGAAAAGTTAAAGGTACAGTGGAGCTCTCGAAGATGTGAAGAAAACGCACTTTCTCTCTCTAAAAGCTCTGACCTCTCTCTAGAAAATGCACAGTTCCAAAGTATAAAAATGAAGTCAAACAAGTCCTATTTATAGGCAAATTTATGGGGGCAAAATGGTAAAATCACTTTTCCCGCCTAGAAGCTCAAATGATTAACTTTTGAAAAAATAACCTAACGGTCAAATTATCTTTCCCGTCAATATAGACGGGGAAGACGTACAGTTGCCCAAACGGCGCGTCAAAATAGACGGTTAGGTCAGCAATCCCAAGCCATTAACTAACTTAAATAAAATAAGAGGTTAGTTGGATATGTAGAGTATTAAGAAATTGTAAAAGAAAGATAGTGGGGTTAAAAATTTACTCTGAATTCAAAAGTAATGAATGTGAGAGGAAAGAAATAATTTCACTATACTATTTTCACTATATGCACGGTGATACGTGCGTTACTTTCAAAGGAACTAGTTATTCAAGTTTATTTTTTATAAAAAAAAATATTTTTCCCTCCAAATTCATACTTGTTTATTTTATAATATTTTTATTTTTCCTATGATTTTTTAGGAATTTTTTTAATTAATCTGTTTTGTATATCTTTGTAGAATAAATTATAATCATACCAATTCCTATTAAGATAATATAGATTATCTAATACATTTGAAACAGAGAATATTAAGTTAATTTAATGTAATATTTCATGTTTCATTTTATTAATTACCTTAGTTTGTTCAAGATATTTTTAACAATTTTTATTTTTTATGCTATAAACAAAATTATCAAAAGAACATATGGAATAATTTAAATAACCCTGCGGGCGTGGAATGAGATCTAACCTAGTATGTTTTTAATTACCACCTATAAAAGTGATAAAATAGTACGATTATTACTTTCAGTTATTTTTCAGCAAATTAGCCCAATTATGTCGTCACATATTACCTTATATGCAATTTATAACATTCTAGTTTCATCTTCGTGATCTATTAGTCAACTTATAAGCCGAAAAATGTAATTTATGATGTTATTTTTTAGTTAAAAAATGTAATGAATGTTATTTCAATCTATTTTAATCGATTGTCAATAGTTTTTCCTTACTAGTTTTAATGTAAATAAGATTTAAGATGATAAGTATAATTGGGCTAATTCGCCGAAAAATTACTAGAGGTAGTAATCATAGTTATAAATCACTTTTAAAGGTAGTAATTACAAACTAATTTTTTTAAGGATAAGAATTGATAAAGTGCCCTTTTTAAGATTAGTAATTAATAAATTTTCCAAACAAATATAAGAGAAAAGTGTTACAATTACTATTATTATAAAATGAAGGGAGTACTTGTTTCCAAACATAGCTAAAAACTACCTCTATGATAAGCCTACACGACAACATTTAGAAAAAACAATGTCAAGTAAAAAAAAAACCCTTAAAACCTACCGAGAAATTCTCAACCTCTAGGAACTTTTGTCCTAGAGGCCTCTAGTAAACAGTGGGCCCCACATTCTAAATGAGTTGGCTTTAAAAATAAAATTAAATATTAAAAAAAAAGACAATAATGTGGGCCCTTATACATTGTCCCTTATATCTTCAGCCAAAAAGAAATCGGTAGCGCCAAATTTCTCAATCTTCCCCCAAATTCCCAATTTTTTTTATTCTGTATTTTTTTTTTCTGTTTTTTGCAATCAATAATTGGATTTGCTCATAATAATCGGTAGCCTATAATAATTTGTTGAGCATTTCTTTCTCATAATTTGTTTTCCCATTGAATTCTTTATAAGTCATTTTTATTTTCTCAATCTTCCCCCCAAACCAAAATTGGATTTTCTCTCTTTAGATTGCATTTTCTCAAATGGTGAAATTGGTGAAATACTTGCGTGGTTGACTAAAGATGCTCAGTGTTGGTGGTTGTAGTGGTGATGGTCATAGTAATGAAGAGGTTAGAGCACTTTATATTTTTTAATTTTTTCCAGCTTTCTAATTATTTGAGGAATTATTGTCATTAAGTAGTGGAATTATTTGTGGAAACATAAGCATTATTAAGTATTGTTGTTGAATACCAATTATTAGGTCGAAGTTGTTGATGTAAGTAGTGGGATTATTTGGTGAAATTATTAGCATTAATTAAGTAGTGTTGTTGAATAGCCATTGCTGAAATGAATAGCTATAATTTGTGTTATTTTTTTATTATGTAATTAATGGTAGTGATATATTAGGTTAGATTTAGAAATTATGTAGTTAATGAAGTATATAACGCACTTGTATAACTGTGAGGAGGTTGTTCTACTCTAGTATGAAATAGAGAATCATACCAATCACTCATTTAATTGATATGATTAAAATGTGTGGCATTATATAACAATTACTCGACAGTAAAACCATTTGTGCCAAATACTGATTAGTTGGTATTCAATAGTAATACCATTTGTGCCAATTACTGATTAGTTGGTATTCGATATTACTACCATTTGTGAACTGAATTGTTCCGTTCTAATTTTAATACTATTAGTTGGTATTCGACTGTGTTACATAAAAGTTCTTGTTGATTTTTAACATGTAAATGCATATGTTTGTTGATGTTGATATTGTGCTTTCATGTGTTTGTTGGTTGGTTGTGTAATATCTGCACAGAATTTGGACATCTAAATCCATATACTTTTTTATGTTAATATTCTAGTTTCATAAGTGCCTTGATCCTTCAATTTCTAATTTAGGTAAATGATGTATTTTGGTATATCAATGCGGATGTTGTTAGTGTATTGATGGATGTTGTTGGTATTTCAGTAGTAGTAATTATGCTGTATTTTGGTATACCAATGCGGATGCTATTGGTGTATTGAGGGGTGTTGTTGGTATTTAAGTATTGTACTAATTATGTATGTACTGGTTATGGTTTAAGGGTTATCCTTGTGTTTGTATTAGGTTTGTATGCGGAGCGAGAATGTGGATCCCTGCGTACGTGAAGGACGTTTTTTGGGATATGATGCAGACTACACAACGGGTTAAAAGCATGAACATTTTTTTATGGCTACCTAAACAAACACACAGGGCTGTCCGAGTTTGCTCCCCGTTACTGTAAGGCAATGGAAAACCGGGCTAATAATGAAAGGGAGGCTGATGCAAATGCATCCCGGTATGTAAGGCCTTTAGCCACAGAATTCTCTATTGAGAGAAAATTCCGAAAATTGTATACAAATGTCATGTTCGTGGAAGTACAAATTCACTATACTAGGCTTGCGTATATAACTTGTGAATCTAGGAAGATGTTGTCTGAAAGTGAAGTGGAGTATGCCTTTACAGATCGTGTATGGACCGGATATATTCCGGTATGTAAGAACAAGATCGAACATTGTAGTTGTTATTAAAGTCAACAGTATTTTATTAATATTACCTTATTCTGCTATGTTATACCATATTATTACAAAAGACACCAACCTTGGTATATCATGTTAATATTAATTAAAATTGTTGGGTTTCGTAGTGTCTGACACTACGCGGAATGAAACCCGCCCAAGACCCGCACATTAATTAATGTAACTTAACATGAAATCACATAATTAAACAACAAAAAGAGAGAGAAAGAGAAAAGACGATCTTACCCTCGACGCGTGCTTCGCTCGCTTACGAGCTCTTACTTGAAAGCTCTAGCTTCGCAAGTGCGTAAGCCTTCGACGACTCGCACCCTCAACTTGACCCGAGCGGTCTCTACCTCGAAGGTTAGTAGGGGCTAGACCAAGGAAATACTAAAGTATTACGAACTTAAAAGTTTTCTCACTTATAAGGAGATGCCTTATTGAGTTCAACTCAAGTGCTTCTACCCAACCCCAAAACATGGGTATTTCTAGGGAAAGGAATCTTGATTTCCCATTTCCCTTCAATGTGGGAGAATTGCATTTTGCTCATTTTATTTTAATCCAAAAACAAATTAAAATGCAAATAAATCAACAAGCGCCAAGTGGCAAATGGTGAGCAAGGGTATGTGAGGACCACTAACGGGGGGAGGGGTGGGGGACCAAACACCACTTGCTCCCCAAGCAAGGCACCAAGATCGCTCTTCCCATTGACCGGATGCTGGCCTACGCACAGCTGGCTGGCAGCCAGCCTTGGCTGCCAAGGCTGCCCAGCTAGCGCCTAGCACCAAGGCTGGGCTGGCTGGCCAGCTCGCACATGCATGCGCGTAGCAAGCAAGCCACACACGCAATGTGGGCTGTTGCTACTGTCGTATTGCGTATGTTGTGTGATGTGCGTGTGCTGGGCGATGCCCAGCTGCTGCAAGTGGCTGGGTGCGAGGCCGAGCATGCTAGCCGAGCATGCTAGCACACTAGCATGCATGGCGTGCCAGCTGCTAGATTTCTTGTGGCCATGAGCACCAACCCCGCAAGCATGCTTGGCCAGCAAGCCTAGCATGTGTATGCATGCTTGGCTTACGACATGCCTTGCAGTGCAGTTGGTGGCCTAGGCTAGCCAATCACTCGCATGGCTAGGCCAATGCGAGGCTACTGGCTTAGCTCGTACTTGTCGCTAGCTTGATTTCTCGTCTCGTCGAATTCTAAATTCGACTCGACTTATGACGCTTGGTTTGGACGCTCTAAGCTCGATATCCGACGTCTTTGTTCGTAATACTCTAATGACTCATCTAATCCTTTGGATTGATTCGTTGTCTCTAATCGGTTACTCGATTGGGGTGCGACCCGAAGGGTTCAATCAAGATTAAGCTGTAATATTAATTATACATTAATATTACTGATCGGAAGCGGCCTCCACCTAGGCATTCCGATCACTTGACCTCACTGAAGAATTAGCTTTCTAATAATTCTAAACCCTCTATCGGAATAATATACTTGTTGGAAGGAAACTATTCCTTTTAATCTCCCACTTGTCCTTCCGGACAAGTGTGTAGTTAGTGTATAACCCATTTCCTATGTCACTTAATGCCTCTTCATGAACTATAATGTAAGATTCTTTGTCATCCTTATTACGTCCTGAAGTGTTTCTCGCTTTTCGAGTTTGATTGTCAATAAGCAGATGATTTCTAAAATCCATCTAAGCACGGCCATGCATTTTCACAGTCTCGTTCTTCGAGAGGCCTTGTAAACAACAAAAACATATTCCCTACTGTTAACAGGGGGACATTCCCAGTCTTGTATTGTTAGCTTCCCTTACTAAGAGGACCTAGTCGCCCGAGTGTTGCCGTTATAATCCCCTTTTACGGAAAACGTTTGACAACATCAAAACGGACTAGTACTCAAACAAAAGAACTTACAATACTCATGGTTGAGGAAAGAAGTTTCGATAGCTATAATGAGAAATATACTTATGACGATTTTAAATCTTTTAAAGTATTCTCATAGGTCGATCTGGTATAGTTCCAAACCAATACATGTGCAAATGATTTATGACAATCATGTCCTTATAGTACAAGAAACGGTGCTATAAATCATATTACACACTAATCTCAAGTGGTCCTTAATCGTTCATCATTTAAATGACCTTGATTAGGGATAATTGTCGATTGAAATATTCAATGTTCACTTAACAGGTGTTTCTTTATCCAAGACATGGTCTTGATACCATATTTTGAATATTCTCATAAATCGAATGGACTCATTATTTAATTCTTAACCACAATTAAATAGTTTGTGGAATTTATTAGTAAAAATTTTATTCCACTATGGAACTTTCCAATATTTCATCTTATGATAAATGGTTTTCCCCAAATGTTTTAAGAGTAATACTCTTGACAAAAAAATTAATAGAAATCACACCCATATTTAATATGCTTGATTTCCTTCATGCAATTGTGAATGTTGTCGTTCACTTATCGGATAGGTTTAGTTATGATTACTTTGCAAATCTTAGCATCTTCATTATCGAACAACTTTAGGATTTCGGATTTATTTGAGAGTGTTATGGATCATATGTGATTTAGGATTTATTGTCCAAGTGATGGCTCCCACTCATTTTCATGATTTGAGATCTTCAACTTGACAACCTACAATCATCAACGTTCAACAACAAACTTTCCATTGAACAACTTTCTTATTATTGCCTTTAAGGCAACAATATTCTCAACATATATTTCAGTAGACTTCCTGATGGTGCTTTGCTTGGATTTCATTCCAAACGGCTCACAGTGATTTAGGATACCCTAATCAATTTTGATCATGGAAATTTACCTTAAATTTCCGCACATTAAACATGGATGCGCGTCCATGTTACCATTCTCAAGCTACGACGTGTTTTAGCTCGTGCTTATAAACGGCTTCCTTGTTAAGGATCTGATCCTTGCTAAGTATGTGCTTACAACATCAATTCTCAAATTACATTCGTTTCCATGCATAAAGAACTCAACCCTTTTACTTATCCAAGTACTTTGGATGTTCTTGATCATAATCTAATGATCCATTACTTAGATTTAAATTGATAGGTATTTTATACTTCTCATGCTCTAAGCATGTAAGTTGGAGACGACTCCATATCATAACATACACGATGGTTTCAATAGCATAATTATTCCCAATTTATTCCATTCGTGTGACCTTTTAGCTCATCCAGTTTCACCGAGTCTTGCTAAACTGTTTGATATATGATATAGTTGAGAGTCTCTCCTAGAGTCTTTCTTGTTTGATTTAATATTAGCCTAGCTTATACTTAGTTCATACATTTACTTAGTTTTATACATATGGGTCGAAAGGCTTTCCAAAACCTTCAAGTTTAACACGGTAAATTCCTTTACTCGTTTAAACATTTTTTTAAGTCTGTACAATAGATCTTAATTCCCACTATGTACTAAGTATCGCCTTTTTCTTGGTCCATTGTTGAAAATCCTTTCAAATATAAACTTTTAGCATTTTGAAGTAAGAATTTTAGCACAATAGCTCCTTTCTTTATCGATTTCAACAAATAAGACTTGCTTGTCTTAGAACGATTCTGAATCGATCAACTATCAAGAGTCTATCTAATAGAACCTTGAGTACGTTCTTGTTGATGTGACATTGATAAAGATGTTTGGAACACAAATCATGTCCATGACTTTAACTTTGTGAGTAATTATGTTAGGGAAATGTTTGTTTATAATCTAGCATTCTTGACTCATGGTTTAGACAACCATGTCATTCAAATAAAACCCGCAACTATTGCTCTTTTACTTTGAATATGAGTCTTTCCGTGTGCAAACGGATCGCTTGCTAATTATGGAACATAATAACCATTATTCGTTCCAGCCTTAGCTTAAAAGGTCTTTAAACATAACAAATGACCTTACAACTGATGTAGCACTACTTGCTTCATTCGAAGCTTGTAAGTCAATAAATTAGCTTAAGTTCAATGGTTTGAGTTCACTTTCAAAGTGGAACACTCAAGCAGTATCCGATACTTGTGAAGATAATAAGTTGCTAAGTTAACTACAATAACATGAACTCAAGGGCATAAAAGGAATCTTATCCCTTTTCTTTGTTCCTTGTTTCCTATATTTCTTATCATACATCATCTCATACTTTAAGAACCATTTCTTTAAGTATTTTGACTTTTATACTTTGTTAGGCATAATTAAGCATCTAATGTGCCGTAATACAAAGTTCTATCTTTTCTTTAATTCATGCTTGAATTACTACATCAGTGAGTCCTACTCATTAGTGTATGAAGCGAAAAGATGTAATGGTTGTCAACTATTGACAATTTGAGTTTTTCAACTCAATACTTCATGTTCATCAAAACTACCTAGTATTTTGAATACATGATATCCAACCGTCCTTTTGGAATTTAGTTAGAAAAGTCATTTATGAGAGTTGTATTTTAGAAATGCTTTTCCTTTCTTTGAGAACCATCCTCAAAGATTTCCTTTACCAATCATTGAAAACAATATAATTTGATTTAGAATTCTACAAATATAAGTGCAAAGTATAACCATTTATCAAGATACTAATATAATAAGTTTGAAATTTAAAGCATACATGCAAATTTTCAATCTTATTACGCGTCTTATCCATGCATTAAAATTTGTCCCTTTTAGGCGAGAATAAAACAATTCCAAGATCCCAAAAATCAAAAAGTGATTAAGCATGCTTTGTCTTGTCTTAACACTTAAAATTTTAGGGTAAGCAATCCAATTGGTAGTAGCTCTAAGCTACTCTTTGCGATAAAACGTCGCATCTAATGCTTCCTTGACGTTTTATCTACATTGCCACGACATCTAAGGACTCCTTACTGATATCGTTCAGCTTAACCAAGACCAACTTGTATACCTAGTACACCTTACATTCCTAGGAAAGTAGTGATGCCTCGCTTTGGCGTAGCCCATCACTACGCGCATTAGTTCGATAAGTGTTGTTCTTGGAATGGCAAATTTTGGCTCAATTTTATAGGGACCTAGGGTTTCTATGTTGGTTGATTTAAGTGAACTTAATTAATTATCGCAACATTCGAAATCCTAAACATGCATCTATAATACCATTCATTCATATATAAACACAATTATATATATAAAACATAAGTAAAAGATGCATTTGGCAACTAGCATGACCCCTTGAGTCTTCGAGGGTCTTCGTTGCATCCTCTTGGGTTGTCTTCTTAGAAACGCGTCTTCGAGACATCTCCACCAAATATGCAATTACTAGTAATTACGACTAGGAATAATCTAAATATTAAGGTACCAAAATACGCAATGGTACGCAGACCGTATTTAAATTTACAAAAATACATAAGAGATCGCAATCCGTATTAAATATCCTAATCAGGCCCCACTAGTTGCCATTTTCACAAAACCTTTGATACAATATACATTACATTCGTCCATTCACTATATGTAAATGGCCCATATATTTTACAAAGTAAAAACAAGTAACAATGCATAACACGCGCAAACTAGTAACTAACTTAGGTGGTTAATCCGATTAACGCCCCTAATTCAAACTAGTCAAAGTTGTTAACCAATTATGTGATTAAAACGCAATAAAATTAGCTCAAGTAATTAACGAAGCTCCTACTAAATTCCGCATCCAACTTAATTAATCCAATTAATTAAGCCGGTTAACCCACATTTTGCCAAATTATTTTGCAAGTGCCGGCAAAATCGAGGCCTAGCCTCGTTAAAATAATGAAATAATTAAAACGACAAAAATAGCAAAACACATAGCCCAACGATGCTTTACGCTTAGAACCAAGGATCGAGGTGCCTTGTGTGGCCACACCCGCACAACCGCTTGTGGCCCAAGCACGTGGGAGTGACTCCAATGCCGCATATGCGTAACACCGACCACATCAGCGCACTTGCACACACACAAGACATGGCCTCAAAGGTCCTAAATTATGCGAGCTTATGCTTCCTAGCAACATATCGCAGCACCAACGCACCCCTATCGTAGCATCTTGTGCGCATCACCCTCACATCCTCGATGCACCAAACACGCACACACCGCACTATGTGTGTAGCACACATCGCACTATGCGTGTAGAAAAAAGCGTGCACCTAGCCCAACACGCCACATAGCAGCAGTCCTTCCAGGCATGAGCAGCCCCATGCGCACCTCGGCAGCCACATGTGCGTTGCGTGAGCAGCCCGGCTAGCCATAGGTTGTGCTTGGGAGATCTTTGCCTCAATTAGTGTGCTTTTATCTCGGGATTTAATCCTGATATATGTGTGACATAAGATTGATTCTAAATTTATTTTAGAACCAACATTGAGCAAGAATGAAAATAAAACAAGTCTAACTTAAATAAATTCAATTTTAGTGCACAAACCAAAATTATTCAAGAACGGTTCTTTAAATTATTTTTGGTTCATCTTGATGCTTCAAAATTAGAGGGCTATACTCACAATCAATTTAATCAAACATAAATTAATAACGATATTTGACAAAAAATTAAATGGGTTGATAAAATGAACATATTCATTCAATGAAAAATTTCCAACAATAGCTTGTGTAAACTTGAAAAATTACATCTTCCAATATGAATATTAATTAAATTTCAATCACAAGTTTTGAACTCTTAGGACTATAATCAACTCAAAAATGATTAAATCCAAAAATTAGTTCAACATGGAATTTAAAAAGTAAAGTTCCAACCAAATAAACAATTAAAAATTGGATCTTTAACATTTTTAAGGGAGTTCAAAATTACAAATTCACCATAAACATTCACACTTGAAGCAATTGATTTGCAAAAATGTGAAATTTCAAGTTTGTATGAGAAATGAGCTCACCAAATTAAGCAGCAAATATGTGACAGGCTAAAGTCGTATCACCTAATCAAAAGAATTACCTATGTTCTCTAACTAAAATAGATAGGTAAGTAGGGTCGAATCCACAGTGGAAACGAGTCTTTCTATTCCTAAATAATTAATATAATCTAAACTATTAAGTAACCGAATTGTTGTTATGTGAAAATTAAACTAAGGGAGAATAATTAAAGTAAAGCAAATTAAAAAAAGGAGAAATCAATAAAACAAAGCCTAGGGTTTAGGTGCACCAATAAATAATACTTCAGGGTAAAACACAATAATCAATCATCAATGCATAAATAACCAGATCATAAAGGGCTTTCGCTACGTATTATAATCAAAGAACTAATTTACCGGTATTAAATCGCATCTCTCGAATCTTAGCTTAACCATTTATAAAGTAACCTGCCTATTGAAACTAAGCCAAAACATCAAATCGCATCTCTCGAATCTCGAATTAATATTGCATAACTCATACAATTAAATCTGTCCAAATCTAATTGCACAGTAGTAAATTAATCAATAGGAAATCAACCAAAGCATTAACAATCAACAATAATAAATTACCCCTTCATATTATTTATGGATCCCCACAACCTTAGAATTAAAGTTATCCACACATATTTAAATCTAAACTAAGAAAAGCAATTAAACAAGACATAATTAATCAAAGCAATTAAATTACTGAAAATAAAAGGGGAAGAAATCGTTACCAAAATAAACGGAAATGATGAATTGTATAAATCAAAAGTGTAGAGAGAAAACAAGAATATTCACCAAAGCTTAAAACTAAAATCTAGAAATTAACTAATGAAAAAGACGTAATCGTCACTTCTTAAAAAAAAACATCCTTATACTTAAGCTTAAAAATCCTAATTAAAAACAAATCAAAAATCGTCGAAACTCCTCTTAGAAACACGCGCCCGGCCGGGCCCGCCTTTTTGAACATTGAATCTTCACTCGCGCCCGGTCGGGCGCAAAATTGGGCAAAGGGCTTCTTTCTTCCTTCTACCTCGCCCGGTCGGGCGCGCCTTAGGGCGAGGCACCCACCCAATCAGGCGAGCTCCCGGGAAAACATGGACTTCGATATGGGCTACTTCTCTTGGCCCAATTCCGGGTTTTCCACCTTGGGTCTTGAATACTTGGTCCATTGCATCGGTCTCTTCTTTACCGAGCCCTTAATCACCGATTTGACGACTCCAACTGGTCTTAGGCTATGAAATATGGTCATAATTCTCCATTGCTCGTAGTGGCTTATCATAAGTCTCGGAAAATGCTCCAGATCTCCAATTTGCTATAAAACAGTACCAAAAACTACGAAAACGCTAGAAAACGCATATTAGTAATAAAAGTGGCTCCAAAGAGCCAATAATACTCCTAAATATGACCAAGGGACGGGAGTAAATCTCTATATAAAATGATCAAATAAATATGACTTCATAAACATGCTTAATAAGGTTTATTATTGCAGTAGATTAGTGATGCAACCATACATATAATCTACCTTTAACATGCCATTATTAATCAAGGTTTAAAGATTTAAAAATTTTCGTCAAAAACGAAAAACCCCTCAAAAATCATGTTTCTAGGTGGATTTTGGCTTCTGGACTTCCTTAAAAGAGAATCAAAAACGATTTAGAACATCGATTCCACCCACAATTCACTATTTTTGGGTCGAAATCTGGGTTCGTGAGCCAAAATTAGTATAACTACGAGATTAAAACTTATTAAAACGAGCTTCTAATCTAATTAGTAATCAAAACCAAAAATTTAAATCCATTTTAAATCACCTTAATTAATTATTAGTTACAATAATTAAATGAGCGCAGCTCCGATACCGCTATTGGGTTTCGTAGTGTCTGACACTACGCGGAATGAAACCCGCCCAAGACCCGCACACTAATTAATGTAACTAAACATGCAATCACATAATTAAACAACAAAAAGAGAGATAAAGAAAAAAGACGATCTTACTCTCGACGCGTGCTTCGCTCGCTTACAAGCTCTTACTTGAAAGCTCTAGCTTCGCAAGTACGTAAGCCTACGATGGCTCGCACCCTCGACCCGGCCCGAGCGGTCACTACCCAGAAGGTTAGTCGGGGCTAGACTAAGGAAATACTAGAGTATTACGAATTTAAAGGTTTTCTCACTTATAAGGAGATGCCTTATAGAGTTCAACTCAAGTAATTCTTCCCAAACCCAAAACATGGGTACGGTATTTATAGGGAAGGGAGTCTTGATTTCCCATTTCCCATCAATGTGGGAAAATTGCATTTTGCTCAATTTATTTTAATCCAAAAACAAATTAAAATGCAAATGAATCAACAAGCGCCAAGTTGCAAATGGATAAGTAAGGGTAGGTGAGGACCACTAAGGAGGGGGGACCAAACACCACTTGCTCCTTAAGCAAGGCACTAAGACCAGTCTTTCTATTGACCGGATGCTAGCCCACGCACAGCTGGCAGGCAGCCTGCCTTGGCTGCCAAGGCTACCCAGGTGGCGCCTAGCACCAAGGCTGGGCTGGCTGGCCAGCTCGCACACGCATGCACACAACAAGAAAGCCACGCACGCAATGCGGGCTGCTGCTGCTACGTTGCATGTGTTGTGCACGTTTTGGGTGATGCCCAGCTGCTGCGAGTGGCTGGGTGCGAGGCCCAGCATGCTAGCACGCTAGCACGCATAGCGCGCCAGCTGCTAGCTTGCTTGCGGCCATAAGCACCAGCCCCGCAAGCATGCCTTGCGATGTGGTTGGTGGCCTAGGCTAGCCTAGCACTCGCATGGCTAGGCCAATGCGAGGATACGGCTTAGCTCGTAATTTTCGCTTGCTTGATTTCTCGTCTTGTCGAATTCTAAATTCGACTCGACTTAAACGCTTGGTTTCGACGCTCTAAGCTCGATATCCGACGTCTTTGTTCGTAATACTCTAATGACTCATCTAATCCTTCGAATTGATTCGTCGTCTCGGATCGGTTATTCGATTGGGGTGCGACCTAAAGGGTGCAATCAAGATTAAGCTGTAATATCAATTATACTTTAATATTACTGATCGAAAGCGGCCTCCACCTAGGCATCCCGATCACTTGACCTCACTGAAGAATTAGCTATCTAATAATTCTAAACCCTCTATCGGAATAATACACTTGTTGGAAGGACACCATTCCTTTCAAAAATTTGTTCTCAGATGGTATATTATGTTAATCTCATTGTAACTGCTTTTGGTATATGTACTAGCTACCAATAAACCTTAAGATGGTATACGATATTCATACCAACGTATCGTGAGTTGGTATATCATGGGAAAACCAATAAGTCCTGACGTGATACATCATATTCGTGATTAAGTAAATACAATACAAAGTAATTACCACTATAATGAAATAGTACATAATAGCTATGTCATAGTAAATACAAGCCAAAGCAGTTAACACAAACATAGTAGTAGTTCACTTAAAGCAAAAAGTTGATGTATTAGAGACCTCTTACATAGTAATGAGGTAAACACATGTGATATTAGTACAACCTTACATAGTAAGAAAAAGGGGGTTCCTAATAACTGAGTTGTTTTCAACCTTAGCATACCAACGAAGACGTTACGTATACCATCACAGCAAACTTCGCCTTGGACCATTACTTACATACCTTTTTGGTATGGTTATCTTGTTCATCTTTTTTCTCCATTAGGAAAAGAATCACTTAGTTATGTTTTTTTTGAAAAGTTGTAAAGAAGAATAGAGGGGAGACCAAAGTGGTGTTGTTTTTTAATGAAATAGAAAGAGGGTTGAGTAGAAATTGAATGTGATGTTATATTTTATGTCACATTTTCTGTCATTTTAAGTGAGAAAGAGTACACCTGCATTGTTAAGGATTTTAATGCAAACATTTAATGTTCGATTTAAAGTTGTTATGTGCTTTGTATTGGTATGTGATTTCTACCATTCAAGATAAAATTTATACCATCCAGGTGAATTGTTAGCCTACCAACCGGAAAAGTATTATACCATTCAAGACAATAACATAATAAGTATTACACAATATCATAATGACTCTTACACAATAAGATAATACGCCAATAAGTATTACACAAGGATAAGCATAATAAATATTACACATTAACGTTATAACTCTTAAAATTAGTCTTAAATTTAATAGGTCATACATAATAACTACTACAATAACAACATAATTCTGAAAGCATAGTATTTCTGTTACTATTAAAAAATAGCTCCAGTACAATTAGTCGCTTGCCAGATGGTGTATAGTCAAATGTTACCATACTTCAGTTCTTGCAAGATACGCCTCACATTACTACACAAAGTCCACTTGTACATTAGATGGCATACCAACGGAAAGCATATGTCATTGTATTGGTATTATGATCGAAGATAGTTACACTAATGAAGAAAGTAAAAGTAAGTAGTACCAACAACCCATCTGTTAGTAGTACCTGGTTAATGGTAGAACCTGGTTATCAAACAATTACCTTATAGAGAAAGAAACATCAAACAACTCATTGTAGAACGGGTTGGATGTGAGGTTTGTAGCATCTTCATAACCATGAAAGCCTTACACTATATTACTACTCCCACAACCACAAAATCAACCAAAATCTTCATAATAGCGACTTTTCAACTCCAAATTCTAGTTATTAAACCATTATTACCAAATCATGAAAGCCTTTCCACCAAATTGGAGTCAGTGACAAATTTTATAACGAATTTTCATTTTATAGTAACAATTTTATACTATAATCAGATCAAGTTTTCAAAATAACCTATTTTAATACCACTTTTTCCCAATTTCAAGATACCAATCAATTTTTCCCCGGTTTCAAGATACCAATCAATTTGAAACATCAAAAACCCTACATTAAACTATATTATATCAATTAATAATCATACAATTACGCATATTCACACAAATAATACTACAAAATTTGTTTCGGAGTTTTTTGATGTTTCCTACGGGAGAGTTACAATTCCGAGAATGCCCTTCACCGCTTGTACCTGCAAAACCACGGAGTCTGCGATTGGTTGGAGATCCGCCTCCAATGATCAAGTCAGTAACGTACAGGAGGACAAGTGTGCGTAAGTAGGGAAATTACTTCTCACGTAATGGGAGAATTCTGCAATTAATATTGCTCAAGATTGATGTGTGTATTTTTTAATGTATTCAATGCCCCATTAATGAGGATCTCTCCACTATTTATAGTGGGGAGCCTTAGTTCCCCATTTAGGGGTCTCTGGACACGTGTCAGCAGGGGATTGGAGCCCTGCTGACCAATGGCTGGGTGCCACATGTCACTTGACCATTGGGCCACGTGTCTGGGGTATTTTTACCCCAAACATTTACCCCTCACAGGTGCTGACGTGGCAAACCTCTTTAGATTCTAACTGAGGGTAAGGAAGGAAAAGCAGAAGGGGAAGAGTCGCGACTCTTCGCCTTCTGGGATAAACCCTATAAATAGGGGAGGGTGCCCTCAAGCTCTCATTTACAAACTTTGCGAAATTTCTTGATTTTGAGAGCATCCGGTTTTCAGAGTTGAGAGTAGACGGAAATTTGATAGTTGAGAGCAGCCGGTTTTCAGACCGCTTGTGTTGTTGCGAGCAAGCAAAGAATTTTCGTGAGGGTACCCAAGAGAACTTAGCCGGTTTTCAGACCGTCTGTGTCTCCGCAAGCATCCCCAAGAGATTTCTTAAGGTTTCAACAAATTCTCAATTTCTTTAGGTACCGTCACTATTCCTTCTAGCTTTTCCATGTATTTCCGTTTGCGTCTTTTGCTTGTGCTTTTATTTATTAGTCCCATAAGTAGATGGACCTTTTATACCCATACCCGGAACATAGTTGTGAACTCAGCCGGTCAATTAGTACAGCTGAGTCTAGAACTGGATCTGCCGCCTCTGATCTTTGGAGTTTCCCCTTTTCAACGCCTATATCGATCGACTCCGTGTCTGTGCAGGACACGATGGCCAGGATTAGGGGAACAGCTACGGACCCCAATTATAGAGGCGGGAACTCAGATGAGTTGTCGCCTGAAAGACAAGCCCCGGACGAGGTGGCTAGAGACTCACCCGGGGGCATTCCCGCCACCTCAAGCGATAGCATTCTAGACTCCTTCACCAAAGAGTCTTCCTCTGCTCAGGAGGCTAAGCTGCAAGGATCCGTCAACGAGGATCCCAGCTCCCCATTCGGCTCTGATGCCGGTCGCATTGAAAGCAATAGTACTAGCTATCTGACCTCGTCTGAAGATAGCGAGGAGGCGGAGAGGCCTACTTAGCAAAGTAGAAATGACCCTCTCATGATTGTCGTGTCTACTAAGGACAGGGCCCTCATGCGGTCCTCCCTAACGGACTTCGTCACAAAGCGGCCGCTAGGAGAGGGTTACCAATTGTCGGTACCGGGGGAGTTTGGAACGGTTGTATGGGAGGACGACCAACCTCATGCGGACAGCTAGTTTGGGTGTTATGAAGCGGCTTTCCTAGCCGGGCTCCGCTTCCCTTTACACAACACAATAAAGGCCATTCTTAGGGGGTATGGCTTAGGCGTCTGGAAACTCACCCCTAATTCCTGGGTAAACATACTCGGGTATATCGCCACCTGCGAGATGCAGGATCTTAACCTCGGCTGGGAGGCGTTTGCCCACATGCATTATTTGAGTAGAAGTCCAGGCGGCTGGAGAGCCTGGTACACTTTGACGACTTATCCCCAATACTTGATGACGCTGGATAAGCCGTCTAAATGGTCGGACTGGAAGAACCGGTTTTATTTGGTCAAACCTCCGACTGAAGAGGAGAATAGGGAGTTCCGGACCTACAACCGTAAGCCAGAACTTTTAGGGAAAAAGTGTCGGCTGCCACCAGTGCCGGATAATGACAGGGAGGCCATATTAGACTCCGGATTTTTTGAGCTAGTCCCTTCTACTCTCTCAACTGGAGAGATAATAAGGGTGCCCAAAAACTGGGTGCCCAAACATGAATTCTTTAGGGACGAGTGCTTCTTGTCCGCCTACGGGCTTAGCAGCATGTTTGAAAGACGTAGGTTACGAGCCTCAGCCGGTTAATTTTATGCCGGCTAGCAATTTTCCTTTGATTGTAATGTGCGATATTATTATGATCTAGACCGGATGTATTTGATTTGTGTTTTGCAGAAGAAGAAAAGAACATGTTGCCCACCGCCAAAACACCCACTAAAAAAGCTTCATACATCCGGAAGGAGAATCTGGAGAAGAAACTTGCCGCTCAAGCGGCTAAAAAGGTTGGACCGCCTGACTCTTTCTTGATTTTGCTTATTCTGTTTTGGTTATTTCTTCTCCTGACCGTTTGTGACTTCGTTACAGGATGGGAACAAAAATCCTTGCTCCCTGCAAAAACAGATCCGACCAAGGCCGTCTGTAGAGGAGCTTGCACACAAGGTGCAGAAAACTGCTTCAACCGCCCGGGCTTCTACCAGCGGTAAAACAATAAAGACCCCAGGCGGGTCTAATACTGAAATGGCCTCGAAAGAGGTAACACCTAAAAAGACCACAACCGGTCCATCTTCTACGGGAGGCCAGTAAGGCTCCCAACAAGGTACAAACCCTTTCAACCTCACGTTGCTTGACCTACCCATGCGGGTTAAGTCATATTCTCAGTCTCAGCCGGGAGATTCTCCGATCAGCCGGCTATCCGTAGGAGGAGCATATGCAGCTTTCTCACCGTCTGTTTCTGGTGCAGATAATTCTCCACGTTGGCCGGATGCTACTCAGTATGCCCGGGCCATGCTGAAAGCCGTCCCCCGGGACGAGAAAGAGGCGATTCCTAGAATCAACACCTTCAATGCCGACCGTGTAATGGTCGAGCTGGCTGATGTAAGTTGATGAGTGCCCACCCGACATTTTTTTTACTATTCCATCCGGTTTTCTACTAACACTGGTTGTATTGATGCAGGCACTGCTCCGCGTGAAGGGGCTCAAGAAAGCCTACATCCGCAAACAAGAGGAAGTAAGAAGAGTCAAACATTCTGCGGATGACGCACATAACGTTGCCCACTATTCAATGATTGTGCATGACTTAGAAACTAAATTTATAATCATGCGACAGGCGGACCAAGTCAAGACCCTCCAACAGGCCCTCAAAGAGTCTAAAACCAAAGTAGACAATCTTCAGGCGGCTCTGGACAATGCTGAAGATGAGATCAAGAAGTATGAGGAGCCCCTCAAGCGGCTTGACCAGGCGGAGAAGAGCAGCAAACGCCTGCAACAAGAGAATGACCGCCTGGTCAAGGAGGCGGCTGCTGCATAGGGCAACTTCCAGGCCACCCTCAAAGCTGAACAGAGCCGGCTCATTGAGGAGAATGAGAAGGACTGCGAGAACTGGATGAAGAGGGAGTTCTCCATTATCCATCCGGGTACAGACTACAACGTCTGGGAGCTCGCCTACAAATACGCAAATCTTGTCATTCTGGCTGAGGAGGAGGGCAAGCTGGGGCCTGAACCTTATGAGCAGTGGGTTGAGGCGGAGTTCAAGCGGATGTAGGAGGAGGCGGCTGGCAACGAGGAGGCAGTCAAGGATGAAGTTGTTCACGGCTCCATTCCCGCCACCGACCCATCTCATCCGGAAGGGAACCAAGACCAGGCTGACTGGGTGACTGTGCAGCTGGAATAGCAGCGACCTCCCGGCCTGCGTGCCGTGCATTATTTTGTAATAGCGCCGGAAGGGTCTGCTTATTCTGCTGTTATTTTTTATTTTGAATATTGATATACATTTTCACCGGGTGTGCCGGTTTTATTTGCAAACAATTCCACCGGCTGAGCCGGCTTTGAATGAAGTTCCTCGTAATTTCTTCTGCACTTTCTACTAATTTTGCTTACTTTTTGCAAGTATATAATTTTGCTTACTTTTTGCAAGTATATAATTTTGCTTACTTTTTGTAAGTATATTTCCACATGATCCCCAACCGGACTGGGTGAGGCTAGGGTAATTGCCCCTGGATAGGAGGCTGGCAGAAGTGACATGGTGTCAGGCGGCTATCCATATTCCATAATACGAATATTAATAATTTAGCTGAATGAATGCCAGCCGGTTTCTACTAATCTGCCGGCTGGTATTTTTGTAGAGGTCTTTTCGTAGGCTTAGGGTGTCCATTTGCCGGTTGGGCTTTTGCAAGGACACCCTTACATAGGTTATGGCCTAAACCAAGTGTTTGAGGCCTGCCTTCTCTTAGTAGATCAGGCGGCGACATTGGGTACCGACTGTCTGTTTTGAGACCAGCCTTTGGTGGTACTTTTCCAAAAGAGTGAGCCGGCTGCATGTTTGGGAATGCTAGCCCACGTTTCTTGGGTGCAATGGATCAATTAGGTGGGTAGGGCTGCCGGGGTTTGATCACTAGAACAATTTTCCACCCAAATGGGAGATGTTCTCTTTGGTGAATTCACCCGTATGGGAGTCACCGGATAATTCGTTAGTTCTCAAGGCCGCTTGTGTTGAGCACAAGACATGGCGCATGTAAGCATAATATGTAGTAAATTTTTTCTCATTAATCATGCAGAAGATTACAAAAGCTATACATTTTCTAGAAATAGTACTTTTTGAGGTTGTCTACATTCCAGGTTCTAGGCAGCTTTCTACCGTCTGGGGTTTCCAGGCGGTATGTGCCGTCTCGTACTTCTTCAAAGATCCGGTAGGGTCCCTCCCAATTTGGGGTTAATTTGCCTTGCTCATTGGCCCTACCGGTTGCTTCCATTTTGCGGAGCACAAAATCTCCTACTTTTAAGGGCCGCTTGTGAACCCGCTTGTTGTAGGCTCTTGTCATTTTCAGACAGTAAATCTCATGACGCAAGGCTGCGTTGCCCCTTCGCTCCGGGAGAGTATCCAGTGCAAGCCGCATGGCTTCCAAGTTGGCCTCCTCATCATACAGCATGATGCGGAGGGTTGGCTCATAATGCTCAATGGGGAGTACCGCCTCGGTGCCGGATGCCATAAGAAATGGGGTTTCACCGGTCGCCCCTTTTTCAGTTGTCCTGATGGCCCAAAGGACATGAGGTAATTCCTCTGCCCATAATCCACCGGCTCTTTCAACTTTCTTCTTTATACCGTCTGAGATCAGCTTGTTGAAAGCCTCAACTTGCCCGTTTGCCTGAGGCCGGCCAACGGATGCAAAACAATGGGTGATTCCTTGGTCCCCCAACCAGCTCTTGAGGACAGGCGTTTCAAATTGTGGTCCGTTGTCAAAAACCATAGACACTGGAACCCCAAACCGGGTGATGACGTTTCTCCAGATGAAGGAGATCACATCCTTTGTTTTTATGCCTTTAACCGCCTCTGCTTCGACCCATTTGGTGAAGTAGTCTACTGCCACCAAAATGTAGCGGCGATCGCCTGATGCAGGCGCATAGGGACCCAGAATGTCCATGCCCCACTTTGCGAACGGTACCGAACTGTGAATGGCTGTCAGGTCTGTTGCCGGTCGATGTATCAACCGGGCAAACTTTTGGCATTTGTCACATCGTTTCACCAAATCCATGGCATCTGCCTCAAGAGTGGGCCAAAAGTACCCTTGTCGTCTGGCTCTTCTAGCTAGGGACCTGCCGCCTATGGGTGAGGCTCAAAAACCCGCGTGCAGGTCCTCTAGGACTTCTCTTCCCCTTTCCGGGATTACACACTTCATAAACGGCTGTAAGTACCCCTTTCGGAGGAGCTCCCCTTGGTGCATAACAAAACTCAAAGCACGCTTCTTGATTGCTACTGCTTCAGAAGGAACATCCGGTAGAGTACCGTCTGTCAAGTAAGCCTGGATGGGGTCCGTCCATGTGGCACTTTGGTCTAGAATTCCAATGGGGTCATGATCAATGCTTCTTTTGTCAATGACCTCCCAAAAGACTGTCCTAGGTGCATCACAGGAGGTGGATGATGCCAATTTGGAGAGGGCATTCGCCTGATTGTTCTCGGACCGGGGCACCTGACATAAATAAAATTCGTCAAGTGACCCGGCCTCTTCTCTGACCGCCTGCAGGTATTTGATCATAGCCGGATGGGTGGCCTCGTAGTCACCATGATATTGGCTAACGATCAACTGGGAGTCTGAGCAGGCGCTAACTTTCCTTGTCTTTGCCACCTTACACATGCGTATACCGGCTAACAGGGCTTCATACTCTGCCTCATTATTTGAGGCTTGGAACTTGAACCGTAGTGAATATTCAAACTTATCTCCTTCCGGAGAATGGCATATAACGCCTGCACCACAGCCGTTCACTGTAGAACTACCGTCTACAAATAACTTTTAAACCTGATCAGGATTTTCCGGTTGCACCGGTCTAGTCATCTCGACAATGAAGTCGGCAAACGCCTGACCTTTCACTGCCTGCCTGGGCTCAAAAGTTATCTCTAGGCTTTGTATTTCAACAGCCCATTTGATCATTCTGCCGGATGACTCGATGGTGGTCATTGGTCGTTTGAGCGGTTGGTCTGTATATACAACCACCGGGTGAGCCAAAAAATAAGGCTTCAACCGCTTGACTGCTACGAACAGGGCCAACCCAAATTTCTCGATCATAGGGTACCGGAGCTCAACATTTTTAAGAACATGACTGATGAAATACACCGGGAGCTGGTTACCGTCTCTCTCAACAAGGAGTACGGCACTGATGGAATGATCAGAGATGGCTAGGTACATGTAGAGAACCTCCTGGGGTAGGGGGCTCACCAGCCTTGGCAGAGAGTGCAAGTGTTGCTTTAGCCTCTAGAATGCCACTTCCGCCTCTTCTCCCCACTCAAATCTGGACCTCTTCCGGATGGCCTGGAAGAAATAGAGGCACTTGTCGCCTGACCGGCTGAGGAATCTCCCCACCGGTCAACTTCTGGACTTCTTTTACAGTGCGGGGAGACCGCATGTTCATGACCGCCTGTATTTTTTCCGAATTATCCTCTATGCCCTTTTGGTCGATCAAAAATCCGAGAAACTTCCCAGACTCAACACCAAACACACACTTTTTTGGGTTAAGCATGACCCGGTGCCGCCTGAGTGTGGTGAATGTTTCTCGGAGGTCCAGTAGGTGATCCGTCTGTAGCTTGGATTTGACTATCATATCATCGATGTACGGCTCTACATTCTTGCCAATCTGGTTGATGAAATTTTTTTATCATGCGCTGGAATGTAGCCGGTGCACTCTTTAACCCAAACGGCATCACCTTGTAACAAAATAACCCTTGATCAGTGACGAAGGCCGTCTTTTCTTGATCTTTTTTCCACAGGGGTATTTGATGGAAACCTGAATAGGCATCCATGAAACTCATCAGAGCATGACCGGCTGTCGAGTCGACCAGACTGTCGATCTTTGGAAGCGGGTAACTGTCCTTGGGACATGCTCTGTTCAGATCTGTGTAGTCTACACACATCCGCCAGGTGTCATTCGGCTTCTTCACAAGGACAACGTTTGCTACCCAATCTGGGTAGTAACAGCCTTTTGACCTCAGTCGCTGCCACCTGAGATCTCTCTTCACCGCGATCCCTCTTTTTCTGCCTGACCGGCTTCTTTTTAGGGTCCACGACGAGCTTGTGGACGGCTAGATCCGGGCTGACGCCTGACATCTCTTCCACTTCAAAGGAAAATATGTCTTTGAATTCCTTCAGAAGTTGAAGCAAATCTGCTTCCAACTGTTCAAAAGCAACCGTCCCAATCTTAACGGTTCTGCCAGGGCAGCCGTCGTCTAAGACGACATCGAGACAGTCACCAGCCGACTGAGGTCGTTGGTCATCTAACCTTTCCCCGGCTAGTGATTGTCATTTCTCTTGTTTGACGGGTTCCGTTTGGTCCGCCTTTCTTTTCTTACCGGCTGCCCTTGGAGCCGGGACTGCTATATCGCAGATATCAGTGTCTATGGGCTTGCCATCACCGGCTGCCCCCATAGTCGGCTTGACGTCAGAGAGATAGCACTCTCTAGCCGTCCTCTGTTCCCCCTTCAGGAAACCGACTGTACCATCATCCTTTTCAAATTTAATGAGCATGAGTGAGGGAACGATCACAGCCTTGGACTCGTTGAGGGTCGGACGACCAAAGATCATGTTGTAGGCGGCAAGTTCCTCTACAACTAAAAACTTCACCACCATGTGGCGTCCTTCCCCCTTTTCACCCAGCCGGACGGGAAGGTCTATGCTTCCTACCGGATGCACTACTCCCCCCCCCCCAAAACCAACAAGTGGGTGAGGCGCCTGGCGCATGTTACTGGGTTTGTACTTGAGCTTGGTCAAGCACTGATAACTAATTAGGTCAGACGAGCTCCCGGTATCTATTAGGATCCGACCAACCCTCTGATTGGCAACCTTACACTCGATGACTAGGGGATCATCGTGAGGCCGCCTGACCTTGCCCCGGTCCTTTTTAGAAAAAGGACCTCAGGGAAAGTGTCTTTCGACGCCTGGCTCTCATCCACTGAGTTGACCAGCTTCCTGATGTTATCTTTAGTGCCCCTAATGGTGGGACCCCTCCGAAAAAACCGCCTGCTATGGTGAAGATTGTCTCTTCATCCGTCTCAGAGTTGGTGAGCACAATTTTTGCCGTATGCCCCTTCTTTGCCTGTGTGTTACCCTTGGCTTTTGGCAGATAGGACTTCAGAGCCCCCTCATCAGCCAGACGAACTAATAGCCGCCTGAGGCTATAGCAACCATTAGTGTCGTGGCCAACGTCCTCATGATACTGGCAGTATTTTCTCTTGTCCCGGTTGCTTACGGGACTTTTCATTGCAGCCGGTTTTTCGAGAGACATCCGGTCTTTGATCTCCATGAGGATGAAGGAGCAGTCCTTCCTGAACTCGTACTTGGGAACGTACGGTTCAGATTTCCGTCTGAGCTTCTGAGCCGGCTGACCAGATCGGTCTGCCGCCCAGACCTCTTTTCTCTTCTTTTCTTCCTTTTTCGCCGGCTGCTGCTGTTGCCGGCTATCTCTTCTGTCGGATTTTTTGGAATCCGACAGCTGCTTCACAGCGCAAAGCTCCGTCGCCTGTATATAGGCTTCAGCTTCCATTAATGCCTCTTGAAGGGTGGCTACCCTTTTCCGGACGAGGTCGAACTTAAAGGTCGACCCATCCTTCAGACCCTTAAAGAAGTCTGTGTAAGCAACTTCGTCAGACAGTCCTTGAATCTGAATTCTCATCAGATTGAACCGTCTGACATAGGACCGGAGCCCTTCTCTGTCACCCTGCTGTATTGCCCCTAGATCAAGGCTAGTCTTTTTGGCAGGGATATTCATTGAGAAATTTGACGTAAATAAGTACGCCAAAGTTTTGAAGTTGTTGATGCAGCCGGCTGGTAGATTATCAAACCACCGTTGGGCAATGCCCTTCAGGGTAGCCGGGAAGCATCGGCACTAGACGACATCGTCCAACCCCTGTAGGTACATGAGGTTAGAGTAGGCCATTAGGTGGTCTTCTGGGTCAGAGGTACCATCATAGGCCCCTACCAACACGTTTTTAACCTTATCTGGCTGTGCCGCTTGGGTTATCTCGGGGGAGAACGCTATGGGTTGTTCTCCCAAATTTAGCAGGCGTAGTTGCCAGTCCATGGGTTGGTACGGCTGCTGCACATGCTCACCAAAGAGACCCGACTGGGTAAAGGGGATCCACCCAGCCCATTTGGCGAACCAAATAGACCAGGCTGGATCACTTGGGGTCCAGACCGGGCGGAGGGTTCGCCCGTCTGACTACCTAGGCTTGTTCCCGTACGCCTGTTAGAGGTGTCACGGAAGCTGTCTAGGAAGGTCGACGTTGAGGCCGACGCAGACGCTTGACTTCTCTTTTCCTAGAGGAACGTCCGGGCATCAGAGAAAATCTTCTTGGAACCATCCGGCTGTAACTGCCGGATGGGTTTTCTGAGTTCCGCTTGAGGGAAGCGAATCCTATTTTGATCGAAATTGAGGCCCTCTCCCTCCTTTGGCTTTGGGTGAGGGGTAGGGACCCGGTCTTTCATCGTCTTCTTCCCAGGGGAAGGCTTCTTGGCCGGCTGACTCTTTTTGGGAGTAGCTGACCGAATAAGGTTCTTGATCTCGCCCTTGAAACTATTCATGAAGGTCATGAGTTCGTTCCTGGTGACGGGAGCAGATCCTTCTGCCGCCTGGGCAGCTCCGACCGGGTTGCCGGCTGGATTTCCTGGAGCAGCCTGGTTGTTATCCAGTTCCTTCTTATCCCTGGAACGGGTGTGTCTTGTTCTGAAGGACCCGTCTGGGGCCACATAGGTGTTGACTTCATAGTCGTCACTACTTTCATGGTCCGTCTGAACCTCAGGCTCGGCCAACGGTACATGGTTAGAAGTCATCTCAGAAGTACTCTCCCCATAGACGACGCCAAATGTTTCGGGATTTTTTGATGTGTCCTACGGGAGAGTTACAATTCCGAGAATGCCCTTCACCGCTTGTACCTGCAAAACCACGGAGTGTCCGATTGGTTGGAGATCCGCCTCCGACGATCAAGTCAGTAACGTACATGAGGAAAAGTGTGCGTAAGTAGGGAAATTACTTCTCACGTAATGGGAGAATTCTGCAATTAATATTGCTCAAGATTGATGTGTGTATTTTTTAATGTATTCAATGCCCCATTAATGAGGATCTCTCCACTATTTATAGTGGGGAGCCTTGGTTCCCCATTTAGGGGTCTCTGGACACGTGTCAGTAGGGGATTGGAGCCCTGCTGACCAATGGCTGGGTGCCACATGTCACTTGACCATTGGGTCACGTGTCTGAGGTATTTTTACCCCAAACAAAATTAGTCCAATTTTCCCTAATTATCCACATCGCATAAAAACCCTAACTTCGAAATTCGTCTTCTACTTCAACATATATAAATAACTTACTCGTAGGGGGGAAGATTTCCGGAAAACTTGTTTGATTTCATCGGAGTACTCAGATCGCGCTTTGAATCGCCACCACCTTTTATTCGCCGTTCGCTCTTTGTATCTTCTCTCTTCTTTTAACTGGAACTCTTTTGTTTTCTCTCTCTTCTTTTAAAATCTAAATTGCCTTTTGATTTTTTAATATTTTTTTAACAATTTGCTCAGCAAACTATTTCAGAAAAAGGGATCCACCACTACACCTTTTGTTTTCAACAAATATAAAATTACTATTTTACCCTTTCTTAGAGGCATCTGGGATAAAAGTTCCTAGAGCTTGAGAAATGCTCATGCATGCCACCCAAAATGAATTAGAGGAAGTTATAACTTTATGTCAATTTCAAATACGGTCAACTTGAGAAGAGGAATCCTTTCAGTCTATCTTTTTTTATCGTCCTTTAGTTAAATGGTGAGATGGGCAAAAGTTATTACTACTACAACACCAATCAATAATAATATTGATACTAAAAATAAAAATACAAATAAAATAAAAATAAATAAATTAATAAAAGCAGATGAATGAAGGAGTTGATGAGGTCAGTGAGTTGGGCCATAGGACAAAACATTACACTAAAATAATAATAGCAATACATAATTATATCCAAACACATGGTGTACCAGATAGAAAGAGAAACACTGGGGTGGCCTAACGATAGAAATTGTTAAAAAGAGAATTTTTTTTTTTTTTTATAAAAGAATTTAAAAAGCTGCACCAGAGAAGCACATGGTTGAAATGTAAAGGTAGCCCATAAATAAAATAAAAAGTGACTCACTTTTCTCTTTCTTTTTTGGTCTCTTTTCTTACTTTTCTTCAATTTTAATCTTTACCAAATTATTATAGAATAGTTGTAGTATACTTCGTTATAGTGCAACACGTATGAATTTTATTAATTCTTAATTTCTTAGACACAAATATATATAAGTATATTATTTTTAATTATATATGTATTATCTATAAGTAAAAATGACTTGGTTAAAAGATGATAAGAAGGATATGAAATATATGTATTTATATGAAAATGAGGTATTTGATCGTAATGGATGAATGAGGAAAATTTTGGTGGATAACTCTACGGAATAATTACTTTTAATTTATGTAGGCAACCTCACTTATGAGTTTAAGGCTTTGATTGATTGATATAAATAAAAATAATATAAGGTTGTTATATTGAGTTGAGTCAGGAGTGTACAAGATCATATAGAACATAGTTTGCTTTTATAAAAACCATATTAATAATTAAAAAAAATTGCTGCATGATTTGTGTAATGGAGAAAATATACATCAAATTGAGTTTCCTAAAATATTAGCTTTCATAGAGGTACTCCACATACAATTTTATAATAGATATAATTTACAATAAACTATATGTTGTCCGATCCTTGTATCATATTGATTTTACTCTATGATCAATTTTGTTTTATGAAATGATTTCAAATAGAAAGAACAATATGATAAAATGGAGGGAATATAGATATATGTACTTCCCTTAAATAAAAGATAGATATGTGTACTTTATATTAATTACTTAACATCTTAAATCTCGCTCTTACGTATTATATGCATACGTTCATCATCACAATAAGTAATTGTAGTATTTGTCCATGCTACATATATAACTTAAGATGACAAAACATAATATGCGAAATATTTTGCGGTAAAATTGTAAACATATTAAGTGCAATAAATCCAACAAATTTTATTTATTTATTTTTATTTTTATGTTGTCATTTCTCTTTATATCTCTTAGGTTCTGTTCACTTCACCTTAAAAAAAAATATTAAGTAAAAATAATTTCAGTTCAATTAAAATAAGTTCAGTTCAGTAAAAATAATTCCAGCTCAGCAAAAATAGGTTCAGTTCAATAAAATTCAGTATCTTTAAAGAAGAAATATAATAGAAAATCAGTAAAAATAATTTCAGTTCGGCAAAAATAATTTCAGTTCAGTAAAATTAATCTCAGATCAGTGAAAATAATTTAAGTTCAGCAAATATAATTTCAGTTCAGTAAAAATAATATAAGTTCAACAAAAATAATTTCAGTTCAGTAAAAATAATTTCATTTCAGCAAAAATAAAGTGAAGTGAACGGGGCCTTATCATACATACATCTATATTTTTTTTCTTTTCATTATACACTCACACATAAATTTTATCTAGATATCCTAACAGCTTCTAAAGTTACAAATATTATGAAATAAAGATACTCGGTAATAAATTAATTAATATTTTGAAAATGATAATAATCCGGAGTAAAAAAGAACAGGAATCACACGTAGTTTTCCTAAAGACAATTGAATAAAAAATGAAACAAACTCAAACCTACGTCTTCAGCATCACTGGTCTCTGCATAAATAGAAAGATAGACAGTGATCATATTCATTCATATATATCATCTATCTCATGAATAAATCTATCTCTGAACTTCACTGATTCCCAAGAAGAGAGAGAAAAATGGAAAAGAGTATAAATGTACTCGTATGAATTTAGGGGAGAGTTTGTTTGTGTCTGAGAGGCTTTGTATGGTACTGAGAGCGACGACTGAATCTGTCATTAAGCGTTACAACTGTTGGCACTGAAAAACATGGTGTCTGAATCTCTATCAGCATTTATATGATAAACGGACCATCTTTATTTTTATTTTTTAATATTTAAAGAAATATGCCCAGTGATTAAAGTGCTTGTCTCTCTTTCTCAACATTCAAATCATTTCTCCGTATGTTTTTTTTATTTTTTTTTATTTTTTATTTGTATCTTTTCTTTTCGTATTAAATGATGTAAAGTACTCACAATTTGATCAACAAAATGAAAATTATACAGATCTTATTAAGCAGTGTTTCATGGTGTTAGATAACAATTTAAAGTGATATTACATATTATTCGTATAGTTAAATTTTGATTTTTAAGTATTAAATTATTAGTTTTTTCCACTCAACTTATCTAACAATGTCAGAAAGTTTGTTAACTTTTGTCTTTAATAAATTAAAATCTAAAATTAGTTATGCTTTTGTTTTCTTTTTTTAAAAAAGTTCTTAATCAAACTTATCAAATGAAACAAACCAAAAAAAAAAAAAGGAACATCAAATGTATTTTCAAGCTTGGCCATTCTTAAAACAAGGTGTCCACTATAATATAGCAATTAGGAAAAAAAAAAATTGTGAGTACAGAATACATGATTGTAACGTTATTCAAACTAAGTTGCTCGGTCCAATTTAACAAGTTAGTCCTTTATAAATAGGGGACAACATATATCTCAACCTCAATTTAGTGAGATTTTATGCAAAATCTTAGGATCTTATGAAATATAGATCCCTACTAATTAATACATCAAGTAGTACATATATAAACCATGAGAATTGTACAATCTGTACAAAAATGAGATTTTAAAGTCAAATTAGAGAAATAAAAATACTAATTAATGTTTTGAGGAGGGGTCAGGTCATCACCTCAACTCCTTATCTGAGCCTCTGACCAACTTCACCCAACAAAGATTTCTGAATAGTCCAAATAAGATTCTGACTCTCTCTTAATTCTTTTACCCTAGTGTTTTAATAAAATTTATATTTTCTCTTAATACCTAAATAATCGCAACAATTTTAACGGCTTAAACGATTAATAAATGATTAGTTTAAATGGAAAAATTAAAAAAAAAAAAAAAAACCACAAACTTATGTTAAAATAAAAAGTATTGCAATTATTTAAAAAAGACGACCTAACAAGATAAGTGTTTTAATTATTTATATTAATAGATGGAACATTAAATAAAATACAACGTACATTAAAGTAAACATATGAGATCTTCCTTTTTCAAGCTATTATTCTATGAGATTTTCTTAACACTAGAATGGAAATAATATTATTAATTATTCAAAGCCTTAATTCCTAATCTATATATTACAAACAAAATACCATACATTAAAGAACAAAAACATATCCTTAATGAAGGCCCTTTTTCTACCTACATTATTTATATGATTTTACCAAATTTAATCAACAAATTAACAAACCTCCCTCCACACCAAAAAAAAAAAAGAAAAAACAAAAATAACTAACATACACATGAACTCTAAGTACTATCATAGGATTCCCTCCATTTATATATTATGGTTAAAACCTCCAAAATGATATATTTAACGACACAATTAAGGGCAGGCAATAGTACAAGATAATGTGTAAAGAGCTAACGTCAAAAATTTTATTACATATTATTATCATCTTCAACCTGGCTTTCAGCAAGAGAGCTGTTCTGGTCTTCTAGATGAAGAGCATATGTTGTTGCCGTCGTCGTTGTTGTCACTGTCGTAGGCGAAGCGTTGAACTGTTGTTTACAAGCATGACAAGTAATCTGCATGAGAGTGGCACTGATTTGTTTCATAGCATGGTCTTTGAGTGTTTGAGCTTTGTCTAACTCAGCTTGCGCTTGCTGTCTTATACGCTTGGCGTTAGCAAACTCTTTCTCTGCTAGCTCAATCTGTCGTTTCGCCTCTCTTCTAGCGTCTTCTGCGTATGCTTTTTCCGCCATTGCGAGTTTAAGTTGCTCGCTCGCTTGCTCCTTGAGCGTTGTTGTTTGATGATGTGAAGGACTCGATGCTGAAGCAGCCTTCTTGTTTGATTTTGAGTTTGTTTCTGGAGTAGCGTTCTTTTCACCCATATCCGAGGTGGAACCAATGGATAGCTGAAGCTGAGTCGATTGGTTCTCGTGATCTGTAGCCTTAGGAGACACAGAGAGCTGGAGCTCAAGATTGTGAAGGTTCTCAGATAATGAAGGCTTTGTCATTGTCGTCGTCGCTGTTGTCATTGTTAGGCCAGTGTTATGCCATGGACCAGCCACATTAACATTGTTGTTAGTAGTATCATTCGACGGGCTAGAACTCGAAGCAGCTCGCGACAAACACACCGTCGGCTGCTGCTGCTGATGTTGCTGTTGTTGATGATGTTGCTGTAGTTGATTCGAATTATTGTTTCCGGGTTGATGATGATCTGTAGAGCGGAGACGTCCCATGTGACAAGCGTCTTGGTGTTCGATGAAGCTTTCAACTCTATAGTATTACAAAAGATGAAGACAAATGGAAGAAAAACAAAAAGAAAATGGGATTAGTCAAATATTCATGATGAGTAAGTTAAAATGAATAGTTTGTAGATGCTATACAAAAGGTAGAACAAAGTGGGTTTTTTTCAAAAGCAAGCTTCATTGCGTCGTTTGTCCTTATACAAAGAGATGAGTAGTAGTCTAGTAAAGACAAATAGAGGAAGACGAAATTTTGAGTCTTGTTGATTGACTTACATACGACATGTAGGGATTTCACAAAATTATTTTATTCTTTTTCTTATTGAACTTATGGAATAATCATCTCCAAAATCTTATAGTAATAAACTAAACACCATAAAATATTAGTAACAAAAAAACATATTAAGCTTGTTTATAAGATCAAATTTTCAGAGTTACGACGTGAGTTAGATCATAGATTTTGAACAACAAATTTTGAGATTAGAAATGGAAATTTATAGAAAATGATTATGCACAAAGCCAATGAAAACTTTTTCTACGAAGATGTGTACTTTTATTCTTAATTAAAATGGTAGCCATGGTCGTAATTAAGGAATAGGCTCCATTACATAATAACAAATTATTCAATAAAACGTCAAAATTATATAAATTTTATACTACTATGACCATTTATAGCGTATTTAATTAACAGTTTCAAAAGAATTCTTTAATATCAAGTCAAAACTCCCACGCCAAAAAATGTATTTTTTTTTTTTTAATACAGTCTTCAAATAATTCTGATTCTTAACCTTATAAATACTAAATCCGTTAATTTTTATTAGTTGCAACAAAGAAGTTTTTTATATTTTATAAATAATATTCTTTATTGCAACAAAAAATTAATAGTAGTATTATGATACCGTAGACGAAGAAGAGTGTGTAGTAGATCCTATAAGTACCTGGAGAAGACGCGGCCGCAATCACAGGAGTGGCCGCGAGTGCCACAAGTCTTGAGATGAGCTTTATAATCAGATTGAACAGCGTAAGCTTTAGAGCACTTATCACAGACCCATTGCTTATGATTACTGTGTTTACGGCGGAAGTGTTTCTTGATGCCAACCAAGTCGCCGAGTGCATGGCAAGGATCATGGTGAAGGCAAGTAGGTTCGGGGCACACGAATACTCGTTTTTTAACAACCGGATTCTCTCGCTTCAGTAGCTTCCATGGTACTTTATGCCGTCTTCTATGCATCTGTAAGTTTTGGTCCCTTTGAAACCCTTGATTGCAGATCTCGCAGACGTATCGGTCCGACTCTAGCAGTGTCTTCGGCGATAGCGACACCACCTCCGCATCTGGATCTGATTAATCAGACAGTAAAACATTCTCATTAATTAATCAGGATATTGTTATGTGATGATAAAAGGTATTATTATTATGGTAACAATTGAGATAAATCACCTGGAGTACCAGCAGGGCGGCGTTTGCGCTTGCTACTATTCCCGTTGTCAGCTGGACTATTACCACCCATATTGACATGCTCCGACGACGGAGCTGAGGACGAAGAAGAACCGCCTAACATGGTTTTGTTTATGTTTCTTTGATTCTGTTGTATGTTTGATCGTCTAAGAGTGTGATGGTGTAATAATATGATATGATATGATGTTGAAAAAGAAGAATTGAGAAGAAATGGTATAATTAAACTGAAAACGCTAATGATGAGTGTAGTGTGTGTTTCACTTGGGTTGAGATTTGGAGAGAAAGGAAAGTGAACATGGAAGAGGGGGAAAAGGCAACATCTTTCGGTTTTCAGCTTTCTTTAACTTTATCTTTAAAATAAGCTTTCAGCTTTTCAAATCAGCTTTTTTGCATTGCTCCTCATCTTCATTCATTAAAGACTTTATTTATTATAAATTATTAATTTTTATTTTTTGATAAATAAAACCGCTTAAAAAGTGAAGAGGAGAGGAGAGAGAAAGAGAGAGAGATTGATTTGGGGAAGCAGAGAGATCCAACCACGTTGGTGGAAAATGAACCCACAACTTTGCAACTGGACAGAAAAGAAAAACATCCCCGCAAAGAAACAAAAACCTCATCATACCTTGCGCCACTGTAAAATATATGCATGCACAAAAATAATGCAAGTATTACCTAAATCTCCGAGAATTTTGTATCTTCTTTACAAAAAGTTACATTTTCATTTGTACTTGGTAGTATTATATTAATATAATCAAATCTTTTAATTAGAGCATATGGGATCAATTTTTTAATTTTTTATTTGTTTTTAATATATGCGAAAATTTTAATACTTTTGGTTTCTAAGTATTACACTTTAACTAGAACATAGTTTTAGGTCGATTATTAATCAATCAATAACTATATATTATTGCCCTATTCATTTCACCTTAAAAAAATACTCTATTCGTCCCCTAATACCAAACCTTATTTCCTTTTTGGGTAAACCAAAATACAATGCCTCTTTCTATTTAAAGGTTGTATTTTTTGACATTATTACCCTCTTTTTGATGAGCTGTCATCTTTTTTCCTTTATTTACATTTTTGTACTTTTAATATCAATTTCCAACACTTTCGCTCTCTAACTCTTCAATTATTCTCAACTACTTTTTTTTTCTCTCTATCTCTCTCTAACCGCACATGCACTTATGTACTTTTAATCATTAGTTTTAAAGAATTTACAACTTTCTTAATTCCCGCGTAAAAACCAAAAGAGGCTTTGTATTAGGGGACGGAGGGAGTAATGATTAGTAAAAATATTTCAGTTCGGTAAAAATAATTTTAGTTTAGCAAAAATAATTTCAGTTCAGTAAAATTAAGTTCAGCTCAAAAAGAATAATTTCAGTTTAGTAAAAATCAGTAACTTTAAAGAAGAAACATAACATAGAATCGGTAAAAATAATTTCAGTTCAGAAAAAATAATTTCACTTCAGTAAAATTAGTTTCAATTCAGTAAAATTAATTTCAATTCAACAAAAATAATTTCAGTTTAGTAAAAAAAATTTCAATTCAGCAAAAATAAGGTGAAATGAACAGGGCCTAAAAGACACACCAAAAGTGACATGTGTCGTTTTTTGGTGTGTCTCTTAGTTTTTTCTTAAAAATATCTATTTAGGAAACAAATCTTATACGAAGTATATAAATAAAAGATTATAAAAGATTTAATGTATCCTTCCACAGTATATATTGATACCATAAACTTAAGTAAAATAAAATAAAAAAAAAATTAAATTCTTAATATAAATTGTGACATATATAGTGTTACGTACTATTTTACCATTATTAAAAAAGGATTTTTTTTGTAAAGTTTTATTTTATTTAATTATGTATAAAAAACTTGCCAAGAAAGATATGAAAAATTATTTTAAGTTGGTTGATTATTGAGGAAAAAAATAATACATAAGAGAGAATGAATAATAGTGTGCAAAAAAAAAATAAAGAAAAAAAAACAATTTACGGGTTAAATACATATTATTAAGGGTTCGTTTGGCATTGTTGTGGTTTTCTGTTTTTTGGTTTTTGATTTTCAAAATAATATGATATATGTCGTATAATAAATAAAAATTTAGTCAAATTTATTACAATCCTGATAATTTAGAAAACTGACAACAAAAAAGTGAAAACACTTTTTTCTTGTTTCCTGTTTTTGGTTTTCAAAAAAATTAGAAAACTAAAAACAAAAAACAATGCCAAACAATCCCTAAGATATTCATTTGGTTACAAGAAGAAAATGATATAAATTTGTTGGTGAAATATATACTACGTATAAATATACATGCATGCGCATTTCAAAATATTTTTTTCGCTAATAATAAATTTATTTTTACGAATGAATAACTTAGCCAGTTTTTTTTTAATCAAATATAATGCTAAATAAAGAATAGTTATTGAAAGTTACCGTGCATGGCACATTAATATATACTAAAAGACACATCAATAATGACACATGCACTAGTACATAATTGACTTTATGTAACATGTTATCGGTAACACTTCTTGAAATGCAATATATTAGATTAATAAGTAACACTTTGGTAACACTTTATTAGAATGTAACACTCAATGTAACACTTGTAACATAAGTAACAATCCATAGTAACACTTTTGAAAAAAGTAACATTTTATGGTAACACTAAGAGGTGTTACATTTTTGACAAAATTAAAGAGGTTGGAAAAATAAACCCATTCATCTAATGAAAAAATTTCCAACACTAACTTGTAAATAATTGAAAAATTACATCTTCCAATATGAAGATTAATTAAATTTCAATCACAAGTTTTGAACTTTTAGGAATTTAATCAACTCAAATATGATTAAATCCAAAAATTAGTTCACCTGGAATTTGGAAATCAAAGTTCCAACCAAATAACCAATTAAAGATTGGATCTTTAACATATTAGGGACTTTAAAATTGCACATTCACCATAAACATTCACACCTGAAGCAATTAATTTGCAAAATTGTGAAATTTTAAGTTTATGTGAAAAATGAGCTTTCCAATCAATTCAAGCACCAATTATGACTTCATGTACATGCTTAATAAGGTTTATTATTACAGTAGATTAGTGATGCAACCATACATTTAATCTACCTTTAACATGTCATAATTAATCAAGGTTTAAAGATTTAAAAATTTTCGTTAAAAACGAAAAACCCCTCGAAAAACATGTTTCTGGGTGGATTTTGGCTTCTGGACAGCCCTTAAAGAGAGTCAAAAACAATTTGGAACATCGATTCCAATATTTTTGGGTCGAAATCTGGGTTCATGAACCAAAATTAGTAAAATACAAGATTAAAACTAATAAAAACGAGTTTCTAATCTAATTAGGAAACAAAACCAGAATTTAAATCCATTTTAAATCACCTCAATTAATTATTAGTTACAATAATTTAAACGAGTGCGGCTCCGATACCATTGTTGGGTTTTGTAGCGTCCAACACTACGCGGAAGAGAAACTTGCCCAAGACCCGCCCACTAATTAAAGCAACTAAGAGTGTAATCACATAATTAAACAACAAAAGAAAGAGAAAGGGAAATGACATTCTTACCCTCGACGCATGCTTCGCTCCTATAGAGCTCGGACTTCAAAGCCTTAGCTCCGCAAGCACGAGAGCCTCCGACGGAGTCCACCCTCGAGACCCGACCCGAACGGCCTCTACCCCGAAGGTTAGTCGGGGCTAGACCAAGAAAAGACTAGAGTATTACGAACTTAAATGTTTTCTCACCTATAGGGAGATGCCTTATTGAGTTCAACTCAAGTGATTTTTAATTTCCCAAACCCAAAACTTGGGTATTTATAGGGAAAGGAGACTAGATCTCTCTTCTCCCATCAATGTGGGAGAATTGCATTTTTCAAATGGAACCGGGCTGTAGATAGCCGTTAAGTTTGTGGCCGGGCGGTGTATGAGCCGGCCAAATCTTTGACACTTGTCACACTTTTTCACCATTTCCATGGCGTCTGCCTCAAAAGTAGGCCAAAAGTAGCCTTGCCGTCTGGCCCTCTTTGCTAGAGTTTTGTCGCCTATATATGATGCACAAAAGCCCGAGTGCAGATCCTCTAGAACCTCTTTGCCCCTTTCACGGGTAACACACTTCAGCAACGGCTGGAGGTAACCCTTTTTGAAGAGCTCCCCCTTGTAGATCTCAAAGCTCAAAGCTCGCTTTTTCAATGCTGCCGCTTCTGAAAGGGCATCCGGCAAGGTGTCGTCTACCAAATAATCCCAGATAGGATCCATCCAGGTAGTGCTTCGGTCCAGAATTCCAATGGGATCATGTTCAATGCTTCTTTTTTCCATGACTTCCCAAAAGACTGACCTAGGCGCATCACAAGTGGCGGATGATGCCAGTTTTGACAGCGCATCCGCCTGATTATTTTCTGACCTGGGCACCTAACTTAAATGAAATTCGACAAGTGTCTCGACCTCATTTCTGACCGCCTGCAGATACTTGATCATTGCCGGATGGGTGGCCTCATAGTCACCATGGTATTGACTAACGATCAACTGAGAATTTGAGCAAGCGTCAACTTTCCTTGCCCCTGCCGGCTTACACATACGTATACCGACAAGCAGGGCCTCATACTTCGCCTCATTATTTGAGGCTTGAAACTTGAATCGTAGTGCGTATTCATATGTATCTCCCTCCGGAGACTTGCAAATCACGCTTGCACCACAGCCGTTCATAGTAGAGCTCCCGTCTACATACACCTTCCAAACCCGATCAATGTTTTCCAGCTGATCCACCCTTGTCATTTCAACAATGAAGTCAGCAAACGCCTGACCTTTCTTGGTTCGAAGGTTATTTCTAGGCTCTGCATCTCAATAGCCCATTTTAGCATCCTACCGGATGACTCCAAGGTTGTCATTGGCCGCTTGAGGGGTTGGTCTGTGTAGACCACCACCAGATGTGCCAGGAAGTATGGTTTTAGCTTCTTTATGGCCATGAAAAGGGAAAGGCCAAAATTTTCAACCAAAGGGTACCGTAGTTCGGCATTTCTAAGCACATGGCTAATGAAGTACACTTGGAGCTGATTGTTGTCTCTTTCAGCTAGGAGAACGGCACTGAGGGCGTGATCTAAGACGGCTAAGTACATGTAGAGAACCTCCCCAGTTAAAGGACTGACCAGCCGGGGTAATGAGTGAAGGTGCTCTTTTAGCTTTTGGAATGCCGCCTCAGCATTCTTCCCCCCATTCAAATCTTGTTTCTTCTTGATTGCTTGGAAGAAGTAAAGGCATTTGTCGCCTGACCGGCTAAGGAATCTTCCCAATGCCGCCAGACAACCGGTTAATTTTTGGACTTCCTTGACAGTGCGGGGTGACTTCATGTCACTTACCGCCTGTACCTTTTTCGGGTTAGCCTCTATCCCCCTTTGATCAATCAAAAATCCGAGAAACTTCCCAGACTCAACACCAAAGACACACATTTTGGGATTAAGCATGACCTTATGCCGCCTGAGGGTGGTGAAGGTTTCTCGTAGGTCAGCAAGGTGATTCGTCTGCAGCTTGGATTTGACTATCATGTCATCGATGTACGCCTCAACATTCCTCCCAATTTGATTAATGAAGACTGTATTAATCATTACACTGGAAAGTAGCAGGCGCATTCTTTAACCCAAACGACATCACCGTATAATAGAATAGCCCTTGATCAATGACAAATGTCATCTTTTCTTGATCTTTTTTCCACAAGGGTATCTGATGGAAGCCCAAGTAGGCGTCCATGAAACTCATCAAGGCATGTCCGGCTGTAGAGTCGACCAGACTGTCGATCTTTGGAAGTGGATAACTATCCTTTGGACATGCCTTGTTCAGAACTGTGTAATCAACACACATCCACTAGGTACCATTCGGCTTCTTTACCAGAACAACGTTGGCTACCCAATCCAGGTAGTAGCATTGCCGAATGAACTCGGCATCCATCAACTTCTTGACCTCGGCGGCAGCCGCCTGAGACCTTTCCTCACCGTGATTTCTTTTCTTTTGCCCAATTGGCTTCTTCTTAAGATCCACAGCGAGTTTGTGGACAGCAAGATCCGGGCTTACGCCTGGCACCTCTTTCACTTCAAAGGCAAAAATGTCTTTGAATTCTTTCAACAGTTGGTGGAAGTCTGCACCCAACTTTGCAAAGGCAACCATCCCCACCTTCACAGTTTGTTCTAGCCGGCTGTCGTCAAGAACGATATCAATGTTATCACCAGCCGGCTGGGGACGGAGATCATCAGACCGCTCCCCGATCAGTGATTGCTATTGCTTTTCTTTTTTAACGGCCACTAAGTGGTCCGCCTTTCTCTTTTTACCGGCTGCCTTGGGAGTAGGCGCGGCTTCTTGACAGTCATCAAGGTCAATAGACTTCCCACTTTGGCCGGCTGCAGCCACAGTAGGTTTAACGTCTAAGAGATAGCACTCTCTCGCCGCCTTCTGATCCCCGCTCAGGGAACCTACTAACCCATCATCCCTCTCGAATTTCAGCAACATGAGAGACGGAATGATGACTGCCTTGGACTCGTTGAGGGTAGGATGGCCCAAGATCAGGTTATAAGCGGTCAATTCTTCTACCACCAAATATTTGACGACTATGTGTCGCCCTTCCCTCTTCTCACCTAGTCGGATGGGTAGGTCAATCCTCCCCACCGAATGCACCACTCCTTCCCCAAAACCAATCAAGGGGTGAGAGGCCTTGTGCATGCTGGTAGGCTTGTACTTGAGCTTTGCCAAGCACCGGTCAGACGAGCTCCCGGTATCGATGAGGATCTGGCCTACTCACTGGTTGGCGACTTTGCACTCGATGACTATGGGGTAATCATGAGGCCGCCTGACCTTGCCCCGGTCCTTCTCAGAGATGATGACCTTAGGGAAGGTGTCTTTTGACGCCTGGCCCTCATCCACTGAGTTGACCTCCAGTTTCCGAATGTTATCTTTTGTGCCCTGGATGAGTTGACCGCCTGCTATGGTCATGATTTGCTCCTCATCAGTGTCAGAGCTTATAACAAGGTTGTCTGGCTTCTTGGACGGTTGTCCATTGTTTGCGCGGGGGTTTCCCTTGGGTTTCATAAGGTAAGACTTTAAAGCCCCCTTATTAGCCAGATGGTCCAGTAACCGTCTGAGGCTATAGCAACCATTGGTATCATGGCCTATGTCCTCGTGAAAATGGCAAAACTTAGACTTATCCCGGCTTTTGATGGGACTCTACATTGCAGCCGGTTTCTCTATAGACAACCGGTCTTTAACTTCCATGAGGATGGAGGAGCAATCCTTGTTGAACTCGTACTTAGGGATGTACGATTTCAACTCTCTCTTCTTCTTTTGGGATGACTGACCAGAGTGAGCAGCCACCCAGACATCTTTTTTCTTCTTGCTCTCTTCTTTTTTGACCGACTGAGCTGGCCGGCTGTCCCTTTTGTCAGACTTTTAAGAGTCCGACGGCTGCTTGATGGCATAAAGCTCTGTCGCCTGTATGTAGGCTTCGGCTTCCATCAAAGCTTCCTGGAGGGTTGCTACCCTCTTTCTGACTAGGTTGAACTTGAAGGTCGACCCATCTTTCGGACCCTTAAAGAATTCTGTGTAAGCAACTTCTTCAGACAGTCCCTGGATCTGAATTCTCATCAGATTAAACCGCCTGACATAGGATCTCAGCCCTTCTCTATCTCCCTGTTGTATAGCCCCCAGGTCGAGGCTTGTCTTCTTGGCCGAGATGTTCATAGAGAAGTTAGACACAAATAGGTATGCTAGTGTCTTGAAGTTGTTGACGCAACCAGCTAGTAGGTTGCCAAACCATCGTTGGAATATGCCCTTCATTGTTGCCGAAATGCATCTGCACCAGACGGCATCATCCAACCCCTGCAAATACATGAGGTTGGTGTACGCCATAAGGTGGTCTTCTAGGTTGGTGGTACCGTCATAGGCACCAACTAACACGTTCTTAACCTTGGCCGGCTGAGCCGCCTCGGTTATCTCCCTAGAGAAAGCCGAAGGTTGTTCCCCAAGGTTCAGCAGTCGAAGCTGCCAGTCCATAGGCTGGACATTCTGCGTCGCCTGACCCCCGAAGAGGGACGGCTGCATGTAAGGAGATCCATACGGCAAGTATGGATGTTGGGGTACATACGGAGCCGACTGGATAATCTGAGGGCCAGTTCGTGCAGACATGCTGCCTGACTGACTCTCTCGGTTTGTCTCCAAATAACTCATTGAAGTATTATGGAGACTGTCTGAGTATGTCGACGTGGAGGCCGACTTAGACATTTGTTAACTTCTCTTTTGCTGGAGAAACATCCGAGCATCGGAGAGTGTCTTTTTTTACCCATCCGGCTGAACATGCCGGATGGCTTTCCTCTTCCCTACTTCGGGGAAGCGAAATTTTGAAAGATCCGCCATGGGCCAATCCGGTCCCTGTGGTTTAGGATGAGGAGTTGGAATTCGGTCATCAACTGGCTTCTTCCCAGAGGGAGAAGGCTTCTTCCAAGATGGAGAAGTTTTTTTCCCAAGGGAGATGGCTTTTTGGCCGACTAACCCTTGTGGGAGCCTGCCTTTTTGCTTATCAGGTCCTTGATTTCCCCTTTGAAACTACTCATGAATTTCATGAGTTCGTTTCCGGTAATGGGGGCAGCACCCTCAGCCGTCTAGGCTTGTTCAGCCGGCTGGCTGAGACCTTTGTCATTATCCCTTTCCCTTATTTCTTTGGGACGGGGGCGCCTGGATCTGAACGACCCATCTGGGGCCATATAGGCTTCGACCCCTTGGTCGTCACCACTATATTGGTCCATATGGACCTCAGGTTCGGCCAGAGGCCGTTTCTCGTTATTAAGTGGTACAGACTCATGGGATGTCATTCTGGAAGTACTCTCCCCACAGACGGCGCCAAATATTTCGGGGTTTTTTTAGTGTCCTGCGGGAGACTTACAACACCAGAACTAGTAGCCGACCGCCTGTACCTGAAAAAGAACGGAGACTCCGGTTGAGTAGAGTTCCGCCTCCGACGATCAAGTTAGAATACGTCTGAGTGAGTAAGAATGCGGAAAGTAAATAGTCTCTCGGATTCCGGGAGATTTTGCAATTAATATTGCTCGGTATTTGTATTTGTATTTATGATAGTGTATGAATGTGCAATAAATGAGGACTTTCCTCTATTTATAGTAGAAGGAGATCAGTTCCCCTATTAGGGTTATAGTGCCACGTGTCAGCATCCGATTGGAACCCCTTGGGCCTCTCTGGGGCTGACATGTGTCAGCATGCCATAGGACCACGTGGCATAGGGTAATTTTACCCTAAACACGTCGAATTCCAATTCGACTGGACTTACGACGCTCGGTCTCAACGCTCTAAGCTCGATATCCGACGTCTTTGTTCGTAATACTCTAATGATTCATCTAATCCTTCGAATTGATTCATTGCCTCGGATCAGTTACTCGATTGGGTGTGACCCGAAGGGTTCAATGAAGATTAAGCTGTAATATTAATTATACATTAAATTACTGATCGGAAGCGGCCTCCACCTAGGCATTCCGATCATTTGACATCACTGAAAAATTAGCTTTCTAATAATTCTGAACCCTCTATCGGAATAATACACTTGTTGGAAGGACACCATTCCTTTCAATAGTATCACCATATTCGATATTATGTATCACTTTTTGCAAACTAATGTTATCAATTAATTGGTAACGTTTATTATTATTATTATTATTATTATTATTATTATTATTATTATTATTATTATTATTATTATTATTATTATTATTATTATTATCTCACTAGTAGAAAAAGTGTAATCGGCACTAGTTCAAAGCCGAATTAGAGCACCGGTTCAAACTAGTGCCCTTAACATAAATTAAGGGCATCGATTTTCCCTTGAATTGGTGCCTTTTATGCCTAAATAAAAGTAAAATTGATAAACCATTATATATATATAAACTTAGATACTTTTATTAATAAATTCTTGTAATATTACAATTTCATACCAAAAAAAAGAAATTACAATATACAAAATAGCAACAGCTTGGAAACAGAACAGCAGCAGCTCGGAGATAGAACAACAACAGCTCGGAAACAGAACAACAGCAACAACAGCACATATGCGGAATAGCAGTAGCAGGAAATAGTAGCAGCACATATGCAAAACAATAGGAGCACATATGCGGAACATCAGCAACAAGCAACAGCAGCAACAGGCAAGAGCAGCAGAAGCACCAAGCAAGCATCAAAACCTAAGGACATATACTTGCTAAAGAAGTCAGCTATAAGGAAACAACTTAATATTACAGCTTATAAGTTGGAAGAATAGACAATATTACAACTTATAACAACCCTTTCTTGATCATTCTAAAATTTAGATTTAAATAATGCACAACAAAAGGAAAAAAAAATCTCCTCTTAAAAATACACTTGTGTTACTGTTTGTGCCTTCAATAGAAACACACTTAGATGCTACTTTCTACACAGGTTCACTAGAGGTGTATACTTCATGATTGATTCTTGAGGTATAAGTTTTCATATGCAAGATACTTATGACTTATAAACAAGTATAAAGAGAATTCAAAGCATTACATTTGCCAATGATAACTGACATGTGTGGTGTGCTAATGAATGTCAGCAGAATGAATATTGAATAGCATTAGACATATAAAACTAGGTCATTGTCATGGGCGAGTAGAACTTCATTTATAAACACACAATAGAAATGAGGGAAGAGTATGAGAACCAAGTCTTAGTCTGAAGCTCATTCGGAGATGGTAAATTTATAATTTAACAAGACTATAGTCAACAATCACGAAGAGAAGAATGCAATGTACCTTGAAACTGTTGTAGACTTAATATAATGTTGTCAATCCCTTGAGCATGTTCGATGCTGCAGTGATAGGATCGACAGAAGACGGAACAGGGACATCTCTATGAACAAATCAGTAGCTTGCTTTGCCTTAACTTCCAATGTTACTTTGAGGTCAATTGTAGAAAATCATGTACTTCACAGAAGAAAACGAAAGCCTTCATTGCAACGATAGCAGCCTATGTCGCTCTCTTTGTCTTACTTACAACTGGTTTTCTTTCATTTTTGGTCCACATGAAGAAAGAAGCAATGTATGAAACTTATTACATTCTAATTTTGATATTTCTCTCATTATTAGTTAGCCACAACACCGTGCTCAAGAAGATAATAGCTAGCTATAACTAACATACAGGAAGGGTGGAATAAAGTAATTTACTTATTCAGAGATAACAAACCTTACAAAAGGCTTCCGAAGAGAACTAGGAATAGGTGGATTTGTAGTTGTTTACTATGGTTGCTTGAAAGATTGGGTGGAAGTTGCTATCAAGATGCTCTTTCCTTCAATTAATGCTTTAGAACAATGTAGTACTGAGGTTAATTATGATCAAACTACACTACCGAAGCTATTGTTTGTCTTGAATCATATAAATATTAATGATGAATTTTTCAATTTGAGTGATGTTGAGCTCTTAATGTCCATTCGCCACAAGATTTTGTTCTCTTTAATAGACTAAGGTGAGGAAGGAGCCACAAGAAAAAGCTGTGAAAGCAGTGGGATTTACTCTTCAAACTCCTCAAACCTAAGACCATATACCCAAACTCACAAATTGTCATATCTCAAGATATACTCTACAATCTACATCCAACTCCCTTGCTTCGCATTTCATCTAATAACCAATTCAACATCAATATTTGTATACATAACTAACAAAATACGATGTCAGATTGTAACACTCTACAACTCCATTAAATTAAAACTAATAGGCTTCATTTTCCATTTACAATCAAACATTAATTTAAAAATCATATTTTTGTAATATACATAGAGAATACTACATATTAAACTAATCCAATCAACAATTAAGCACAAACAGTAAAAGAAATCAAATTAAATTTGAAATAGAAGTATTAAAGTGGTGAATCAGTAATTTGGTTGAGCAATAAACAATGAAAGCAAAAGACAAAGTGTAAGAGAGAGAGAAAGAGGGACCTAGACAAGAGCGAAAGAGGGTGTTGCGAAAGGTGGATTTAACGATCGCTGCCCACAAAAGAGGAGAGTAGCCGGAACTGTAAACTTATGCTCCCTGCCATTCTCTCTATTTTCACACTTGCGTTATCTATACGAATAGTTTGTTGAGCTTGAAACCCTAATTTCAAAAAATCAGCTATTATAACAAAATTATGGAAATTAAACATGAAATTGAAATGGGAAAGAAGAAAAACCTGAGAGTCTTTTAGTTTCATGACATAAATTAGGGTGTGGTAGGCAAAATTGAGCTTAAAATCGGAGTATCGAACACAACCACAACTATTCCAGCTTTTCTCTCATCTAGTTCGTGATCTTCTGCCATTTTTTTTATATAGTTGTGGATGTGATCTTCTGCAGCTACACTTTCATCTTTGAGAAGAGAGAGGGAGGGAGGGAGGGAGAGAGGAGAAAGAACGACAGATTGAGCAAATGAGAGGAGGAAAAAGAAGAAATCAAACGAAAAAGCTTAGGTTGGAGAAATACGAGGGATGAAGTTGCTCAATGTTGGTTCTTAAATAAATTTAGAATCGATTTTAGGTCACACATATATCGGGATTAAAATCCCGAAATAAAAGCACGCAAATCAAGGCAATGACCGCCAAAGTACACCACATGGCTAGTCGGGCTGCTCTCGCAACCTACATGTGGTTGCCGTGGTGTGCATGGACTGCCTATGTCTCGAAGTGATGCTAATGTGTGGCGGTTATGGGCTTGGTGCACGCATGTTTCTACACGCATAGTGCGGTGTGTGTATGTTTGGTGCATCGAGGATGCAAGGGTGATGCGCACGAGGTGCTACAATAATGGTGCCTTGGTGTTGCGATGTGTTGCTAGGCAACATAAGCTCGCATGATTTAGGACCATTGAGGCCATGTCTTGTGTGTGTGCAAGTGCGCTGATGTGGCCAGTGTAACGTGTATACGACATTGAGATCACTCCCACGTGCTTGGGCCACAAGCGGTTGTGCGGGTGCGGCCACACAAGGCACCTGAAGCCTTAGTGCTAAGCACTTAGGGATCGTAATGCATCGTTGGGCTATGTGTTTTCTATTTTGCCATTTTAATTATTTATTTAATTATTTAACGAGGCTATGCCTCGGTTTTGCCGGCCTTTGCGAAATATTTTGGTAAAATATGGGTTAACCGGCTTAATTAATTAGATTAATTAAGTTGGATGCAGAATTTAGTGGGAGCTTCGTTAATTACTTGAGCTAATTTATTGATTTGATCACATAATTGATAAACAACTTTGACTAGTTTTAATTAGGCGTGTTAATCGGATTAACCACCTAAGTTAGTTACTAGTTTGTGCGTGTTATGCATTGTTACTTGTTTTTTGTTGTAAAATGCATGGGCCATTCACATATAGTGAATGGATGAATGGAATGTATATTGTATCACAGGTTTTTGATAATGGCAACTAGTGGGACCCGACTAGGATAGTAAATACGGACTGCGATCCGTTATGTATTTTTGTAAATCTAAATACGGTATACGTCCGTTGCGTATTTTATACCTTAATATTTAGATTAATCCTAGTTATAGTAACTAGTAGTTGCATATTTGGTGGAGATGTCTCGACGGCGTTTTTAAGAAGACAAGCCAAGAAGTTGCATCAAAGACCCATGGAGATTTGAAGACTCAAGGGGTCTTGCTAGTTTCTAAATACATCTTTTACTTTTGTTCTATATATATATATGATTGTATTTATATATGATTGATGCATGTTTAGGATTTCAAATGTTGCGATGATTAATTAAGTTCACTTAAATCAACCAACATAGAAACCCTAGGTCCCTATAATATTGAGCCAAACTTGTCATTCCAAGAAAGACACTTACCGAACTAATGCGCGTGGTGATGGGATACGCTAAAGCGAGGCATCACCGCTTCCCTAGGAACGTAAGGTATACTAGGTATACAAGTTGTCTTGGTTAAGCTCAACGATATCAGTAAGGAGTCCTTAGATGTCGTGGCAATGGAGATAAAATGTCAAGGAAGCAATATATGCGACGTTTTATCAAACCAATAGCAACTTAGAGCTATTAGCAATTGGATTGCTTACCTCAAAATATTAAGTGTTAAGATAAGCTAAAGCATGCTTAATCACTTTTTGATTTTTGGGATCTTGGAATTGTTTTATTCTCACCTAAAAGGGACAAAATTTTAATGCGTGGATAAGACGCGTAATAATATTGAAAGTTTGCATGTATGCTTTGAATTTCAAACTTATTATGTTATGAACTTGATAAATGGTTATAGTTTGCACTTATATTTGTAGAATTCTAAATTAAATTATATTGTTTTCAATGATTGGTAAAAGAAATCTTTTGAGAATGGTTCCTAAGGAAAGAAAAGGCATTTCTAAAATACAACTTCTCATAATTGACTTTTATAACTAAAGTCCGAAAGGACAGTTGGATATCATGTATTAAAAATACTAGGTAGTTTTGATGAACATGAAATATTGAGTTGAAAACTCAAATAGTCAATAGTTGTCAACCAACATATCTTTTCGCTTCATACACAAATGAGTAGGACTCATTGATGTAGCAATTCAAGTACTAATTGAAGGAAAAGATGGAACTTTGTTTCACGGCGCAATTGAAAGGAATGGTGTCCTTCCAACAAGTGTATTATTCTGATAGAGGGTTCAGAATTATTACAGAGCTAATTCTTCAGTAAGGTCAAGTGATCGGAATGCCTAGGTGGAGGCCGCTTCCGGTCTGTAATATTAAGGTATAATTAATATTATAGCTTAATCTTAACTGAACCCTTCGGGTCAAACCCAATCGAACAACCGATCCGAGACGACGAATTAATCCGAAGGATTTAATGACTCGACGGAATTTTACGAATACAGACGTCGAATATCCAGCCTAGGGCGTCGAGACCGAGCGTCGCAAAATCACAAGCAACAAGTACAAGCATAGCCGTAGCTAGGCTAGGCTAGCTCATCGCAAGCCTAGGCGTACCATGTGTGTCCTAGGCGCGCTATGCGTGCTAGGTGCACAATGCAGCCCATCGAAGCCTTCGCATGGCATGGCTGCACCATCGCAGGCCACACGCAGCATGCAGAGCACTATCGCATGGCTAGGCCTGTGCGTGTGCATGTGCCTAGGCCATCACAAGCCATCGCAGGCCACACGCACCAAGCACAACCATCGTAGTGCTGGGCACTTGCGTATGTGCGTGTGCGTGTATGGCTCGCACCATCGCAGCAGCAGCCTCGCACAGCAGCACCATGCCAGGAATCGCCCTGTGCGTGTGCGTGTGCGTGTGCGAGTGCCAGTGCATGCTGACTAGCAAGCAGCAGCAGCGAAGGGTGCTTGGGCTTGTGCGTGTGCGTGCGACTGGGAAGTGCGAGGGGCATTGCATGTGTGTGTGCGATAGCCAGGCAGCATCGCCCAGCGTCAGCACTAGGTGTGGCTCGCTAGCAGCACGCAAGTGCTGGCCTGGGTGATGCACGCCAGCTGGGCAAGCTAGGCTAGCTGTGCTAGCTGGCCAGCGAAGCAAGCTGCCAGCACTGCCATAGCTTGAGGCGGTTTGAAGTGAGTGGGGACCAAGGGCTTGGAGCATGCCTTGGGGAGCAAGGAAATGGTCCCCCCCAAGGTTCATGGTCCTCACCTAACCTTCTCTCTCCCCTTGACACTTGTTGCATTGTGATTGCATTTAATTAATTATTTGATTTGGAATTAAATAAATTAATGTTTTTGCACATGATCCCACATTGATCATGAAATGGGATTCAAGTTCCCATTCTCTATAAATACCCACTTGGTTGGGATTTTGAGAAGAACACTTGAGTGGAAAAGTAAAGGCAACTCCATTGTTGAGTAAACCTTGAAATTCGTAAAAATCCAAGTTTATATTTGTCCGGGCCTCGACTAACCTTCGAGGCTTAGGACGCTCGGGTCGGGTTCGAGGGTACGATCCCGTTGGAGACCTCGTATTTTCGGGGTTCAAGTAAGAGCTCATTGTTGAGCGAAGCACGCGTCAAAGGTATAATCTTTTATCCTTTCTTGTGTTTAATTATGTTTTGCTTGTTAATTACATTTATTATGGGGGCGGGTCTTGGCAGGTTTCTTTCCGCGTAGTGTGGGTCACTACGAAACCCTACAGCGGTATCGGAGCCACGCTCCTTTTAATTTTTGCAATTATTGATTAATTAAGGTGTTTTAAAGTAAGATTTAATTTCTGGTTTTGATTTTCTAATTAGATTAGAAGCTCGTTTTAATTAATTTTAAAACTCGTATTTTTATCGATTTGGCTGTTGAACCCAGATTTTGGCTCAAAAATAGTGATTTTTAGGTGGAATTGACATTCTGAAACAGATTCAACCCTATGGATTGTCCAGAAGCCAAATTCGAACCAGAAACCCACGTTTTTGGGGTTTTTTTCGTTTTACAACAAAAATTTTAAATCTTTTTAAGCCTTGATTAATGCAAGCATTACAAGGTTAGATTAAATGCATTATTGCATCCCTAATCTACTGCTATTTTAAATATTCTTAAGCATAATTATGGAGTTTTAATTAGTGCTTAAGTTGATATGTTGTTTGTCACACAAAGTTGATTTTTCACAATTATGCAAATAAATTGCATTAATGTGTGAATGTTTGATGTGAATGTGTAATTTTAAGTTCCCAAGTATGTTAAAGATAAAATCTTTAAAGGTTTAAATGATTGGAACTCTAACCCTAAATTCCATATTGAACAAAGTTTGGATTTTTCATTTTGGTTGATTAAAATCCATGAAATTCAAATACTTGTGAGTAAAATTTTGATTAATCTTCATATTGGAAGATGTAATCTTGGTATTTTACAGAAGTATGAAGGTTGGAAATTTTTTATCATTGGATGATTATTTTGTTTTTCCAACCCCCTATTTGTCAAATCCATTATTAATTTGCATTTTAGTTAAATTAATTATGGATGTAGCCCTTCAATTTTGTTGCATCAAGTTAGACCTAAAATTGATTCAAATAATGGTTCTTGAATAATTTAGGCTTGTGCACTATTAAAATTGAATTTATTTAAGTTAGACTTGTTATATTTTCTCTTTGCTCTAAATTGATTCTAAAATAAATTTAGAATTAATTTAATCTCACACGAATGTTGGAATTAAAATCCCGAGTCAAAAGCGCACAAATCGAGGCATAAGACACCCAAGCACCACCAAGGCTAGTTGGGCTGCTCTCGCAGCCCACATGTGGCTGCCTTGGTGCGCATGGTGGTGCTCCCACCTCGATGTGTTGCTGCTGTGTTTGGAGCAAGCATAGTGCACCAAGCGTGCTGCTGCGTGTGGTGTGTGGCTGCTGGGCACTGCTCGCAAGTGCTGCTAGGCAGCGAGGCAACAAGCCATAGCAGGCCAGCCACACCTGCCAGCACACATGCGCGCATGCGCGCATGCTAGCATGCAAGCATGATGCGTGCTAGTTCTAGTAGGCGAAGCAATGCCTTGCTAGGCAGGCTGCCTGCGCCCAAGCACAGCACGGCCGCAGCCATGATGCTAGGCACTTGGTTTTGTGTGGGCTGTTTTTCGATGCATGGGCTATGTACTTTGCGAAATTTTTGCTGAGGTTAGACCTCGATTTTCCGGCTTTTGCAAAAAAAATTTGATTTTGACAAATTATGGGTTATGCCGACTTAATTAATCGGATTAATTAAGTATGGATGTGGAATTTAGTGGGAGCTTAGTTAATTACATGAGCATTTTAGTTTTAGAAATAATGGATTAAACAACTTTGACTAGTTTTAATTAGGCGCGTTAATTGGATTAACCACCTAAGTTAGTTACTAGTTTTGCGTGTTTAATTATGTATTTCGTAAAATGCATGGGCCATTCACAAATAGTGAATGGGTGAATGAAAGTTTGTTTTCAAAACAGGTTATTAAAAATGGCAACTAGTGGGGCCTGACTAGGATAGAAAATACGGACTGCGTTCCGTTATGTATTTTTGTAAATCTAAATACGGTCTGCGAACCGTTAAGTATTTTTGTACTTTAGATTAATCTTAGTCGTACTATCTAGTTATTTTATTTTGGCCAAGATGTCTCAAGACGGCGTTTCGATGAAGACGAGCCAAGATGAAGACCCATGGAAATTGAAGATTTCAAGGAGTCATGCTAGTTGCCAAATGCATCAGTTTATGTTTTATATATTATTATATATATGAATGTTAGATGCATGTCTAGGATTTCTACATGTTGCGACGATTAGTTAAGTTCACTTAAATCAAACCAACATAGAAACCCTAGGTCCCTTAATAATATTGAGCTAAAAATTTGTCGTTCTAAGAACAACACTTACCGAACTAATGCACGTATGTGATGGGCTACGCCAAAGCGAGGCATCACTACTTCCCTAGGAACGTAAGGTATACTAGGTATACAAGTTGTCTTGGTTAAGCTCAACGATATCAGTAAGGAGTCCTTAGATGTCGTGGAAAAAGAGATAAAATGTCAAGGATGCATTAGATGCGACATTTTATCAAACCGAGAGTAGCTTAGAGCTATTAGAAATTGGATTGTTGACCTTAAGATATTTAATGATTAAGACAAGCCAAAGCATGCTTAACCATTTCTTGATCTTTGGGATCTCGGAATCATTCCCTAAGGGACAATTTATTAATGCGTGGATAAAATGCTCAATAAGATTGAAAATATGCATAAACGCTTTTAAATTTCAACTTATTGATTTATGAATGGTTTTTCATATCAAATTCTTTCAATTGTAGAACAATGTCTGCAAGTAACTCAAAAAACAACCAATTCTCTTTATGCTCAATTCTCGACAAGGAGAAGTTGAGCGGGCCAAATTTTCTTGATTGACAAAGAAATTTGTGCATTGTACTAATGCAAGAGAAAAAGGAATACGTCCTTGATGAGGAAATGCCCGACGCTCCCAATGAGGAGGTCACTCAGGGGGCCCTTAACCGATGGCAAAGTGCCAATCGGGATGTCAAATGCATCATGTTGGCCACTATGTCTCCGGACCTTCAAAAGACTTTCTTTGAAAAGGAGACGGCTTTTGAAATCATTTTTGAGCTTCAGAATATGTTTCAAGAGCAGGCCCGAACTGAAAGGTTCGAAACCCACAGGCAGATCCTTGAGAGCAAGCTCAAGAAAGGAGAGTCATTCAGCCCGCATGTCCTCAAAATGATTGGATTATTTGAGAACATGGAAAGGCTTGATGCTGGGTGTTCAACCAAGATGGTGACAAGCGCTAAATCGGTCGCACAATCTAGGCTAGGTCAAACATATTTATAACAAACACCTCACTCAAGCAAGTATAATGGCAAGCAAGGGTTCGGTCCACGGAGAACGGGAATCAATTACTAAATAATCTTAACGCTCAAGCTAAATCGAAATCAAGGTATGAGTGGTGATTAACTAACAAACTACAACTAAAGGTTGAATTCAAGGGATTAAATCACTAGGGGAATGAGATTCACTCAACCAATAGCAATTAGGAGAATAGGGAGGAGCAAGGATAATGGGATAGCAAAGACCACATGCAAGACCAACTTCAAACGATATGAAAACAACTCAAATCACTAAGCTTAGATCCCTCATTAACTTAGCAACAAAAGATACATAATCATATTGCAATAGGTAATGAAACATTCAACCCACACTTCCATGTCGAACCAAAAGAAACCAAAGGGTATAACTTCTACAATAAATCCGAGAACAAAGTGTTTGTTGCTCGTGATGGTGTCTTTTTGGAGAAGGAACACCTTTCCAAAATAACAAGTGGGAGGAAAATCGAACTCGACGAAGTTCGAGAGGACGAGCAACAATGTCAACCTGATAAAACTGACAATCTATGTGCTTTGGAAGCAGTTGGGAAGATTGGTCAGAATCAAACAGACAATGTAAATGCTCAACCTATTACCCTTCGTAGGTCGCAACGACAAAGATCACAACCAGACAGATACCTTGGTATTGTCTTAACTGATAATCAAGACATCCTACTTATGGATGGAGATGAGCCAGCAACATACAAACAAGCTATGACGAGCCCCGACTCTGCTAAATGGCAAGAAGCCATGAAATTTGAGATGGACTCCATGTCTGAAAATCAAGTCTGGGACTTGGTGAATTTGCCCGAGGGTTACACACCCATTGGTTGCAAATGGATCTTCAAATTAAAGATAGACAAGGATGGAAATGTATCGATATACAAGGCTAGACTGGTGGAAAAAGGTTATAGGCAAGTCCACGGGATTGACTATGGTGAAACCTTTTCACCAGTTGCAATGCTAAAGTCTGTCCGGATTATTCTAGCAATTGCTGCATATTACGATTATGAAATATGGCAGATGGATGTCAAAACCGCCGTCCTGAATGGGATTTTGGAATAAACTGTGTACATGACACAGCCAGAAGATTTTGTCGATCCGAGCAACGCTGGAAAGGTTTGCAAGCTTAAGAAGTCCATTTATGGACTATAGCAAGCCAGCAGGAGTTGGAATCTGCGATTTGATGAAGCCATCAGCAAGTTTGGTTTTATCAAGAATCCAGATGAATATTGTGTATATAAAAAGGTCAGTGGGAGTGACATCGCATTCCTAGTCCTATATGTCGATGACATACTGCTCATTGGAAACAACCAAAATTACTAGAGTCCGTAAAGGGCTGGTTGGGAAAGTGCTTTTCAATGAAGGACTTAGGAAAGGCACAGTACATATTGGGCATCAAGATCTATAGGGATAGATCTAAGAGGATAAGGTACTGGCACGATTAAACATGGAGAATGCCAAAAGAGGGCATCTCCCATGTCCCATGGCGTAACTCTCAGCAAGAAAAAGTGTCCACAGACACCTGTTGAGCGAGAGAGAATGGATCAGATTCCATATGATTCGCTAATTGGATTGATCGTGTATACCATGATATGTACCAGGCCAGATGTATCGTATGCCTTAAGCGCTACGAGCCGATACCAATAAAACCCAGGAGAGGCGCATTGGACTGCGGCCAAAAATATCCTGAAGTACCTAAAAAGGAACAAGGATAAATTCCTGGTCTATGGTGGCCATAAAGACCTGGTTGTTGAAGGTTACACTGACGCTAGCTTCCAGACTGACAGAGACGACTTCAAGTCACAGTCAGGGTACATATTTTTCCTAAATGGAGGAGCATTTAGCTGGAAGAGTGCCAAACAGAGCACAACTGCAGACTCTACAATTGAAGCCGAATACTTGGCTGCTTCAGAAGCTGCTAAGGAGGCTGTTTGGATACGGAAGTTTGTTAGTGAACTTGGCGTTGTACCCTCCATCAAGGGTCCGATAGATCTCTACTATGACAACAATGGAGCTATCGCTCAGGCTAGAGAGCCAAGAGAGCACCAGAAGGTCAAACATGTCCAAAGGCGATTTCACATGATAAGGGAATGGAAATCCGAGGGTGAAATCAGAATTTGCAAGATCGGCACAGATGATAATGTAGCCGATCCTTTGACTAAACCTTTGCCTCAAGTGAAACACAACAAGCACGTTAAGGCAATGGGAATCAAGCATGTGGGAGACTGGCTTAGAAATTCCCTATACATGTGTTTTAATTAAACTGGTTGTTTTAATGTAAGACACTATATTGAAACCATTCATTAATGGAGTAGTTAATTTTGTGCAAAATTATCATTCACTCCATTACTATTTAATTGTGGTTTAGAATTAAATAACGAGTCCGTTCGATTTATGGAAATATTCAAAACAGGGTATCAAGACCATGTCTTGGATAAAGAAACGCTTGTTAAGTGAACATTGAATATTTAAATCGAAAATTATCCCTAATCGAGGTCAGCTAACTGATGGACGATTGATGACCACCAGAGATTAGTGTGTAGTATGATTTACAACACCGTTTCTTGTGTTGTAAGGACATGATGGTCATAAATCATTTTCACAGGTGCCAGTTTGGAACTGCACTGGATCGACCTATGAGAGTACTTTAAGAGATTAAAAAATCGTCATAAGTACATTTCTCATTATAGCTATCGGAACTCGTTTCCTCGACCATGAGTATTGTGAAGTTTTCTTGTTTGAGAACTAGTCTCTTTGATGTTGCCTAACGTCTGCCGTAACTGGGGATCATAACGGGAACACTCGGGAGATTAAGTCCTCTTAGTAAGAGAAACTTACAATTCAAGATTGGGAATGTCCCCCTATTAACAATAGGGAATATGTCTTTGTTGTTTACAAGGCCACTCGATGAGAGAGACTGTGAAAATGCATGGTCGTGCTCAGATGGATTTTAGAAATCATATGCTTATTGACAGTCAAACTCGGAGATCGAGAAACACTTCTGAACGTAATAAGGATGACGATGAATCTTACCTTATAGTTCACGAAGAGACATTAAGTGACATAGGAAATGGGCTATACACTACATGCACACTTGTCCAGAAGGACAAGTGGGAGATTGAAAGGAATGGTGTCCTTCCAACAAGTGTATTATTCTGATAGAGGGTTCAGAATTATTACAGATCTAATTCTTCAGTAAGGTCAAGTGATCGGAATGCCTAAGTGGAGGCCGCTTCCAGTTTGTAATATTAAGGTATAATTAATATTACAGCTTAATCTTAACTGAATCCTTCGGGTCGAACCTAATCCAACAACCGATCCGAGACGACAAATTAATCCGAAGGATTTAATGAGTCAATGGATTTTTACGAATACAGACGTCGAATATCGAGCCTAGGGCGTTGAGACCGAGCGTCACAAAATCACAAGCAACAAGTACAAGCATAGTCGTAGCTAGGCTAGGCTAGCTCATCGCAAGCCTAGGCGCACCATGTGTGTGCTAGGCGCACCATGGTGTGCTAGGCGCGCCATGCTTGCTAGGTGCATAATGCAGCCCATCGCAGCCTTCGCATGACATGGCAGCACCATCGCAGGCAACACGCAGCATGCACAGCACTATCGCATGGCTAGGCCTATGCGTGTGTGCGTGTGCATGTACCTAAGGCCATCGCAAGCCATCGCAGGCCACACGCACCATGCACAACCATCGCAGTGTTGGGCACTTGCGTATGTGCATGTGCGTGTGTGCCTCGCACCATCGCAGCAGCAGCCTCGCACAGCAGCACCATGCCAGGCATCGCCCTGTGCGTGTGCGAGTGCCAGTGCATGCTGGCTAGCAAGCAGCAGCAGCGAAGGGTGCTTAGGCTTATGCGTGTGCGTGCAACTGGGAAGTGCAAGGGGCCTTGTGTATGCGTGTGCGATGGCGAGAGAGGCAAAGGCCCAGCATCCCAGCAACACTACGCACCCAGCCAGCAAGGCTGTGCGTGTGTGTGTGATAGCCAGGCAGCAGCGCCCATCGCCCAGCACTAGGTGTGGCTCGCTAGCAGCACGCAAGTGCTGGGCTGGGTGATGCGTGCCAGCTAGGCAAGCTAGGCTAGCTGTGCTAGCTGGTCGGCGAAGCATGCTGCCAGCACTGCCATAGCTTGAGGCGGTTTGAAGTGAGTGGGGACCAAGGGCTTGGAGAATGCCTTGGGGAGCAAGACAATAGTCCCCCCCAAGGTTCATGTTCCTCGCCTAACCTTCTCTCTCCCCTTGACACTTGTTGCATTGTGATTGCATTTAATTAATTATTTGATTTGGAATTAAATAAATTAATGTTTTTGCACATGATCCCACATTGATCATGAAATGGGATTCAAGTTCCCATTCTCTATAAATACCCACTTGGTTGGGATTTTGAGAAGAACACTTGAGCGGAAAAGTAAAGGCAACTCCATTGTTGAGTAAACCTTGAAATTCGTAAAACTCCAAGTTTATATTTGTCTGGGCCTCGACTAACCTTCGAGGCTTAGGACGCTCGGGCCGGGTTCGAGGGTACGATCCCGTTGGAGACCTCGTATTTTTGGGGTTCAAGTAAGAGCTCATTGTTGAGCGAAGCACGCGTTAAAGGTATAATATTTTATCCTTTCTTGTGTTTAATTATGTTTTGCTTGTTAATTGCATTTATTATGGGGGCGGGTCTTGGCGGGTTTCTTTCCGCGTAGTGTGGGTCACTACGAAACCCTACAGCATTAGATGCTTAATTATGCCTGAGAAAGTGTAAAAGTCAAGGCACTTAAAGAAATGGTCTTAAAGTTATGAGATGGTGTATGATAAGAAGTATAGGAAACAGGGAACAAAGGAAAGGAATAAGATTTTTTTGCTACCCATGAGTTCATGTTAGTGTGGTTAACTTAGCAATTTGTTATCTTCAGAAGTATTGGATACTGCTTGAGTGTTCCACTTTGAAAGTGACCTCAAACCATTGAAGACAAGCCAAGTCATTGACTTACAAGCTTAGAATGAAGCAAGTAGTGCTACATCAGTTCTAAGGTCATTTGTTTTGTTTAAAGTCCTTTTAAGCCAAGGCTGGAACCAATAATGGTTATTGTGTTCCATAATCAGCAAACGATCTGTTTACACACGAAAAGACTTACATTCAATAAAAGAGTAATAGTTGCGGGTTTTATTTGAATGGCATGGTTGTCTAAGCCATGAGTTAAGAATGCTAGATTATAAACAAACATTTCCCTAACATGAAAGCTCACAAAGTTCAAGTCATGGACATGTTTTGTGTAAACATCTTTAGCAATGTCACATCGACATGAACGTACTCAAGGCTCTATTAGGTAGACTCTTGATAGTTGATCGATTCAGAATTGTTCTAAGACAAGCAAGTCTTACTTGTTGAAATCGACAAAGAAAGGAGTTATTGTGCTTGGCATAGATAATTGACTCCAAAAGCTAAAGAGGATTCCATTAGTTCAACGTCTCACAAGAATTTGAAAGAATATGGTTATATTCATCAAATGTGAACAAACTGGACCTTGAGTAGCTCAAAAGTTCAATGAAGTATGGAATCGACTTGGCAAGATATCAAAACGTCTAGATTAGATCGAGCGATGTTTGCTTGAGCCAAGAGTGATCATATCAAATATATGAAATTGAAATTTCATAATGAGCTCCACAAAGAATATAGTATGTCTTAACGGAGACCTCGACACCATTTGGAAATGACTCGAATGATGATGGATCATATCCCTTCCTATAAAGTTCTTAAAGATTTGCACAAATGACTAGTGTTACACTAAACAGAAATATTGTCGAAGCTATGAAAGGACACCATATTCAGTTATGGATAGAAATAGTTTCTAGCGTCTTTTCAAGTATATGTCTAGGGCTCTTAGCTCAGTGGGAGTTCATTGGCTCGGTGGGAGCTAAGTGGCTCAATAAGGGCTAGATAGCTCGAGAAGAAGATAACTGTTTGTTTCACAATGAACTCTTACCCAAAGACAATATACATGTCTCTTTGTAAGTATTCAAGTGAGACTACGGGCATTACTTCCACAACCTAATTGAGAACATAGTATTTGTTGCTCTAAGTGGTGTCTTTCTAGAAAGTAACATATTTCCAAAACGACAAGTGGGAGGAAAATGAACTCGATGACCATCGAGATTAGCAACAAACTAGAACTGAGAATCTCCGAAGACTTTAGAAGGGTTTCATGAGAATGATTGATCAAGAATACTCTAAGGACTTTACAAGTGCCTTAAATGAGAATTCAATACTCATAAAACTTTAGAAGTGGTGGAGTGAGATCAATATAATCAAAGGGCTTTAAAAGCACCTTGAAACTCAGTGTTTGATGCAATTACCCCGTATAGGTATAGAATTCACCAAACGCTTGGATTGAATCCTATAAATTTCTACTAAGTTAAATAAACCTAAGACTTACAAGCATACTATTTACCATTGGATGGTGAAGGAATAATGTCTTGTAAATTAGCTACAACGCATCCAAATTTTGAATAATGGTTAGAGGCCATAAAATGTGAAATAGAATCCATGTTTGTAAATCATAATTAGAACTTGATTCATTTGCATGAAGGGTGAAAGACCCATCAATCGTAAATAAGTTTTCAAGGAGAAAACTGACAAATGTGGAAATGCATAAGCATACATAGCTAGATTGGTTGAAAAGGATACAATTAATTCACGGCGTTGATTTTAATAAAAACCTATTCACCAATCGAAATGCTTAAGTCTTTTTGTGATTGTTCTAGCAAAATTGCGCATATAAAATATGGCAAAATAGATAACAAAACCGCCTTCCTAAAATTGGATTTTGGAAGAGACTATGGAAATAGTCTAAGGGTTTTGTAATTCTAAATAATGCTAGATTTGAAAGAAAGCTCAAGAAATCCATTGTGGGATTAAGTGAAGCATTGCATGTAGGAATTGGAACATGTATTCTCATAAAGTTAATAAATGGTTTGGCTTATGGAGAATCATAGAAATTCTTATGAATAAGAAGTTTAGTGGGAGCAAGAGTCACTACAAAAAAATGAGAATAGGCAACACACAGAATTGCAACAATTTTACAAATGTTGTCTTTTATTACAAAAGGCAACAAAACATGTTTATTACCTTGATCCTAAACAATGCATACTGCACTACGATGCAACAGTTCAGAAAGTGTTGCTTTAGACTATGTAAGACAACAATATGTAAAATGTAGCCTTTTTTTTTTACATAAGACAACATTTATTTCAAATATTGTCCAAAAATATAACAACAATAAAATTGTTTCTTATGCAACAATTTTAAAAACGTTGTTTCAAGGTATAAAAGACAATGATTGTTTCATGTGTTTCCATTGCCTTATGTAACTGATTAGAGTCTTATGGGGAAAGTGTGAATGATGTGAATAAGATATGATAGCAAAGAGTCAAGTTTATTGAGAGTATTTGACTTCATAATTTCACACGGCAACTTGAATTAGCATAACAGTGAAGTAGAATTAGTCCAGACTATAGAGATAATTATAGCTTTCAGAAATGAATTACCAACAAAAAATAGAACTAATAATATTACACAAAACTACAACATATGAGTAATTTATTATCTTATTCACTGGCATACCGACTAAAATGACAGTAATTAGTACATCAATTACTTAAGAGCATGACTATCTTTTTTACATTGCTAGTATTCTACATTGCTAACAGCTTAAAACTCGCAGTTTTTCTTCGTAGTACCCTTCTTTTTAGACTTCTTAAAACTTCTTCCACTTTCATGTGAGCTTCATAACAGGGCTAACAGTGCAAGTCTGTAAGGTTTTTCCATAATTATTCTAGCGGCTTGCTGCTGCCTGCTAGTGGCTGCTAGCTGCTGGCTACAGGCTTCTAGCAGCAGGCTGCCAACTGCTGCTAACGGCTAGCGACTACCTGCTGGAGTAAAGATGAAAGCAATGGTAAAACTCCCATTATAGAAGCACGAGCCCCGAACATCAAAATTATTGTGACAGCATCTGACTGATGGTTTACAAGAGGAAGTAGGAATATCGCACCAACAACAAACATGATCGCCATTGAGTACTTCCAACTAATTTGATCAATTAAGATGCCAGCGATAATGAGTCCAGGGAGTTCTTCATAAATCTACAAATATATCAGTTCAGTATGAAACAAAAATGTATGAAGAAAAAAAAAATCAAAAGTAGAAAAACATACTAGTAAAACTAGTGATGAACACATCTCTGTAATCAATATCAGGCTTAGTATTCTCTTTCTGATGAACAATATGAGAATCACAAGTATTATCCTTGGTGTTCAACTGAGTTATGAGCAACACGATACCATAGTACACGGATGCATTACCAAAGAATCGACCCAAAGGAGCAAAGTGGTGGGAGCTAGCTTCCTCGAAAGAAGTACTTTAAAAGATCGGATGACAAACATATCAACATCCTCATACTTAGATGCTACTGCAGCACCTTCTTCTCCTGAAACCACTTTTGTAGGATTATTCATCTCTTCTTGCTCCATATCAGTTACAAGTGCACCAAGAGGCAACTCTTTGCCATTTATTCTGGCTATTTTCTCCAAAACTTGAACTGCTTCTTTCTTTCTGCCTTTCAAACATTAGTATCTCGGCGATTCAGGGGTAATGAAATAGAAAACGAGCAACACGAATGATGGTAGAATAGATAATCCTAACAGCCATCTCCATCCTAATTTTGGCATTATAATATGTCAAAAATCAGCACCATATTTAGTGATTGATACAAGTATTTGTTCTAATTGCAAGATATTAGCTAACGCCTGGATCATTCCATGTTATGTCATTAAAATATTTATCATAACATTATTGCTATACATTAATATTTCCGAATAATTGAAGATATAAAAGTTTGGTGAGAATTAGCATTGTAAATGATATTGCTTGTGATTGTAATGATACAAGAAACTGAAAAATAAATAAAGTGAATAACTAAACATTAATTACACTGATCTATGCGTGACTTTGTCCTGATTTCCCAAATTTACACTCCATACTCAAATGTGATCTATTCGTGATTTTGTCCTGGTTTCCAAAATTTACACTCGCATACTCAAATGTCATTTATGCGTGATTTTGTTGGTTTACCAAAATCTCTTCTACCATTTTAGAAAGTGTATTTAGCCTTATATGCAGCTATTACCTATGTCATATGGAAGCGATTAAAATTGTAATATCATAGAGAGTAAGAAACGTTGATCATAGGGGCAACTAACATACCCACGCCAAAGCAGCCTCGGTAATAGAACCAATGGTCCAAAAGGCTTGGAAAAGGACCATCCAAGTACCCCTGCTTGGTGCAGGTACAAACTCTAGGAACCAAGTGAGTAAAATTGGACTAGCACCTAATCCCACGCCCACCAAACATCGAGCTACTAGCAATACTACAAAGTTCGGTGAAGCTGCACTCAGTAGACCAGCTGCATATGTAACTACTGCTGAAAACACAAAACCTTTCCTGAAACATACAGAGTTGCAAATAATTTAGAAATATTTTCGTACGAGAGAATGATATAATTATATTATTAATTATGTCCTAAAATCTATCTAATTCTCAAAAGTTATAATTCCAAAATCTGACATGGCAGCAATAAAAATATCAATTAGCTCACAGCAATGCCAATTCCAAAATCTAATTCTCAAACTTATTCGTATTCTAAAGTCCAATTTAACCAATACTTTTGCAATCAAACAAAATCAAAACTGCTAACCAATCCCAAGCTGTTAATAGACCACCTTCTAGGAAGGGAATCTGAAAACAGAGAAGGAAAAAACACACTGGACTCAAGTAAATAGCCACCTTCTAGGAAGGGTACTATTTACGAGGACTATGACAGACCATAGAACAGCCAAACAACAACACAAACAAGATAGCTAAAAGCAACAGTAACACCTCCTCTAAAAAAACAAAAACCTTCCCGAAGACAACCTGCAATCCAGCAACAAAGAACCACAACAGTGAGAATAGCTGCTCCCAGCAGACTAGAGAACAAGAGAAGCCAGACCTGCAACACACTAGCAGCTCCCAGCAATACAGGAAAGCATGAGAAACCAGACTTGAAGTAGAACAGGATAGAAATAACAGCAGCAAACAGCTAAGCAAGAAAGCAGCTACAAGCACAGCCAGCCAAACTAACAAAGAAACGAGGACCTGCAGCCGAACAACACAGAAATAACAGCAGCAAACAGCTGAGCAGGTTAGCAGCTACAAGCACAGCCAGCCAAACCAACAAAGAAACAAGGACCTACAGAACTCAACAGAACCAACCTCACAGCAGACAACAACATAACAAAAACAGACCACTCCCAAGAAAACACAGCAGGCAGCAAAAACAGGAGAATAGTAACTAGCTAGGAATGCTCGCTCTAAGCTGAAATAGCCACTACTTGCTGCCTGCTGCTAGAGCTGGCAGATGCCTGCAGCTTTCCAGGCTGGTGGCTACACGCTATTGTGTGTGGCTGGCTGATAGAAAACTCTTAACATTTCCTCCAACAGTCATAAGCTGATCTACTAGCATTACATGTAAAGTAAAAAAGCTAGTTTAAGAGGTCATACCAGCACCAAAAGAAGTTTCTGAAACCCCATAATGATTGCAAGCATGTGAGACATAAAAGGGGGGAAATCAATAAAGTAAAGTTTAGTCAAGAAAGCAAGAAGCTTTGAGCCAGGCAACCTAGGCCAAGATAAGATATGACTACTGGAACTTCATATTTATTTGATTTGGGTAGTTAATTGATTCTAATCCAAAACAAACAAATTAAGCTTCATGATATTATCAAATAATCCCAAAACAAAACCAAAAAAAAAAAAACCGAACTTTAGATCATTAAAACAAATATTTTTGCAGTCATACAAAACCAAAACTGTTAATGCTAAAATCCCTAAGCTTTTATTACTTAAAAGTTACTAAAAATAGAATACTAGAAAGGACCAATCATATTTCCTAAGCTTCATCTTCACTTGCTTGCATGAAATCCCATAGAGTATTGTCCTCGATTTCATCATCCGAATCATCAATTTTCGGCTCTGCTTGCATTTCTAACATGTATTCTGGAACGTCAACAATAGTGGCAGGCAAGTCCTCTCTCAACCAACTAACATCATAGTCATCAGTAACAGTTGCCCCTAGGCGAACACCATCGCTAGCAGATTCATCCCAATAAGAAACCCCCACATCACCATTTGATTCTTCACTCATATCAAAGAAGTCTCCAGGGACAGTTTCCTTAACATAATGCAAATGCTTTTCTTTAGAATCTTTCACATAAAAAACTTGGTTTACTTGATTAGCCATCACAAAAGGGTCATTAGTATAGCATAACCTTTTAAAATTTGCACATGTTAGCCCAAACTCATCTTGCTCCACTTGAAACCAGTTACAGCGAAACAATACCACTTTTAAATGTCCAAAATAATCTAACTCAATGATATCCTCCACCACTCCATAATATTTGACGTCCCCAACAACAGGATTTTGATCCCTGGAACTTGCAAAACTCGACATTGAAGATGTTACACTAACTCCACTACATTGAGTTTTCCTTTTAGACTCATGTGCAGTTGTATGAAATTTGTTACCATTTATTAAATACCCTTTAAAACTTCTCACAGTATAGTCAGGACCTTAGGATAAAGCCTTGATTTCTTTGGAAACATTTTCTTCCCGTACACGGTCCTTGAACCATGCTCCAATATCATGATTGTGTTCTTGTGCTCTCGCCCACCTACTCCGCTTACCCCGTCTACCTTGACTTTTTTTACGATTCACTAAATCTTGGTGTTCACTACATACATATGACAAAGCAACTTAGTTGTATTAGTCAATTATAAAAAATAAAGATTAAATATAGTTAATATGAAAATAATACCAATTTAAATTTACTTACTAACCTTATGTAATCACTTATTTCATCACAATTAAAGAGTACATAGCGATGAACTTTCATCAAAGTGTCTTCATCTAAAGAAACCTTTTTGCCTTTACTTTTCTTTTTTACACCTAAAGGACGTCCAACAGTAGGAAAAAGGCTTCCATCTTCATTGGATGAAGTATCATCATCATCATCATTTCTAGGTGCTCGATTTAACTTTGAACTAAATTCATCGTGAAGATACCGAGAACAAAAAATAATGCATTCTTCTGCCAAGTAGGCCTCTGCAATGGAACCTTCGGGTCGACTTCTATTTTTTACATATGACTTCAATTTACCCAAATACCGCTCTTTCGGATACATCCAACGACTTTGAACATGGCCCCCAAGCCTAACCTCCTCTACAAGATGAAGTGGAAGGTGGACCATTATGTCAAAGAAACTAGGGGGGAATATCTTCTCAAGTTGGCAAAGTATCTCTATGATTTCAGATTCAAGATCATTAAGATCTTTAGGCTTTAGAACTTTCCTACATAGACCCCTAAAAAAGGATCCTAGCCTAATCAAAGTCGATGCTACTTGCTTAGGCAAGGTATTCTTTACAGAAACTTGGAGCAATTAATGAAGCATAAAGTGGGCATCATGGCTCTTGTAACTAGCAACTTTCCTCTCATTGGATTGGACACATCTGGAGATGTTTGATGCACAACCATCAGGAAACTTAGCACCTTCTATCACACTGCAGAACAAGTCTTTTTCACTGGAAGATAAAGAAAAACAGGCTTTGGAGTATAAACGATTCCCTCTATTATTTGTTGTCTTTGGATGGAGTTCAATTCTTATACCCATATCTTGTAAATCAAAGCAGGCTGCCGCATGGTCCTTAGTCTTTCCTGGGATATCAAGCAAAGTACCGAGCACACTGTCACAAATATTTTTCTCAATGTGCAAAACATCAAAATTATGACGCAAGGTATTAGTTTCCCAATAAGGAAGCTCAAAGAAAATTGATTTCTTCTTCCAAGGAAATTTCTTTCTGCCCTTCTTTTGAGTTTTCCCAAACTTATTTTCAAACCCTTCTAAATCTTTTAATACCTCAGAACCTGAGAATCTAGCAGGAGGAGGAGGCCTTGTCTCTACATTACCATCAAAAGCTCTCTTATTACGACGCCATGGATGATTTTCTTTCAAAGAGCTACGATGTCCCATTTAACACATTTTCTTGCTATACTTCAGGTATTTGGACCAAGTCTTATGATTGCAATTCGGGCAGGCAAATTCTCCTTTGGTGCTCCATCCAGACAACATTGCATAAGCAGGGAAGTCATTGATTGTCCATAACAAGGCTGCCTTTAAAGAAAATTAATGTTTCATCTTTCACAGCATCATATGTCTCAACTCTAACTTCCCATAACTCCTTCAATTCCTCGATTAATGGTTGAAAGTAAACATCAATGTCATAACCTGGAGAAGAAGGACCAGGTATAATCAAAGACATGATATTGTACTCAGACTTATTATATAACCAAGGAGGCAAATTATAAATGGATAAAAACAACAGGCCAAATACTATATGACACACTCATAGTTCTAAATGGGTTGAAACCATCAGTTTAAGACCCAACCTCACATTTCAAAAATCATTTGCAAATTGAGGATGTGCAACATCGAAATCTTTCCAAGATTGTCCATCAGCAGGATGCCTTAATTTGTCATCTTTCTTACGATCAGTTTCATGCCATGTCATGAGTTAAGTCGTCTTAGAGCACATGAAAAACCTTTGTAGACGAGGTTTAAGAGGAAAGTAACGCAAAACTTTTGCAGGTACTCCTTCGTCAGGCAATGCACCTTCCTCTTTTTGCTTTCCATTTAACTTCCACCTAGAAGCTTTACAAACATGGCAAGACTTGTCATTTGCACGGTCTTTCTAATACAACATACAATCATTAGGACACGCATCAATTCGTTTGTAATTAAGTCAAAGGTTCTTCACCATTTTTTTTAGCATGATGAAAAGAAGTGGGAAGCTTTGCAAATGGAAAGGCAGCACCTTGAAGCTTCATCAACCCATCGAAAGAAGAATTGCTCCACCCGTTAAGGCATTTAAGTAGATAAAGTTGCAATGTGTATGAAAGCACTGAAAAATCCTTACAGCCTAGATATAATTGCTCTCGTGCATCCTCTAACAATTTATAAAACTTTTTAGCACTCTCATCAGGACCCTTTCGATGTTCTTCTGCCTCGGAGCTTAAACCTCCTATAACATCTCTGAAAATATCATTAATCATCTCATCCATATCGTCTAATGTGTTTTGATTATCATACTGATGCCCATCTCCCCTTGAAGAAGACCCTATTGTGAATCCTTCGCCATGAAAGTTCCACACTTTATACCTCTTATTAAATCTATTAGCAATTAGGTGATTGAAAACCTCTTCCCTTGGGAACCAGAATCTGTTAACACACTTCATACATGGGCATAAAATTTCCGGTTCATCATCTTCCTCTGTTTGCATGGTTGAATTTAGAAATACAAAATCTAGAAAATTCTCAACTCCTTTGATATATTCTTCGGCATTGTGGGGTGCATCAATCCAATATTTGTTGATGTTTGCCATTATAATACTCTATAAAATAAGAAGTTATATGGAGGATCAACAACAAAGGTAATAAACTAAGAGACAAATATTGACATGAATTCTTGGACTGGCAAAAACAAAATGAGAAGACAAACTTTCTTCAATAAAAATGCATATTCAATTTTTATAACAACAGCAATTCATGTAGTATTAGGGAGAAAGCAAGGGTTACTGATGAAAAAAGAAAAAGTATATATCAGATTACTGATGGTAACAAGCACCTAACAATTATATATATCAGGTTATAGTCATTAAACATCAGATTCTATTATACATCCGATACAGCCAAAGAGAATTGCAACAAGAACCTAACGAATAATAGAATGAAGAAATTATATTATCCATACATCACATTATAAATAAAGTACGCAATATTATATACAGCCATTACCTAGAGGTTGTCAACATTTAAGGATCATCTATCTATGTTATCCCACTATAAGATTGTTTGTCTTCTTTATTAATTTAGATTATCAAACCAATTAAACCATAAACATACTTATCTAATTTGATGGGAAAAAAAATTCTCTAACTTTTCAAACCTACTAAGACTTAGCCTGACATTGAAATTAAAATATCTAGTTGAGTCGAGTTGCCAAACTTACTTGTCTTTGTTTCTTCCTCAATCTACAAGCTGCTATCTTTAATCTACTCCACGCAAGATGGTACCAAACAATCTACAATGTTTGTTGCGCGAATTGTGGTTGCGAGGTGGGAGTGCAAGGAGGTGGATGTGCGTTTGGGGAATAACTTAATGGGAGAAGGGAGAGAGGGGTAAGGTGGTGGGGGCGGTTGGCTGACCGACGTCAGTGGTTGGGTGGCCGGATCTTTTGGGTTGGGGTTTGGTTAGGTTGAGAAACATGAGGGGGGTGGATTCTATTTTTTTTTATTTTATTTTAATTAATTTATTTTTATTTTGGTGAACCAATTAGCATGCAACACGTGTCAAATAAATGGTTTAAATTTTTTTTAACCCTTTCTTCAAGTAACCGGTAATCTGGACCGAAGAAAGAAAAGGCACCCTAAAGTTGGGATTATTGCAGAATAATCAAAAGTTGGGATTATTTAAATTAAATTGGGCATATGGGATTATTAAAGTGTATTATTCCTAATAATAATATAGTATGAAGTAATTTGTGAGGGGAACATACATTTATTGAATCATGATTAGATTTATTGAAAAAGATAATCATGAGCTTAAACTTTATATGTTATTATCAATTATAATCTATGTTGTGTCAAAAAAAATTATACTCTGTATGTTAGCTATGGAGTGTATTTTCTTAAATAAAGTATGATTATTGATGGTTAGATGAATAAGTGTGTAATAATGAATGATTAATTGCCTATTCATTATAGGTAGAGTTGTCAACTTGAAATATTGTATCAATTACGGGCTTACCCTTGACGGATCGAGTCATAACGAGTCATTTATCAATTGAGTAAAGATGACATGTTTGACTTTTTTCACTATTTGTATGCTAATTTTGACCATCGGTTTTTAGTAACGTATAAAAATAAAATTTATCATGAAATATATTCTTAAATAGGTATTACTCGTAATAATAAAGTTTTGTAATCTCAACTTGTTACTATTTGTTACCAATATAAAATCATATTTATCTAAAGTCAAAGTAATGCATATGTGTCAAGTTTCACTAGGATTATATAAGAACATGATTAGTATCAACTAGTTATATCGTATCAATTCAATTACGGGTTGATCATTTAGTGATTGGATCATATTGAGTCAAAGTTACCATTTTAATCCCGTTTGGATTAGATTAGTCGTGTCAATTCAACTTGTTATGTTCGAAAACAAGTTAGGCTAACATCAAATCGGCTCAAAATAGTTTGGATTACATCAGATATCTGTATAGGTTGATGTGGCGTCGGGTTAAGTTCATGATTGTCAAACCAGAATCAGTTGAGATTAAATTTGGTGAAATCGCCATAAGACTTATTAACATAATAAAACAATGTGACTCATTATATGATTCTTTATATTCTATATAATAATTTGACTTTCACACCTGTATAATTAAAAATAGATTGTCATAATGGTCAAGGTTACCCTTTTAAACCACTCGGTTTGGGTCATATCAGTTTTTAGTCAGGCCAATAACTATCGGGTCCATGTCAGGTTTGAGCAAAGCCATTAACTTCGTATTGGTTAATGCTGAAATTGGAGTATTAGGTTCAACACGGGTTTGGGTGGGTCTATTTCATATCAATTGATTTTGGGTCTCCTTGATTTACAGTTTTGCTGATTTCGTTTCAATATTACATTTGTATAAAATTTCATCAAAAATTATTACAAACAAGACTTTATTGTGTTCAATTTTATTCCCCTAATTTTACAAAAAAAAAAATAAGCTCACATAAGCTTAGATAAAATTAAATATACTTTAGAGAAACTTGATATAGTTCAGTAAGGTAACTTTTTTGCCAATTTTGGATAATTTTTAATTTCTTGGGCAACTTTGAAGCTGATAAGATTTTTTAATATAAATTGCCATTGAAAATAAGGTTTATAAGGATATTATTGTTACTTTTACTTACAAACCTTTAATTTTTATATGAGAGCGTAAATTTATCATTAGAACATAGACAACATTTTATTTATATTGGGGGGTAATATTTGTTCATAGCAGACTAACTAATAATCACTTTAGGGAAATATTAATACGAATATACAATATTTATTGTACATCCAATTTTTATTTTATTTATATCTTTCCTAAAAGAAAAATAGTTTGGTTTTTATTTTATATTTTTTTTAATCCCAATAATAGATTACCAGCCACAAACTAGCAAGTTGCAACTAACTTTTAGCCATTTTAAATTATTTGTTATATCACATTACAACTTTGTTTCATAAGATTAAGATATTTTTTAATCCCACCCAAGTAAGATCCCCTAGTTTATTCCCAAGTAAGCTACAAAGAAGTGAAGAACCATCTTTCAACCAAACTTTAAAAATAATTTAAAAAACAAAAAAAAAAAAAAAAAAAAAAAGTGAAGAACCAGAGTTGGTCCTATACTCCAAAACCCATCATCCTCAACAACTCGTCAACTCCTCAACCTCGATTTCTTCTCCAAACCTGCGAAATGGTAAATTATTTTCGGCTCCAAAATTTTTTCATTATGAATCAGCAGTTACTCCACTTTTCAGTTGTTGATCTCATTATTCAACACACTCATCACCTTAAAATCATCATATCCATCAATCGGTTACTCACCTCCTTTCTTTCTACTCAGGTGAGACCTAATTAAGAGTATAAAGTATCTGTTTTGTAATTAAATAGTTGATTTGATGTTGGATCTGATTATTAGATGTAAATATCTTGTGGGTTGTCTTAATTCTTTCATTTTTTTTTGTTTGTTGGTTATGTTTCTAGGTTAGCTTTATGATTGATTGAATTACTAAAAACTATCTAACTTCTGGTTGTTGCTTGCGGTGATTATGCATTTGTTAAGGAGTTATATATAATTGCAATTAGTTGATAATACAATTAATTGTGGTGGGTTTTTTGTTTTGGAAAGATTTTGGATTTGGGTTTCAATTAGTTTATACAGTGTTTTGATTGTTTAAATTCTTGCAGTGATGAAGCTAAATTTGTGCAGTCATGTACAAGTGTTTTGATTACTCTTAATTTGTACAAGCTTGCTTTATGAGTGCTTATATATATATATATATATGATTTTTTTAGGGAAATAATTTGATTCGAATAGGTAGATTAAAGAAGCTTCAAAGCTCTAATTTTAGGGAAATAATTCAATCGATTTTCATTACCATAATTAATTCAATCGAATTTGAGTAATTTTGATCAAATTACACTAATTTTATTTGAATTACATTTTTGCCATTTTCAATCAAAATGATTTTCGCCAAATTAATCTTACGTAGGAAAAATTTGCAACCCTAATTAGACAAAGAAAGTGGGGTAAGGAAATTGATTGCCACTAGATTATTGGTTTGAATATTGTGTATGCATTGATGTTCAATTTATTTCTGTGATAATTAATTTAGGCACGTTGCTTTGCTTCTTTTTTTTTTTCTTATATTCCAAAATCAGTAATTAGCATTAAAGGTTTGATCATTAGCATGAAAGAGAGAAAGTCCTTTAGCTAGTAACCAATTACTGATTGATTGTGCTTTTTCTGTAGTTTCTGATAACAAATAATGTTGATTCTGATATTGTGCATAATGATAAAATTATGTAATGTGTTGAGAAGGGAAAAATTAGTGCCAAACTTCAAAACTAATGTTGTGTTTGTATTACATTTTTGACATAGAGTGCGTTAATGTCTCAAAGTTCAGTGAAACTTGTTATTAAATGTGAGAATGTTGCAGTTACTTCTGGACTTTTTTTCTTTTTGAAGTTTAAATGAAGTATTTATAATTAATTATGCAGCAGACTTAAGTTTTATAAATAAAACAGGCCAGTTTAAAAGTCAGTACCTAAAAGAGTATGAGTGGTAAGTTACCTGAGTACTCATTTTTTACTTTTGATACTTAGGACAATGAAGCAGTTCTCGTGATGATTAGTTAGTGTGATTCATTTATATGTCTGTTGATTTATTTAAATTCGAATAACGTAGAAATATTCTCTGACATGACTCGAGAAATTTTGAGCCACCTTGTCAAGACCTTCACATTTTAGCTCCCATGTAAAACACTAGCTCCCTTATCTTAAGTGTTCCATCCCAGTGTTGCCTCCCATGAGTCTATATTCCTCTTTTTCGTCTGATTTCTTCCAAGCCCCATCCATCTGAGAAACAAAATCAGGGTATCCCTCTCTAATTCTGAGCTCTAGGTTAGTTCTAAAGCTTGTTATTTATCACTTTTTACATTTCCTTGTGCAAAATCCAACTCTTAATAATGTCACATAATTATAGCATTGTTGACTTTGATACTTTAGACAAGTATTACTTCCATTATATGTTACGACAACTCATCCCCTATACCTACCTAGAGTGTCACTACAACACAATCATCTAGTAAATCAGTGGTTTATTGATAGTGCAAACACTAACCAAGTTATATTTTGATTACTCTTTATTTGTAAAAGCCTACTTTATGAGTGCTTATATATATATGATTTGTTTTCTTTTGTATAATTGGATTCATTTTCAAATTAATTAACTCCAAGTATGACAAAGAAAAAATTCACTGAGCTTGGAGTTATAAGAGGTTCAAGTGATGAGCATCAAACTCATGAACCAAGAATGTCAGAATATGAGAGGCTGAGAATGGAAACGAAGAAAAAAATATGAGAGGCTGAGAATGGAAGAATTAGGTTTGAAGGAACAGGCTAGTCACTGATGGCGCGACTTCAAAATAATAGAGGCAATCAAAGTAAGAATAAAAAGAAAAAGGTTTCGGGAGACGATGAGCTTTATAGGCCTAACCAAGATAAGGAGCATGAGCTTCATTCCACCGATGAAGAGTTTCCTGTTCCACAGTCTAACAGTAAAGAAAAGTCCAATCTATTCAATGGAAGGTAGTTGTTTCTATGCTATACATTTATCAATAAGCATGTCTCTTATATTTACACATGTAAATTCTGTATGCATCAAAATGTGTTATGATGCTACATATATGTGGGTTTAAATTAAGAATGGAACACTATTATCTCATGCAAGTATGCAACTAGGCATAATGATTGATGTTTGAATGTTTTGCTTTGCTATCAACTCTGAACATGTATTGGTAGCAAATTTGTCAGTTCTGTACAGATTTAGAAAGTAGTAAGAACCTTATTTCCAATTCTTTCCCTATGACTATGTTAACAGTACATAGGATGCTGCTATACCCCAGCTGCCTTGACCTCTAGCTCTCTTTATTGATGTCTTGGTGTTCTGCTATAGCTTTATAATGTTATTGTTGCCTATTGCTTTGCGGTTGTTGAAACACTAATTTCATTACCCTAATGCTGAGTTTCTACCCCCTCCCCCACGCGATGTGACATGGCAGTGATGGTACATGCACTGGTCATTGAAATTTGGAATGTAAGCTGTAACTGGACACCTAATATCCTGAAACATACCATCAGTGAAATTAAACCTCGATGTTTATCTATGCAAAACATGTAATGGAGTAGGTACCTTATTGCAGCCAAAGTTACTGTAATTGACAATACTAAGTGCTCTACTAAAAATTTGAAAAGAAGGATCACGAATTCCAGCTGTTTCTTAAGGACCTGCAATCAATGTTAAATATTGATTCTCCCTTCAAATTAGAGCATAAGAGCCAATAGGTACATGCACTAGTGCACTTGTGTTAAAATTTTGGCCTGGAAATGTACTTGTAAATATAACGGATACCTATAGCTGTGTCTAGTAACTTTGGCTGCAATAAGGTACCTACTCCATTACATGTTTTACATAGATAAACATCGAGGTTTAATTTCACTGATGGTATGTTTCAGGATATTGGGTGTCCAGTTACAGCTTACATTCCAAATTAGACCAAAGGCATAACCGACTCCTAACACAATGCTGAATAATGTTTATCTATATTCCTGAACATGAGGTTATTTGGGAATATCCTTGCTAGTCTTAGGGTCAACTGTCAAGCTGCTACAGCATTCAATTTTGCATAACACATTTACATTGTATCCCGTTGCTTGCCATTTGTTATTGCTATGAAAGAGAATTTAACTAGAGATATGAAGTGTGAAACTTTTTTTTTTGTAAGACATTATTGTTTTTTGTATAATGTTTATATATATATATATATATATATATATATATATATATATATATATATATTAGAGTATTGTATATCTTTCTTTTCCTTGTTTGTTCACATTTGCAGATTCGCAAAATGAAGGCTCTACCTCGAAAAGCGGTAACAACACCTTTGACTTTTAAAAAATGCCAGAAGATAGTTGATTTGGCTTCTTCATGTGGTGTCTTATCTACTCCTAATCATACATCGCAGCAACAATATTTAACCAGAAGAGAACTTGATGAAACACTAGGATCAAAAGTCGAACACGTAAATGGAAATGAGAATGATAAAGAAAATGGCAAGCTCTCTTTTGTTTTTGTATTTTAAAATGTTTACCTGTAATCATTATTATTATTTTTTTTAGTTTTGAATTTCTTTGCTCATGTTAGGTGAAAAGGATAAGCCTAGAAGAGGACCCACTATGTGCTACAACGTTCATGGACGCAACGAAGAAGAACGCTTGGAAATTAGCTCGAATGAGCATGGAAAACCTGTTGGTCTAGATGACAAACACATGTAATGAGTTCACTAGTTTCTTAGGAACAATAGCCCGAAAAGCAAATATCCTACCATTGAATATCAAGAATTGGCCCATACTAAGGAACGAGAAGAAAGAAGAACTCTAGGAATATGTCTTGGTGAGCTTATAAAACAAATATGATAGAAATGATTTATAATTGCTTACGTGGTGTTATTTTGTCCCTCCTACCATCTCTTGGTGAATTACTCATACTTTCTCTGAAGCTTAGTCGAATTCTAGAGCTTTAATTTTAGTTCACTGTATAATGTGTTAGAGTGTCATGGTTAACTTTATTTATTGGTATATCTTATTGTAAAAAAAATAAATAAATAAACCTCCCAACTGTATTATTGCTACTGATCTACTATGGGGCAGATGTAGGCCTGCTGCGACTGGGTGATGTTGCATGATGTGTATGCCTGGCTGCTTGTTGCGTCTGCTAGCTACTACTGCATTGTATTGTGACTAAATATCATTGAATATACTAATTAATTAATGCTAGAATTGTGCAACTGCATGGATGCAATAACTATTGTTTATAATTCAGTGTTCTAAGTGGCAGAATAGGTTTCAATAAGCTATTTTCTTATGTTCTTGATTTGTGATTAAGATTAAGTGGCAGTAAGTTGTTTTGCAATGCTAATTTGATCACTTTTATGTAGTTCCTTTTAATTTTATTGTTTTTGGAAAATGTGTAGAAGTGCTTATACCCTACGATTTACCAGAATGTACTTAGTATGACAGTTGAGGTTGGAGTCCTTTTTTTGTAATTAGTGCAGTTTAGGAGTTATGACTTAACTTAAATAGCTTATTTTGTAAAGAACTTAAATAGCTCAAAATGAGCTAAATTAGGCTAGTGTGTGAGTTTAGGGGTAGAGGTGTTATTTGTCATACTCTATTATAATATTGATGAAGTAGAGACAAGAAACTTTTTAATTTTTAATATGTTACTATCATAGAGCTAGTCTGTTTAGTGGTATAAAGGTGAGATGTAGGTGTGTGCAACACTTGTTTTCCTTTATATGTTGTTGAACTTTGGTATAACTTACTTTTTTGAATTGTGTAGAGACATTATATTGTCCCAATTGAGGCCAAAAAATGGGTTTTGCAAACCATTGGCGCTGCTTGTAAACAATACAAATGTTATTTGACAAGAGTACACTTTCATAAATATGACAATGATAAAAAAAAGGATGATGAAACGACCAAAACAAGTGCCAAAAACAATGTTCAAGGATTTGTTAAAGATTTGGAATGATGACAAATATGAGGTATTTACATCTATTTTCAAGTCTCTTATATTTCCCCTTTCTTTATAATGAATTCATATTTCTTATCTTAAGAAAAAAGTTATTTATTTAGTTCACCATCTTAATCTATCAGGAACGATGTATGCAAAATAAAGCAAATCGGTTAGTTGGAAAGGAAAAGAATATTATGCATACTTCAGGCCCAAAAAGTTTTGCTAGGGCCGATATAAGTGGGTGAGTTTGTTTGTTTTCTTTTCTCATCACTATTATTATTGGGTTTTTTTTTATTGTTAAAATGATTGACACTCATCACTCTTGTATAGAAAAAGGATAATAAAACAACACGAAATCCTACTTTAGCTCAAATGTTCATAGCAACACGCAAGGAAAAGCTAACAAAGCGAAAGCCTGGTGACTTAAGGGACAAATTGATTGTAAGATTCATTCTCATTTCATGTAGTTAATTTTTTTGCATTTATTTTTGTCCATACTAATTTTTTTTTCCTTCTCTTTTTAACAATCTAGGATGAACTTCAGGATTCAAAGAAGGATGTTGATAGTGTGATTTCAACTTTTATTGGTTCTAATAACAAGAAAAAGTCTCCATTAAATTTTTATGGAAGGGGTGTTTCATCAACTTAATTAAAACAGAAGGCTTTGATGAATGAAGTTGAAGAGAAGCTGATGAGTGGCATTTACGCCACCATTTCACCCTTTTCACTATTGAATTCCACTTATTTGTCACTTGTTTGTACCTGTTCTTATTGTTTTTACCTTTATTTTAGTTACTTTCCCTCTTTCTCGTGCTTTTCCTTTTCTTTTGATTTTTACCCTTTATTTGTTCGCTTTGATAGCTCCTAGCACTCGTGAGGGAAATTGGAATTGCTAAGCGGAGTCGAAGTTGCTGGAGCTGCTTGTTCCAAGGAAAGGAGAAGCAAAAGGGGAGACGACGCGCTGCCACAGCAAGCCGCGAGCGCGGGTGTTACAGCCGCGGGCGCGGACAAGAATGCAACTGCCGCGGGCGCGGGTGCCATTGCCGCAGGCGCCGTCAGAGACCCTGAGCTGAACACCCAGTTTCTAGAGATGGTTGGAAGATGGCAAGGAGAGGGCGCGACCCTAGTAGCCGCGGGCGCGACATAGTTGGCCGCGGGCGCGACGAGCTGGGTTTTGCCAACTACGTACCCACAATAGAGAGGGCGCGGAAGCCTTGCTAGAGAGGCCTCTCCCTCACCCATTTCCTTTGTTTTATCAAGAAGCTGTATATAGTCTTTAGCTTGAATTTCATGACAACTTTTGACTATCATTCTCTATTCCATTGAAAAACATTGTAGAGAGAGAACACAAGATTCTAGAGAGAGAAAGTAGCTTAACCTTCAAGTTTCCATTGTTGTAATCAAGATATTTTCAAGTTTTCTTCAAGTTTTCATCTTTTCAATACAACTAGTCCGTGTTTGCTTAATCCTTCAAGTTTAATAGTATGTAGTAATCTCTTTATCCCTTATCTTTTATTTGGTTTATTTGCTTTTAATAGTGTTTATTTTGATAAATTTCCTTGCTTTTACTTATTTCATTGCTTTTTATTTGGTTTTGAATCATGTTTGGCTTTGTTGGGATTGAATACATGCTTAGTGTAATTAATATGGCTATTTTCCTTTCTCTAGCTTAGATTTTTAGCTAGGGAAGGGGGTGAAAATCATGATTGATTGAGTTTATATTGATGATTGATTGGGTTTTGCCTTGAGTTGATGATTTTGTGCTTATTATGCTTGGAGCTATTGTTGTGCACCAGTAGCCCCAATATTTGAGTTCTAGATTAGATGCATGAGAATGATCTAGTTTAGGTCTAATCGATTTCATTAACTTGCTTTGAGTGATTGCATGAAAATGAATCATTTTGAGTAGAGTTTATACTCCTTGGCATCATGATGATTATCATAGTTGTCTTAGTAGATCATGACTCCCACTCCCTAGTGTTTTTGATCATATTTTCAGTAATATCTTATCTTTCATCTCTATTTTAGTGATTCCAGTTTAACTTCTTACTTTGCTTGTTTTAACCACCTCTTAGTAGATAGTTTAATCTTAGATATTCTCAAGAACAAACCAATATACCCCTTGTTAATTGCAATAGATTCTTTATTTCACCTTGATTGTGCAATACCCCGTTTCCTTGTGGTTCGACCCTACCTTGCCACTATCTAGTGTAAACTTGATAGAGTTAGGTTAGGAATATAAATTGTTGATTTGATCTAGGATAGTAGACACGACCTATTGTCCCCCGATCAGAAGCATGCTCAGGAGGTTCAAACTCTACAAAAAGATTATGAGGACAAAAGACTACAAGGTAGAAGGGAGATAGCAAATGGTCTTAACTCCCTCATTTCTCAACTTCAACAACAAAATCCTCAAATGTCTTTTGATCTAAGCATGTTTGGCTCTTTATTTCTTGATAATCAATGTGGGAAGGATGGTAATACGGCAAAAAAGTTCCTACTTCATTCTTCGGCTTCTACATCTAAGGTACAAACCTTTTGATTTTTATATTACGCAAAGTAGAGGTAGATAGTGACTAAGGTCTTTATTATTTTTCTCTGTTTTTTTTTATGCATTTGAGAATATAACTAAGTTGGGAAATTCTCCACGACAGCTAAAGACACATTAGAAGTCATCTTCCTTTCACAAAAAATTCATTGAATTTCAAATAGCCTAACATTACTATGTATTGCTAGGTCTAGTACCTTATATATTTGTTTGCAGAGCTTTTTTAGTGTTACACATTAATTTAAGGAATTATTCAGTTTTATCAACATTAATATATGCCTTATTTAGCTAGCCTTGTAACTTTATGGTAATAGTAGTATGAAATTGTTGTTATTAAATTTCTGTTGTTTATAATTCAAGCTAGTTAAATTTCCATTCTTGTATTTGCAAATATTTTTTAAGGGAAATCTAATTGAGTTGTATTAAAAATAAATAAAAAAATTTGCTGAATAAGTAGTTGATTCCGAACAATGCTACTGTTGAGAACTGGTTTCTACTTGAATTGTGTTTAATATACTTATCATTTTCTAGTAATTAGGTGTTTATTAATTATGGGTTAGCCATAAGATTAACTTAATAATGTTACTATGTGTATTACTCCGTATTAATAAAGAGTAGAGTGCTACTTTACGGAATATATGTTTTGTCGTGCCATCATATGTAATTTTTAGAGCTGATGCTATTGTATAGAATTCTCATATTAAGTTTTGTTAATCTGTAAAAAAAAAAAAAAAAAAAAAAAAAAAAAAAAAAAAAAAACATCCAAGCCTTGTATCTATTATTTTATTTATACATTTCTTTTTTGTTATTTTCATCATGTAGGTTATGTATTTACATTAGGACATTCGAAATACAAAGTATTTTAATTCCTAAATTTTTTTAAAAAAAATTTGCAGGGAGTGAATAGTATGGAGGATGAATTAGATGAAGATGAAGAAGGCAGTGTGTAAGAAGAAAAAGAAGAATGTGATGTCATTGTTCAATTTGAATTTGCTTTAACATTTCTATTATTATTTCTTGTTTGGATATAAATTTTTTTTATATTTATCAGCTAGACTAATATTATAGCGTATAACATACTATGAAACAATAGGTTATTGAGATGGATTTGGTGTTGAAAACATGTTGATACTGCTTTTGTTTTTATTTTTTTAGTAATTAATTACATAAGTTAGGGATCTCGAGTCAAATGCTTATTACATGTTTTAATGATCAAAATTTTTCTTATATAATAAATTCACAAGAATACTACATATCTCACTCTTTCAATATTATATAGCAATGTATTACAATCGGAAAAAAATAGTCAATTCATTCTAGTTATTCAATTTTATATAACAATTTTTAAAGTGTTGTCTTTAAAATATTTGGCAACACTTATGTATTATTGCTACCAAATACAACAAATGAAAAGGTTGTTGCATATTATGACATGAGGTGACAATTTTGAATCGTCTTTTAAGGTGCCAATAGTTTTCATTTGTTGTCTTTGTTAAACTGTTGCCTTAGGTATTATTTTACCTTGACTTTTAAAATTGTTGCCTTTGAACTAAAAAGTGTTGCCTTATGAATAGACAACGGGGGCATAAACTACGCCTCATATGTGTTGCTTTAGGTACAACGCAACACTCTTTTAATGTTAGGCAATGGTTTTTCACTATTACCTTAGCTTCATTTTGTTGTAGTGGGTCAGTATTGTATGGTCTAACAAGAAGTTTACGAACTCTATTGTGAAATGGCTGTCAAATGCTAAATGCTTAGATTTGAAAGGATTTTCGGCAATGGACCAAGCAAAATTCGATACTTAGTACATAGTGGGAATTAAGAACTATTGGATAGACTTAATGAAATGTTTAAACGAGTAGAGGAATTTACCGTGTTAAACATGAAGGACTTTGAAAGGCTTTCAACCAGTATGTATAAAACTAAGTAAATGTTTGAACTAAATATAAGCTAGGCTAATACTAAATCAAACAAGAAAGACTCTAGGATAGACTTTAGTTTCAACCGTATCATATAGCAAGCAGTTTAGCAAGACTCGGTGAAACTGGATGAACTAAAAGTTCACATGAATGGAATAAATTGGGAATAATTCTGCAATTGAAACCATCATGTGTGTTATGATATGGAGTCGTCACTCAACTTACATGCTTAGAGCATGAGAAGTATCAAATACTAATCAATTTAAATCTAAGTAATGGATCGCTAGATTATGATCAAGAACATCCAAAGTACTTGGATAAGTAAAAGGGATGAGTTATTGACGTATGGAAACAAATGTACAAAATTGATGTTGCAAGCACATCCTTAGCAAGGATTAGATCCTTAATAAGGAAGTCGTTTATAAGCACGAGCTTGAATGCGTCGTGGCTTGAGAATGGTAACATTACATGGACGCACATCCATGTATAATGTGCGGAAATTTAAGGTAAATTTCCATAATCACAAGTGATTAGGGTCTCCCATATCATTGTAAGCCGTTTGGAATGTAATCCAAGCAAAGAACCATCAGAAAGTCTACTGAAATATATGTTGAGAATATTGTTGCCTGGAAGGCAATAATAAGAAATTGTTCAATGGAAAGTTCGTTGTCGAACGTTGATGATTATAGGTTGTCGAGTTGAAAGATCTCAAGTCATGAAAATGAGTGGGAGCCATCACTTGGACAACAAATCCTAAATCACATATGATCCATAATACTCTCAAAATTTTATCATCTTATTATGAAATTGTTCGATAATGAAGATGCTAAGATTTGCAAAGTAATATAACTAAACCTATGTAATAAGTGAACAACAACATTCACCAGAATTGCCTGAAAGAAATCAAGCATATTAAATATGGGTATGATTTCTATAGATGTTTTGTGAAGAGTGTTAATCTTGAAACATTTAGAGAAAACCATTTATCATTAGATGAAATGTTGAAAAGGTTTCATAGTGGAATAATAATTTTTTACAAATAAATTCCACAAACTATTTAATTGTGGTTTAGAATTAAATAATGAGTCCATTCGATTTATGAGAATATTCAAAACAAGGTATCAAGACAATGTCTAGGATAAAGAAACACCTGTTAAGTGAACATTGAATATTACAATTGAAAATTATCCCTAATCAAGGTCATTTAAATGATAGACGATTAATGACCACTTAAGATTAGTGTGTAATATGATTTATAGCACCGTTTGTTGTGCTACGAGGACATAATTTTCATAAATCATTTGCACAGGTATTGGTTTAGAACTATACCGGATCAACCTATGAGAATACTTTAAGAGATATAAAATCGTCATAAGTATATATCTCATTATAGCTATCGGAACCTTTTTCCTCCACCTTGAGTATTGTAAGTTCTCTTGTTTGAGTACTAGTCGTTTTGATGTTGTCAAACGTCTGCCGTAAATGGGGATTATAACGGCAACACTCGGGCGACTAGGTCCTCTTAGTAAGGGAAGCTAACAATGCAAGACTGGGAATCCCTACTAACAATAGGGAACATGTTTTTGTTATTTACAAGGCCTCTCGAAGAGCGAGACTATGAAAATGCATGGCCGTGCTCAGATGGATTTTGGAAATCATTTACTTATTGACATTCGAACTCGAAAATCGAGAAACACTTTTGGACGTAAAACGGATGATGAGAATCTTACCTTATAGTTCATGAAAAGACATTAAGCGACATAGGAAATGGGCTATATACTAAATGCACACTTGTCCGGAAGGACAAGTGGGAGATTGAAAGGAATGGTGTCCTTCCAACAAGTGTATTATTCCGATAGTGGGTTCAGAATTATTAGAGAGCTAATTCTTCAGTGAGGTTAAGTGATCGGAATGCCTAGGTGGAGGTCGCTTCCAATCAGTAATATTAATGTATAATTAATATTACAGCTTAATCTTGACTGAACCCTTCGGGTCACACCCAATCGAGTAACCGATCTGAGGCGACGAATCAATCCGAAGGATTAGAAGAGTCATTAGAGTATTACAAACAAAGACGTTGGATATCGAGCTTAGAGCATCGAGACCGAGCGTCGTAAGTCGAGTCGAATTGGAATTCGACGAGACGAGAAAAATCGACAAGCGACAAGTACAAGCTAAGTTGTAGCCTCGCATTGGCCTAGCCACACGAGTGCTAGGCTAGCCTAGGCCACGCACCATGCCGAGCTTGCTAGCAGCGCATGCATGCTAGCATTGCTGGCTAGCTAGCTAGTGTGGCATGGCGAGCATCGCTGGCGCGCTAGCATCCTAGTGCCTTGCACATAGCAGCATTGCCGCAAGCATGCAACGCATAGCACTCGCACAGCAGCTCGCTATGCGTGCTTGTGCTATGGGTTGTGCATGCGTGCTTGCTATTAAGAAGCACCAAGCAGTAGCATGCAAGCTGGCTGGGCTGTGCGTGCTAGCGTAGCAGCACCTAGCACCACACCACTCGCATAGCAGCAGCACCCACAACAAATAGGTAGCAGTAGCTAGCAGCCCGCAAGGCTTGCGTACCGTGCTGGCTGCACATGTGCGTGGGCAGGCTGGCCAAAAGCCTATGGCAGCAAAGGTAGGCTGCCAGCCAGCCAAGTGGCATGGTCAAGAATGGGGTCTTGGTGGGGACCGATTCTTGGTGGCTTTGTTTGGTGAGCAAGGAGTATTGGTCCCCCCTTTGGTGGTCCTCACCAACCTACTCACTTCATGTGACACTTAGAGCTTGTTGATTGCTTTGCATTTTAATTTGTTTTTTATTAAAATAAATTGGTGGAAAAATGCAATTCTCCCACATTGATGGGAGAAGGGAGATCAAGTCTCCTTTCCCTATAAATACCCAAGTTTTGGGTTTGGGAAAAATCACTTGAGTTGAACTCAATAAGGCATCTCCCTATAGGTGAGAAAACCTTTAAGTTCGTAATACTCTAGTATTTTCTTCCTCTAGCCTAGACTAACCTTCAGGGTAGAGGCCGTTCGAGTCGGGTCTCCAGGGTGGACCCTGTCGGTGGCTCTCGCGTTTGCGGAGCTAAGGCTTTGAAGTTCGAGCTCTATAGGAGCGAAGCACGCGTCGAGGGTAAGAATGTCATTCCCTTTCTCTTGAAAGGAATGGTGTCCTTCCAACAAGTGTATTATTTCGATAAATGGTTCAGAATTATCGGAAAGATAATTCTTCAGTAAGGTCAAGTGATCGGAATGTCTAGGTGGAGGCCGCTTCCGATCAGTAATATAAATGTACAATTAATATTATAGCTTGATCTTGACTAAACCCTTCGGGTCGAACCCAATCGAACAACCGATCCGAGACGACGAATCAATCCGAAGGATTTGATGAGTCGTCGGAGTTTTACGAACAAAGACGTCGGATATCGAGCTTAGAGCGTCAGGACCGATCGTCGTAAGTCGAGTCGAATTTGGAATTTGACGAGACAGGAAAAATCAACAAGTATGTGCTAAGCCGTAGCCTCGTATTGGCCTAGCCATGCGAGTGCTAAGTTAGCCAAGGCCACGCACCCTACCGAGCTTGCTAGCATCGCATGCTAGCAGCGCTGGTGCAGCAAGGATAGCATCGCTGGCGCGCTGGGCGTGCTAGCATGCTAGTGCCACTCACATAGCAGCCATGCCGTAGCATCGCAAGGCCAGCAGCAGCACGCAAGTGCTGAGCCTCGCTAGCAGCGCGCAATGCGTGCTCATGTTGTGGGGCTATGCGTGCTTCCATGCTGGGCATCCCATAGCACTCGCATCACAGCCTCACACACCTCGCAGCGCCAGGCAGCACATCAGCACGCACCTAGCAGCATCATTGGATGCGCTAGCTGGCTGTGTGCTAGCTGGCTGCGTGCTGGCAGGCCAGGCAGTCCAGCCTTGGTGCTAGGCGCCAACTGGCAACCTTGGCAGTCAAGGTGGGCTGCCAACCAACCAATGGGCCGTGGTCATGCTTGGTCAAGGAGGGGACCAAAAGTGGTTGGTGCTTGGCTTGGGGAGCAAGGCAATGGTCCCCCTCCATTGGTGGTCCTCACCTAACCTCTCCTCACCATGTGACACTTGTTGATTATCTATTGCTTGTCATTTTATGATTAAAATGCAAATTCTCCCACATTGGTGGGAGAATGGAAAATCAAGTAGCATTCCCTTATAAATGCCCAAGTGTTGGGCATATAGGAAGACACTTGAGTAGAACTTTATGAGGCATCTCCCATTAGGTGAGAAAACCTCTAAGTTCGTAAAACTCCAAGTTTTTTATTGTTCGGTTCCCGACTAACCTTAGGGACTTGGACCGTTCGGGTCAGGTTCGTGGGTACGAGCCGTTGGAGGCGGTCACACTTGTGACGCTCGAGCTTTCGAAGTAAGAGCTCGATTTGCGAGCGAAGCACGCGTTGAGGGTAAGAATGTCTTTTCTCCTTCTCTCTTTATGTTGTTAATTATGTGATTAAATATTTAGTTGCTTTAATTAGTGAGCGGGTCTTGGGTGGGTTTCCCTTCCGCGTAGCGTTGGACGCTACGAAACCCAACATCTCTTTCTTTTGTTATTTAATTATGTGATTACATGCTTAGTTGCTTTAATTAGTGGGCGGGTCTTGGGCGGGTTTCACTTCTGCGTAGTGTTGGACGCTACAAAATCCAATAACTATATGTTCAATGATGATTGAAAATGTTACCTAATAATCAACGAGATGTTACATTAGTTCATAAAAGTGATACACAATGTCGGATAAAGTGTTACTATATGATTGAAAAATGATACTAAAGATAAGTAAGTGTTACCTAAGAAATAAAAAGTAACACTTCAAAATTGATACCTATATATAAAAAAGTGTTACATAAGAGAGTTTATAGTAACACTTTAAAAAGTGTTACTATACTTTACCTAAGGTGTTACATGAGACCTTAGGTAACATGGGCGGATGTATCACCCACGTCACTAAAGTGTTACCTATTGTCTATAATAACACTTTTATCACTTTAAGTAACACTTTGTGGGTGTTACTTAAGGTTAGTTCTGCACTAGTGTATCTCACTAGTAGAAAACATAAATGAGCGTCGCAAAATGTGCACCAGTTTTTTTAAAATCGGTGTGCATTGGTTCAAACCAAACCGGTGCAAACTTATGTTATTCGCACCGATTCTCTTTCTTTCCCGTTGCTTTTCATTTTTCATTTTCCCACGCACGACTCTTCTTTGTATTTGTCGTTCCCTCCTATTCATTTCTCCCTTCTCTTGAATCCACCACGCACCCTCCTCCACCATAGCCGCCACCTGCGCGCACCGGAACCCCCTCCACCACTGTCGCCACCTGCACCAAAACCCCTTCCACCACAAGTGCGTCCTCCAACGACTACCGCGAAGTCCTCTTCCCACTTCATTAAGATTTCAGCAGCGCATGCAAAGGAGTAGCCACGACATCCACCATAGCCGCCTATTGCATCGACCACCAGGAGTAGCCGCCGTCCTTTACCCTCCATCTCTCCTCCCCTTCCACCTCTAATTATGGTGGATATTCTCACCTCTTCCATCTAGGGTTAGTATTAATGTGTTGGGCATTTTAAACAATTATTTTCAATTCTCTACTTATATTTTCTTTTGCATTTTGAACAATTATTGGGCATACAAGCAAACTAAAATTAGCTAGGGTTTCTATATAATTTAACCCCAATTTTGATTACTACTTAAATTGTCTATATTATATGATTATTTTTGTGAATTTTAGGTGGTTTTAATGGGAATTTTTGAATAAATTAAAGATTAGTAACCTTGTTAGTTAGTTGAATTTTGGTATGTAAAATATAACGTGGTTGAATTTTGTTTAACAAAAATTATTTTATTTCCCAAATTTCTAATTTTGTATAAATTAGTGATTAGCAATTGTGTTATAAACTAGTGAATAAATTAGTGAGATTACATTAATTACTCTAAATTTTAAATAAATTAGTGATTAGCAATTGTTAATTTGATGAATGATGTGTTATAGTTTAGCAATGTATGTAGGTATTAATTAATTACTAACTTTTGTTTTTTTTTATACATTCATATGTGAAGCACAAGTTTAGCTTGAAGACTACATATTTAGCTCAAGTGGGAAGTTAGAAAGTGTACATCCATTGTACTTGATATATTGGTATGAATTATAAACTTTACTAAGTTATATTTGTTTCTCTTTATCAAGTTAATAAAAGTTTTTTCATGGTATTACAACTTGTGTATTGTTTAATGACAAATAAATGCAACTATAGAATGCTTGCATCATCATATGCCTAGATACCTGTTCAAGGCTTTCTCATTAAGAGAAGGTCTTGAATAGTCCCCGTTTAGGACTATCTTGAACGTTTACTCTCACTTCAGTGGTGAATGTATCTTTTTTTTTGCGATTTTAAGGAACATCTTGGCTTACCATTTCCTCACCATATTCTCAGGGTACATATGTGGGTAAGTAATTACCTACATCGTGTAGTTGGAGAACTGGGGGGAAATGCTACCGGATTTTCCTTAAAATTGGAAAGTCAACATACATTCACTAGTGAGATTAGACGTCCAAGGATGGGTTAGGTTGGAGTGATAAGGACCCTTTAGAAGCATGCATTTTTTCACTGTATGAATGTTATATGCATGGTGTGTACTTAAATTTGATTGGCATAACATATGTAACAATTATACGTTATTCATAATATGTTGCTAAGTTTAGAGACGATTTACTAAATGGAGAAGGATCGTGGTTGGATGTATGGTAGATGTGATACGTTAGAATTCTTTCATGGGGTTTGCGAGAGGGCTTCATCTTATCAGCGCAGAATGGGTGTTGATTGCCTCTATTGTCCTTATGTTGATTGTAATAATGTAAAGGTGGTCAATAGTGTTGAAATCATTAGAGATCATGTAATTTGTCGTGGGTTTAGGTTTAAATACCATGTGTGGATTTGGCACGGTGAAGAAGGAGAGTATTATTTCAGGGTTTTTTGCGAGATGTCCTACGGGAAAGTTACTTCACCAAGACCGGTTGCTCTTCGGTTATACTTGCAAACAAACGGAAGCTCCAAGAGTTCAGAGTTCCGCCTCCGATGATCAAGTTAGTAAAGTGTCGAAATAGAGTAAATGTGCCGAAAGTAAAAGAATCTTCTTGGATCCCAAGATCAGGTGTTTTCTCTAATGTAAGAGAATAATCAATGCTGTAATGAATGAACGTGCCCCCAAAATAGGGAAAGGTCCCTATTTATAGGGTATTAGGAATTAGCGTCCCCTTTCCTAGGTTATGAACCTAGGTAAATGGGCTCGGCTATTTTTACGACGCCTCGGGATTTAGGTCGTTGAAGGCCGCCAATTCCTTAATGATAGGAGATGCCATGTGTCAGCTATTGATAGGTCTTCGTTGGACCTCGGGATTCACGTGGCCAGGGTATTTTAACCCAAATCATTTGCCTCTAACAGGGGTCACGTGGCGTGCCACGTGGCGCCTTTGACACTTGTCAGCTTAGCATTGGTTAATAATTTTTACCTTCTAGGGAATTTACAAGGATGCCCCTGAATTTACACCTCTATAAATACGGATTTACCCCCCCCCCCTCATCTTTGACATTTTTACAAAAGTCTAGAGAGAGAAAGTTGAGAGATAATTTTCTAGAGAGAGAGACTTTGATAACCGTCTAAGATTTCCAATTTGATAATACCGTCTGATATTACCGTTTGATACAGCCGGTCGACGCCTGACTAATCTTCTTTTCCAGAAAATTATTTGAGGTAACCGTCTCTCTCCTTCTCAACTCTTTCATCCTTTTTATCGTTTTTGCATATTGCTTTGAATAAATGGATTCATCATCAACACACACAGCAGAGCTTAGGACAGTAGTCAACCGGTCTCCTGGTATGGGTAAGTTTAGGACTGAGGGTGCCGTCTCTGGGTGTTTGTACCACCCTTGTTCTTCCCCGAATTCGATCGTCTCTGTGTCTGTACAGGACACTATGGCTCGGACAAAGATGACGACACCTGATCCAGAGTATAGGGGAGACGACACACTGGAGGTGCCGGTTGACGAAGTATATGACCATCTGCCAGGTGCACCAAGCACCACAAGTGACTCAATTGAAGAAGAGTCTGAACACGGAGGCGGCTAGGAGTCTGGCTCTGGGTCGAGCTCTGAGGAATCAAGCTCACTACAGGCGGTTTTCGATAGTGAGGAGGATGAAGCATCCTCATGGCTTGCACGGTTAGACCCGTTTGGGGTTCATGTGTCTGCCAAAGATAGGGTGGCCATGCTGACGGGTCTTCCCGCCTTCTTAGACAAGCGTCCCTTGGGAAAAGTTGGGGAATAAGAGTGCCACCTGTAGTCTGTAGATGGCACCATTTCTTGGGAAGATAATCAGCAAAATGCTGATAACTATTTTGGCTGCTATGAGGCGACATTAAAAGTCGGTCTACGCTTCCCCCTTCATGATTTAATAACGACCATCTTGAGGGGGTACGACATAGGCGTATGGCAACTCACCCCTAACTCGTGGGTTTGAATATTCTCATATATATCGACGCCTGCGAGATGCAAAACATAAGGCCCTGCTGGGAGGCTTTTACCCATATGCACTATCTGAGTCGCGCTCTAAGCGGCTGGAGGGCGTGGTATACTCTGACCACACATCCGGAGTACCTTATGACGCTGGACAAGCCGTCAAAGTGGAACAACTGGAGGAACAAATTTTATTTAGTTTCCTCTCCCGCACGGCACCATTATCATGAATTTCGTCGGTATAATAAAAAGCCTGATCTTCTAAGCAAGAAGCAAGTGTGCACTGTGTTGGGTTTCGTAGAGTCCGACTCTACACGGAAGAGAAACCCGCCCAAGACCCGCCCACTAATTAAGGCAACTAAGCATGTAATCACAAATTAAACAACAATTAAGAGAGAGAAGGAAAAGACATTCTTACCCTTGGCGCGTGCTTCGTTCGAATCCCGAGCTCTTACTTGAAAACTTGAACCCTGTAAATGCGAAGGTCTCCAACGACTCGTACCCACGAACTCGACCAGAACGGTCCTAGTCTCGAAGGTTAGTCGGGACTTGACCAATAAAAACTAGAGTTTTACGAACTTAAGGTTTTCTCACTTTTCTAAGGAGATGCCTTTTTAGTTCCACTCAAGTGTTCTTTCCAAAACCTTGGTATTTATAGGGAAACGAACCTTGAATTCCCATTCTCAATCAATTTGGGAGATTTGCAATTTTCCCATTTTATTTTAATCAAAACAAAAATAAAATTACAATTCAATCACCAAGTTACAAGTGGCAAGAGGAGGAGAGGGAGAAGGTGAGGACCACCAAGGGAGGGTGCAACCCACCTTGCTCCCCAAGGCAATGACCAAGAAATGGTCCCCTCTTAGCAAAACCGGACCACCATGCCAAGTGGCTGGTTGGCAGCCTACCTTGGCTGCCAAGGCCGCCAGCTGGCGCCTAGCACCAAGGCTGGGCAGCCTGGCCAGCCAGCCAGCACACTCACACAGCCAGCCAGTGCATGCGTGCTGCTACCGAGCCACACATGCTAGGCGCTGCTGCTATGCGAGGCACAGCGTGCTGCTGCTTGCTAGCACACACGCACAACCCAGCATGCCTAGCACGCTGCTGGCTAGTGCGTGTTGCTTGCGATGCTACGAAGCACTAAGCTGCTGCCATGCGAGGCCCAGCACGCATGGTGTGCAGCAATGCCTGGCCCAGCTAGCACGCATGGTGCTTGGCTGCGATGGCTAGGCGCCAGCACGCTAGCAAGCACGCAATGGCTGTGATGCTTGCGAGCAGTGCTAGGCTATGCTTTGCGCCAACGCCTAGCATGCTAGCAAGGCTTAGCCTTGCGATGGCTGCGCATATGGCATGCTAGCACGCACGCAAGGCTACGATGCTTGTGATGGCTAACTAGCATGCATGGCCCTACCACGCCTAGCATGCTAGGCTTGCGGCTAGCATTGTGAAGCACATGCTAGCTCGAGATTGTAACTTGATTTATTTCATGTCTCGTCGAATTCTAAATTCGACTTGACTTGCCATGCTTGGTCTCGACGATCAAAGCTCGATATCCGACGTCTTTGTTCGTAAAATTCTGGATTCTTAATAAAACCAAACTTACTAATGGCTTCATCGAATCACAGATTCCAACTTCTGCTTGCCTGCTTTAATCCATAAATAGACTTCTTAAGCTTGCATACCTTCCCGGCATTGCTTGGATCACAAAACCTTCCGGCTCTGTCATATACACAGTTTCTTCCAAAATCCCATTAAGGAAGGCGGTTTTGACATCCATTTTCCATATTTCATAATCGTAATATGCAGCAATCGCTAGGATGATCCGGATGGACTTAAGCATTGCAACTGGCGAAAAGGTTTCATCATAATCAACTCCATGAATTTGCCTGTAACCTTTTGCCACCAGTCTAGCTTTGTATATAGATACATTTCCATCTTTGTCTGTTTTCAATTTGAAAATCCATTTGCAACCGATAGGTGTGTAACCTTCGGGCAAATTAACCAAGTCCCAGACTTGATTTTCAGAGATGGAGTCCATCTCGAATTTCATGGCCTCTTGCCATTTAGCAGAGTTGGGGCTCATCATAGCTTGTTTGTATGTCGCTTGCTCATCTCCATCCATAACTAGGATGTCTTGATCTTCAGTTAAGACAATACCAAGGTATCTGTCTGGTTGAGATCTTGCTCGTTGCGACCTACGTAGGGTAATAGGTTGAGCATTTGCATTGTCGGTTTGACTCTGACCAATGGCAACAGTTGCTTCTAAAGCACTTTGATTGTCAGTTTTGTCATGTTGACTTTGTTGCTCTACCTCTTGAACTTCGTCGAGTTTGATTTTCCTCCGACATATCATTTTGGAAAGGTGTTCCTTCTCCAACAAGACACCATCACGAGCAACAAACACTTTGTTCTCGGATTTATTGTAGAAGTAATACCCCTTGGTTTCTTTTGGGTAGCCCACAAAGAAACATTTTTCTGATTTAATAGGTGAAGTTTGTCAGAAATTAATCTCTTGACATATGCTTCGCAACCCCAAATCTTAAGAAAAGACAACCTCAGAGGTTTCTTCGTCCATAGTTCATATGGAGTCTTTTCGACAGCTTTTGACGGAGCACAGTTCAGTATTAGTGACGCAATTAGAAGTGCGTGTCCCTAGAAAGAGATAGGAAGTTCACTAAGACCCATCATTGATCGAACTATGTCTAACAAGGTTCGATTCCTCCGTTCGGATACTCCGTTCCATTGTGGAGTTCCGGGAGGTGTCAACTCTAAATGAATACCATTTTCTTTCAAGTGATCGTCGAATTCACGGCTCAAATACTCAACACCTCGATCCGATCGAAGTGCTTTTATTTTCTTACCAAGTTGATTTTGATAAGTGGCATTTATGCCACTATTTAAATCCTCTAATCGCGGTATTTTTCTACGTTTGTCCCTTGTTTGTACCCATTTTGCTCCGTTTCTCTCTTTATTATGTTTTTGTGCTTTTCCTCGTGTTTTGTAGGCTTTTGGAGTTGATTTTAAGAGAATGAAGAGCTTGGAGAATTGGAGTTCATTTGAAGAGCTACAAAGGAAGTTAAGGAGCAAGCAAGCAAAGCCATGCGGACAGTGCGGGTCGCGCTTTCAGAATGGCGCGGGCGCGCCAAACCCAGCGCGGGCATGCCTAACATTGGGGTCGAAAATATTGAAGGAGGCAGAATGTAGGCGCGATTTGGGCGCGGCTTAGGCGCGGGCGCGCAAGGGCCTGAACTCCAAAACTGACCTTTGTTCACTCTTTTAGCCATAACGTTTGATCTACACATTAGATTGAGGTTATTCAAATTGCGTTGGAGACTAGACTTGAAGAGATTTCTAACGATAGGTCGCACGCCCCAAGAAGCCTCCTATAACAGAAGTTATGGATATTTTAATTTGAATGTCACTGCCAGGCCGAAACCCAGATTGGCGCGGGCACGCCATTCTACTGCGGCTCTATTTTTAGCCCAATTCTCTCCTATTTTTGGGGATTTTTTTGGGGGGTTTCTTTTGGAGGGGGCTTTCTCTCTCCTCTTTGAGGGGAAAAACCCTAGTTTCTCTCTATCATCTTCACTATTAGATTAGCTTAGATTAGGCTTAGATTTAGTTTTAATTCTTGTTTTTATCCATTGTAATGTAGTTTGGGGTATTTTAGAGAGAGAAAGTGAAGAGCTTCAATGGTGGATTGAAGAAGATGAAGATGCAAAGTGACATTGTTTTGGATTCCTTTTCAATACTTCAATGAGCATTCTAAACTCTATCTCATTTATTGTTCTTTCTTAATTTCTTGCTTGACTAGAGTAGTTGTTTAGTTTAATTGCTTCTCTTTGTTCTTCTTGCTAGGTTTTGTGTTAGTTGTTCATGATTAGTGAGTAATTCCCTTTACTAAGGGATTGGTGATATCATATGGTGAATCTTGAATGTATTAGGCTAGACAAATGTTGGTTATATGTGATTAAATATACCTTGTAACCATGTTTTACTAATTACTCCATGTGAATGACCAATCATGTGTTGTAATTGGGTGGATTGAACTAAGTTATGACGATAGTGTAACTTAGGGATATCCATTAGGTGATCGATTCTATGCAAAAACCTTAACTTTCATAGCTTATGACGATAGTATGAGCATGTGTTAAGTTGGGAAAGCCTTTGACCCCGATAGGTGGTTAGATGGTATTGTTGGTATTGCCTTATATGAGATATTTGGTTTGCATGTAAACTCATTTCCATTGCCTAACTTTATTGAAGATCATTGTCATGTTTGACCCTCTCTCTTGGTGTTAGTTTAACTTAATATTAATCTCATTTTGTTTATTGTTCTATCCATCCTATCTCTTTGACCTAGCTTAATTGGTGGTGGTGTTGATAGTGTTTATGTCGTCTACGTGGTTCGACCCTCTACTTACCACTAAACTTGTTTAGTGTAGGTGTAGGTTTATAAATATTGTTTGGTTGAGGGTAGTTAGTCTAACGACCTAATTATCCTTCACCACAACTTCACTCTGAAATTCTTTGAATTTCTCAAAAGATTCAGATTTGTTCGACATAAGGTAGACATAACCATATCTACTATAGTCGTCGGTGAAGGTAATGAAATATCGATAACCTTGCCTTGCGGGTGTACTCATTGGTCCACATACATCCGTATGTATTAGACCCAATAAGTCACTTGCCCTTTCTCCCAACTTGGAGAATGGTTGCTTTATCATCTTGCCTAATAGACATCCTTCGCAATTTTCAAACGACTCCAAGTCGAATGAGTCAAGAACACCTTCTTGAAGAAGTTTCTTGGTGCGTTTAATGTTAATGTGGCCAAGACGACAATGCCACAAGTAGGTTTGATTCAACTCGATGGTCTTAGCCCTTTTGGCGGTATCATTAATGTTATAAACTTGTTTGTCTAGAGAAAGCACATAAAGACCATTTTCTGAATATGCCTTACCATATAAAACATTATCGAAATAAAATGAACAACTATTGTTCTTAATTCGAAATTCAAAACCTTTGGCGTCCAAAGCCGAAATTGAAATAATGTTTTTGGTAACTCTAGGAACATGATAGCAATTGTCAAGTTCTAAAAAAAGCCCAGAGGGCAAAGACAAACTAAGAGTTCCAATGGATACGTCAGACATCCTTACTCCATTGCCGACCCGAAGCTCGACCTCTCCCTTCTCTAGCCTCCTATTTATCCTTAGTCCCTGAGCATTGGAATAAAGGTGTTAGCCACATCTGGTATCTAATACCTATGATGTTTTGCTAGCAAAGTTTAAGTCTATAAAAAAAATACTTGATGAAGAAGCAACGGTGTCGTTCTTCTTATCTTCCTTGAATTTGAGGCAATCCCGCTTCCAATGTCCCTTCTTCTTACAATAGAAACATTCGGAATCGGATTTAGAAGAGGCTACCTTCTTGTCCTTGCCACTCTTAGCAGCACTTGACTTAGGCGGAAAGTTCTTCTTCTTTTTCTCTTTAAAGCTTCTCTTCTTTCCCGAGCGCTTAAATGGCTTGCCCTTTCTCACCATGAGTATGTCATGCTTTCCCTCATCTTTGAGGGTTTGCTCGGCCTGCTTCAACATACCATGAAGCTCGATGATAGTTTTCTCCATGATGTGCATAATATAGTTCATCTTGAACTGATCATAGCCTTTGTGCAGCAAGTGGAGAATGGTGTCAATTGCCATCTCGGTCGAATACCCAGCATCGAGCCTTTTCATGTTCTCAAATAATCCAATCATTTTAAGAGCATGCGGGCTGACTGGCTCTCCTTTCTTGAGCTTGCTCTCAAGGATCTGCCTATGGGTTTCGAACCTTTCAGTTCGGGCCTGCTCTTGAAACATATTCTGAAGTTCAGAAATGATCTCAAAAACCGTCTCCTTTTCAAAGAAAGTCTTTTGAAGGTCCGGAGACATAGTGGCCAACATGATGCACTTCACATCCCAATTGACACTTTGCCATCGGTTAAGGACAACCTGGGTGACCTCCACATTGGGAGTGTCGAGCATTTCCTCATCAAGAACGTATTCCTTAATTTTTCTCTTCCATGAGAACAATACGCAAATTCCTTTGCCAATCAAGAAAAAATTTGGCCCACTCTACTTCTCCTTGTCGAGAATTGAGCGTAATGAAAACTGGTTGTTTGAGTTACTTGCAGACATTTTTCTACAATTGAAAGAATTTGAAATGAAAAACCATTCATAAACCAATAAGTTTGAAATTTAAAAGAATTCATGCAAATTTTCAATCTTATTGAGCATTTTATCCACGCAATAACATTAGTCCCTTTTGGGCGAGAATAAAATGATTCCAAGATCCCAAAAATCAAAAAGTGATTAAGCATGCTTTGGCTTGTCTTAACACTTAATATTTTAGGGTAAGCAATCCAATTGCTAATAGCTCCAAGCTACTCTTGGTTCGATAAAACGTCGCATCTAATGCTTCCTTGACATTTTATCTCCATTGCCACGACATCTAAGGACTCCTTACCGATATCGTTGAGCTTAACCAAGACAACTAGTATACCTAGTATACCTTACGTTCCTAGGGAAAGTAGTGATGCCTCGCTTTGGCGTAGCCCATCACATACGCGCATTAGTTTGGTAAGTGTTATTCTTGGAATGGCATATTTTAGCTCAATATTTTAGGGAACTAGGGTTTCTATGTTGGTTGATTTAAGTGAACAATAATCATCGCAACATTTGAAATCCTAAACATGCACCTAACATATCATTCACATATATAAGAACAATTATATATAGAAAACATGAAATAAGATGCATTTGGCAATTAGCATGACCCCTTGAAATCTTCAAAACTTCAAGAATCTTCATCTTGGCTCGTCTTCATAGAAACGCCGTCTTGAGACATCTCCGCCAAAGTAAAATTACTAGCTACTACGACTAGGATTAATCTAAATATTAAGGTACAAAAATACGCAACGGTACACAGACCGTATTTAAATTTACAAAAATACATAACGGATCGCAATCCGTATTTACTATCCTAATCGGGCCCCACTAGTTGCCATTAACACGAAACCTGTGAAACAATATATCTTCCATTCATCCATTCACTATATGTGAATGGCCCATGCATTTTACAACGAAAAACAAGTAACAATGCATAATGCGCGTGAACTAGTAACTAACTTAGGTGGTTAATCCAATTAACGCGCCTAATTAAAACTAGTCAAAGTTGTTTAACGAAGCTCCCACTAAATTCCGCATCCAACTAACGCGCCTAATTAGACGCAATTAGTTCATGCAATTAACGAAGCTCCCACTAAATTCCGCATCCAACTTAATTAATCCAATTAATTAAGCCGGTTAACCCAAATTTTGTCAAAATTAAAATTTTGCAAAAGCCAGAAAAACCGAGGCCTAGCCTCGTTAAAATAAATAAAAAAATTAAAACGACAAAATATTGCGAAAACCGATAGCCCAATTCAAGCAAGAAATCGACCCACCCAAAGAATCGTGGGATGCGCACCATGGCTGCCTAGCAGAACTTGGGAGATGCGGCTGCATGTGCTGGGTGTTGGCATGCATGCCCAGCAACGCATGCCACGCTTGCTAGCGCTAGCAAGCGAGTGGCTGGCTTGCTGGGGCTTGCTGCCTCGCTACCCAGCAGCACGCACAAGCATGGCCAACAGCCATCCACCACGCACCACGCACACAGCAGCGCACATAAGCCCAGCCACACAGCAGCAACAACAATTCGAGGTGGAGCACCCTTATGCGCACCTAAGGCAGCCACATGCGGGCTGCCTTGGTGGCGCTATGATGTTTTTGCCTCGATTAGCGTGCTTTTTCTCGGGATTTTAATCCCGTTATACGTGTGACATAAAATTAATTCTAAATATATTTTAGAATCAATTTAGGGCAATAATGAAATTAAAACAAGTCCAACTTAATTAAATTCAATTTTTAATGGTGCACAAGCCTAAATTATTCAAGAACCATTCTTAAAACAATTTAGGTCTTTCTTTATGCTATAAAAATTGAACGGCTACACTCATAATTAATTCAACAAAATATAAATTAATAATGAGATTTGACAAAATAATGGGGTTGGAAAAATAAACCCATTCGTCCAATGAAAATTTTCCAACTTTAACTTGTGTATTAATGAAAAATTACATTTTCCAATATGAAGATTAATAAAAAATCAATCACAAGTTTTGTACTTTAAGGACTTTAATCAACACAAAATGATTATATCCAAAAATTAGTTCAACATGGAATTTAGCAATCAAAGTTCCAACCAAATAAACAAATAAAGATTGGATCTTTGAAATTACAAGTTCACCATAAACATTCACACTTGGAGCAATTTATTTGCAACAATGTGAAAAATTCAAGTTTATGTGAAAAATGAACATAGAAAATTAAGCACCAATTATGACTTCATAAACATGCTTAATGAGGTTTATAATTGCAGTAGATTAGGGATGCAACCATACATTTAATCTACCTTCAACATGCAATAATTAATCAAGGTTAAAAGATTTAAAAAATTTCGATAAAAACAAACAAAAACCCTGGAAAAATATATTTTTTGGTGGATTTTGGCATCTAGACAACCTTTAAAGATTTAGAAACGATTTAAAACATCGATTCCACCCAAAAATCACTATTTTTGAATTGAAATCTGGGTTCGTCGGCCAAAATTAGAAAAAAATACGAGATTAAAACTAATTAAAACGAGCTTCTACTCCAATTAGAAAGCACAACCAGAAATTGAAATCCATTTTAAATCATCTTAATTAATTATTACTTACAAAAATTAAAGTGAACGCGGCTCTGATATCGCTGTTGGGTTTCGTAGAGTCTGACTCTACACGGAAGAGAAACCCGCCCAAGACCCGCCCACTAATTAAGGCAACTAAGCATGTAATCACAAATTAAACAACAATTAAGAGAGAGAAGGAAAAGACATTCTTACCCTTGGCGCGTGCTTCGTTCGAATCCCGAGCTCTTACTTCAAAACTTGAACCCTGTAAATGCGAAGGTCTCCAACGACTCGTACCCACGAACTCGACCAGAACGGTCCTAGTCCCGAAGGTTAGTCGGGACTTGACCAATAAAAACTAGAGTTTTACGAACTTAAGGTTTTCTCACTTTTCTAAGGAGATGCCTTTTTAGTTCCACTCAAGTGTTCTTTCCAAATCCCAAAACCTTGGTATTTATAGGAAAATGAACCTTAAATTCCCATTCTCAATCAATGTGGGAGATTTATAATTATCCCATTTTATTTTAATCAAAACAAAAATAAAATTGCAATTCAATCACCAAGTTACAAGTGGCAAGAGGAGGAGAGGGTGAAGGTGAGGACCACCAAGGGAGAGGACCAACCCACCTTGCTCCCCAAGGTAATGACCAAGCAACGGTCCCCTCTTAGCAAAACCGGACCACCATTCCAAGTGGCCGGCTGGCAGCCTGCCTTGGCTACCAAGGTTGTCAGCTGGTGCCTAGCACCAAGGCTGGGCAGCCTGGCCAACCAACCGCAGCCAGCCAGTGCATGCGTGCTGCTAGCGAGCCACACATGCTGAGCGCTGCTGCTATGCGAGGCACAGCGTGCTGCTGCTTGCTAGCACACACGCACAACCCAACATGCCTAGCACGCTGCTGGCTAGTGTGTGTTGCTTGCGATGCTGCGAAGCACTGAGCTGCTGCCATGCGAGGCCCAACACGCATGGTGTGCAGCGATGCCTGGCCCAGCTAGCACGCATGGTGCTTGGCTACAATGGCTAGGCGCTAGCACGCTAGCAAGCACGCAATGGTTGTGATGCTTGCGAGCAGTGCTAGGCAATGCTTTGCGCCAACGCCTAGCATGCTAGCAAGGCCCAGCCTTGCGATGGCTGGGCGCATGGCATGCTAGCACGCACGCAAGGCTGCGATGCTTGCGATTGCTAGCTAGCATGCATGGCCCTAGCATGCCTAGCATGCTAGGCTTACAACTAGCATTGCAATGCACATGCTAGCTCGAGATAGCCTAGCCCTCACATGGCTAGGCCAATGCGAGGCTACGGCCTAACTCAAACTTGTAACTTGATTGATTTCACGTCTCGTCGAATTCTAAATTCAACTCGACTCTTGACGCTCGATCTCGACGCTCTAAGCTCGATATTCGACATCTTTGTTCGTAAAACTCTAACGACTCATTAAATCCTCCGGATTGATTCGTCGTCTTGGATCGGTTGTTCGATTGGGTTCGACCCGAAGGGTTCAGTCAAGATTTAGATGTGATATTAATTGTACATTAATATTACTTATCGGAAGCGGCCTCCACCTAGGCATTCCGATCACTTGACCTTACTGAAGAATTAGCTTTTTAATAATTTTGAACCCTCTATCGGAATAATACACTTGTTGAAAGGACACCATTCCTTTCACACTGCTGTGTGTCCCAGACGATGGTTGGGCATATATACTAGAGTCGAACTTCCTTAGGATCACCACTATGCCCCTAGAAGACGACACATAAATAATCGTACCCAAGAATTGGGTATCCCATCTGGACCGTTTTAAGGACGAGACGTTCTTCTCTGCTTGTGATCTTAGCATCATGTTTGATAGACGTACGAAGACTACCATCTGGCACTTTAATGCCGCTTCTATTGTTTGCATGCTTTTTTTTTTGTTGAATGTTTGTCTAATAGACGGTGTCTTTTGCAAGAAAAATTTCTAAGTATGGTTGCTGCTGAGAAGACGCCTGCTAGGTCTACAACCTAGATCTGGAAGGTGAATCTGGAGAAAAAATAGGCCCAGCACGCGGCCAAAAAGGATGGGGTAAGCTCTGCCTGGCTCTTTGACTTGGAAATATATATTTTTATGGTTTTGAGACGGCACAAGGCCGATTGTAACCCATGTGTTCCTTTTTTAGGATGGAGCAAGGGACCCCCAAAGTCCATCTAAAAAATGCTCAAACGAAAGTCGGAGGATGCTGCAAAAGGCCCCTCCAAGACTGAGAAAACGTTACCTTCTCAGACAGCACCACCTTCTCTTCTCATACTGCTGAAGTTGGCGGTGACCGACCAACTTCGATAGGCAAAAGCCTTAAAAGCTTTTACCTGGGGGTTGATTTAGTCGGGAAAGAGCCGGGCGCCCCAAGGGCGCCGAAAGAGTGGTGTGCCACTCAATGCTGCACCCGGTTCTGCGGCGGCTGGGGGCAATCTGACCCTTCAGCCAACTCACCCAGGTATGGCTGCCTCCCTCAAACTCCCATGGCCCCTTGGGACCATGCGGGTCAAATCTAAGTCTCATCAGCAGTCGGGAGATTCGACCAGCAACCAACAGTCTATTGGTGCCGCTTATGCTGCAATCTCACAATCTCTTCCTTCTGGTGCAGATGTTTCTCCAAGATGGTCGGACCTCCAGCAGTACTCCAAACGGATGCTGAGGTCCATTACCCGGTCAGAAAAAAGACCTGGTCCCTGGGTTGCATCAGGTCAACCTCGAACGTATCACCGCCTTGCTGGCTGAGGTAACTTGTCTAACATTTCAAATCTTAATGCCTGTCTTTTCTAAAAATACCAACTATGTCATTGATTTGTCGCTTGTACTATGCAGACGATGCTTATGGTGGACAGGCTCAAAACTCCGTTTAACAAAAAGCAGGAGGAGGTAAGAGACGCCAAAGTCCGAGCGGCTAAGGCTATTGACTCTGCTCAATATCGAATTACAATGCATGATATTAAGACTAAGGTGGAGAGAATGACGCAGGAGGAGACCATAAAAGAGCTGACGATTGCGCTGGAGACAGCCAAACAGAAGGCGTCTGACCTGGAGCTTGAGCTCAAAAATGCCCAGTCAAACCTTAAGGCTCTCGAGGGTGCTGACAAAGAGAGCAGACTTAATACGGGGTACAAGAGAGTATACAAACTAGAGGAAGTACTAATGTAGGTTTGATATGCATTTGCAAATGCATAACAAATACTAAAGTATTGAAAAACACCTGGGGGTGAGATAAAGGAGGAGAGAGATTGATAAGTGGGACTACTTTTACATGTATCACTGAAAGCTTATATAATATCATTGACTATGTAGTAATATTATTTCTACACATAGTTAGTACCACTTAAGGAATATATAGTACCACTGCATACATACATAGTACCACTAAATGTTTAATGGTACTATTTGATCATCCAGTGATACTATTATCACCCAATGATACTACTTAATTCAAACTATACATTTTCGTGAAATGACCCTCATACTCCTTATTATGCATTTCCTAATACCTCACTAACCCCCTTTGGAAGGCCTCGTACAAACTATACATAAACTTGGATGGATTGCTTTGGAAAAGTAACTAAAGACTAGAACCACTAACCAGTACCATTGTAGTGAGCAGAGAGCAAGAGGAAGAGCTTAGGATGACAAGCACAGCAGCAATTGCACAGCCGTGCATCAACCATCACCATCTTTCCTTCAACCATGGCTATTCTCTCTCCTCTTCCGCCATTACAACAACCACCTTCTCCTCTCCCAGACTCCATGTTTACAAAGCTTACAATTCCATCCAAATTAACAACAATCCCAACTACCATCAAGGCCAACAACACTCTCGCAATTCCACGAATTCAACCACTTTTCCCTCAATTCCGCGCAATTCCACTGGTGGGTTTTTCTTGTCTCACCCTCATTTTTTTTTTTTTTTTTTTTTTTTTTATATTAAATTTTCTTTTATAGGGTGTATAATTGGAAGAAGAATTGTCCTATCGGACCGGAACCTCCGCGAAACCCAAATTTTACTGATGTATGTTTATTTTAACGTTTACTATTGTGTTTTTTTTCCTTCTGTGATGCAGGTGCTAGTGATTCTGAGTTGAGGGCAGTTCTTGAACTTGCTACAAATTCTGAACTTTTGGAGATTGAAAAAATCCTCTTTGGACCCAGGTAATTTTTCTGCTGTACTGCATTTTTTCAGGGATTTTGTAGTATATGAATTTTTGATGTAAAAATGTTATTAGTTCAGATTCTGGGCATTATAAATAGTGTGTGGTTCAAATTTTCATTGGCATAAATTTATATGTATTGCATATAAGGAGCCAGTCATGGTAACAGTGAAAATCAAACATTAACTACACTTGTTTTTGTCCTGCATTTCAAAGTTAATACCGATTTTTGAAATACATTCGGTGCTTATATGCAATGCTAAGGGATCTACTATGTCAAATGCGAAGTATATATAAATCACTTACACCATTCGACTTTAGTATGTCACATTTGGTTAGAGATCTTTCATAACAAGACTCTTATTTACTTTGAAAATTTGCTTACTAACAAGTCATAGCATTGAAGATGGTCTTGATATATTAATTAGAATGGAGGGAGCATATTTTTTTTAGGAATTTCATGATAATTTAGGTTTGTAATTCTCTGATTCTTAAAAATATTTTACCCTTTGCTGTGGTGTCGCAGCTACCTTAGTCCCCTGCTAAAATCATTAAGTAATGGGATTGAACTGGATCGATTCATGATTGAGGAGGACTTTGAACAGCGAGAACATTTCATTGAAGTTCTTGAGTCTCGATTTTTATATCTTGCGGCTGACGCTCGTTCTACATTAAGGTTAGTCCTCTTTAAAACTGATCATTTTTTTTGTTCCTGTGCTACTTTGTGTGTCTCAGTGTTTGCTCTTAAATAACTTTATTGGTGCCTTTCATCTATATGTCTGTTGTGGTTTATGTCGAACTTTGAATAGCGACCTTGCAAGCTTACCTTTTTTCAGTAGTAGTTGCACCCCTTTACTTTTTGCTGTGTGTGTGTGCGTGTGATTTCTTCTATTACAAGCCTTCTATTTCCCTAAATTGATTTTTGTTCACTTGCTCTTAAGGTTTTCTTATTTTTTTTTTTCCTTCTTTTTTTTCCTTTTCCCTTTTCCCTTTTCCCTTTCCCTGGGGTGTAAGTGGTTGGGGAGAGGAGTTGATAGACCGAAGGATTCACTTTGAGTATTGCATTTTTACAGTGAAGTACATAAGGAATTCACAATTGATATAACCTTTTGTAATGGAGAAAGTATGCTGCCCTTGTGTGAATTGGATGTAATCAGCATCTTCATAAAAGTATGTTTGCACTAATATTTTGTTCAAGTATGTTCTTACAGAATAATCAAGCATGCATATTATTCTTAATTCTGCATTGACTGAAAATCTATGTCTATGGAGGGTTAGTTTTGTTTTTAGACAATTTTTGGTTATTGCTCAAAGCATGATGTGTTGATGATGTAGAATTTTTTTTGCTGTTAAACAGACCTCTTAAGATCAAACAACATGCAAGCACCACTTGAAACAAACTCTAGCCATTTAATGTCCTTTGATAATTAGTGTCTTTAAAACCCTCATTTATTCATTAGATTCTTCATATTCCTAGCATTTTTGTGAGAATCACTACTTTCTTTCTCTAAACCTCAGCTATTCTTTCTCTAAAGGGCTAGAACAAACCCTAAAAAAAATACACTCCTAAACTAGCCTAATCTACTCTAATGTTTTCTCGCTAAAACTAAAAATGAAAATCTGAAAAATGAATTTAAAGTCTCTTAATACCCCAATTGGGTATTTAAAGTAAGCATAAAAGGAATATAATGATAAAAGAAAAGAAAAGAAAAGGAAAAAAGAATTAAGGAAATCGAAATAAAAAAAGAAAAAGACAAATGAAGAAGGAAAATCAGCACCTTCTTCCATATTCTTTTCGTGGCTGCTCAATTCACAATCATCAGATCATTGGCCATCATCAACATCAATAGCAATCAATGGTCATCATCTGCAAATCACCATCGACTGCCATTATTATTGATCAATAAACGAGACTATTTGATCTCTTTGAATGAAATCCAGCCCAAAACAGGGAATCAATTCGGGAAAGAGGGTGTAGGCTGCCGGCGGAAGCAGATATTCAAGGCACAAAGCTAGTCGAAACTAACAATATGTGGGCGCAACTTGTTTCTGCTGCATGCTGGAGCTGCAGTTGAGTGCTGTGGGCCAGTGCCTGCAGGGACGAGATGGGATGTGTGATGATTTGATGGGGTTGGTGTTGGTTGTTGATTGGCTGCCGCGGTGGTGAGGTGAGGTGAGGTGCTGCTATTGTGGTATTGCTTAAGTGAGCAAGGGCTAGTAATGTTGGTGAACTGCCGCATAGGTGAATTGCTTGGAGGATGGAATTTTGTGCATGGAATGCAGGGGAGTGTGGCAAGAAAGTGAAGGTTTCGAGTTGATGTTGTTAGGCAAGGCTATGAGGATGTAGAGGTTGGTTTTGGATGGTGGAAAGTCTTGTGAACTACTTGCTTTGCTATTTGTTTGTGTGGAAGTATAGATATGGTAGTATTGTTGTGAGGTACCGCTGGCTAGAGTAGTGTATGATCGGGTGTCTTGTGGTGTACGTTACTTGTTAGATGTTTGGTGATGGGAGAGAAAATTGAGGCTTTTGTGGTGTACTATAAGGAGTGGGTGGCGAAGGAAGTTTTTTCTCTATATATAGAGTTAGGCCCTATTCACTTCACCTTAAAAAAAAATAATATCCGTAAAAATAATGTAAAAATAAGTTTAGTTCAATAAAAATAATTTCAGTTAAGAAGAAATAAGTTTAGTTAAGTAAAAATCATTAACTTCAAATACTCCCTTTGTGTTTTAATAAGTGTTACACTTACTAAATACGACTGTGTTTTAATAAGCGCTACACTTCCTTTTTTGGCAAACAACTACATTAAATATAATATTTCTCTCCTCTCATGGTCCCCACCCAAAACCACTACTACTTTTTTATTATTTCTTTTCTCACATATTCATTACTTTTCAATAAACTATTAACTTCACTATCTTTCTTTTATAATTTTTTAATACTCTAACTAACCCACTTACCTCTTATTCTATTTAAGCCAATTTTATTGCCTAAAACTATGTGCCGGTCAAAGTGTAACACTTATTAAAACACAGAGGGAGAAAGAAATATAATAGAATATTAGTAAAAATTATTTCATTTTAATAATAATTAAGGAAAAATTACTTTAAATAATCCAACCTTTGCCCCATCCCAAAATAAATCAACCTTGGATTATTCCAGAATAATCCAACCTTTTACCTTCATCTTCCCATATCAACCCAACAGGTCATCGGTATAACCGGTTGCCTTGCCTATGTGTCATTTTCTTATTGGTTTATTTTTTAATTTACAATTTTTTTTTTCTAAAAAAACCACCCCACTTCTTCTCTCTCCTCTCTCTTTCTCCATGACCACCAACACCAATTCCTTTCTCTCTCCTTTCCTTCCATGGCTAACCTCCATTATTACCACCATCTTCCTCAATTACCATCTACCTCACCTCCCGTCCCTCTTACCAACCAATAAGAACACCACGAACCCAAAACCTCACCACCCCCACTCACCAAGAACCACCACCACCAAGCCATCACCACGAATCTAACCACTCCCAAGCACTAAGAACCACCACAAATTAAAAACACCAAACCCCGAAAAACCCTCAAACCACTATTTTTGGGCGGGCTGATTTTATGGCATGGCGTTATTATTCGGTAGGGGGGCTGATTTTGTGTAAGCGAGGGGTTGTTTCGGGTGTGGAGCGGTGAGTATAGGGTAGGGGGCTGATTTTGTGTGGCCTTGTGGGTGAGGGGTTGTTTGGGGGCGGTGGTTGTTTATGGGGGGGGGGTGAGAGGTTGTTTGAGGACAATTTTTCTAGGTGAGGTGTGGTTTTGGTGTTGGTGTTGGTGGGTGGTTGGGTGCAGATTAGATGTTGGTGGTGTTGCTGGTGGCCCTGGTGCGGTTTTAGTGTTAGTGGTGGTTGTTTTCAGTGCTTGTGGTAGGTGGTGTTGGTCATGGAGGAAGGATGAAGGAGGTGGTCATGGGGGTGTAGATTTGGGTGGTGGTAATGGAGGAAGATGGTAGGATGGAGGAGAAAGTAAGTGATGACTGGTTGTTTAGGTAACCGATCATTTGGGTTCATTATGGAAAGAAGGGTATAAAGGTTGGATTATTCTGGAATAATCCAAAGGTTAGTTTATTTTGGGAGAATGGGGCAAAGGTTGTATTATTTAAAGTAATTTTTCCTAAAAGTAATTTAAGTTTAGAAATAATAATTTCAGTTCAGTAAAAATAATTTTAGTTCAACGAAAATTAGATGAAGTGAATAGGGTTGACTTAAAGAACCAAAAATGCTGCAAGCATTTGATTACATTATCTAAATGAAATTAGAGAAAGTAAAAGTGTAGAAAACAAAAGAAATCAATGTAAAATGAATGAAAATGATTACAAAAATAACCTAAAATCTGCTCCTATAAGTGCCATAAGAGAAAGTAAAAGTGTTGAAAACAAAACAGTGTCGAGCACATAATTTATTGTTTATATGACAGTTAAGCTAGCCAATATAATATGTTAGAAAGGCTATAATGCCCTAAAGATATAAAGCACATATATAGTATATGAAACCCAAATAGTTGACGGGGGACGCAATGGATTGGAGGATTAAGCTTCAATACACATGATAGGTAGCTCGAAGGAAAAGTGAAACATAATGAATTGAAGGAATTTTGTTTGAAAGCTTTGTTTAAAATGCAATGGGGAGAGAGAAAGAGTGTGGTTCCCTTTTCCCCAAAAATCTTACCTTAGAAGCCACTTCAATGGTGAGAGAGAAAGAGTGTGGGAGAGAAGAGATCGATATGAGAGTGAAATCAGCATAAGCTAGGCTAACCAAATTAAGCAATTGAAGCATGTAAAGGAGAAAAAGGTAAATACACATTTTGAGGGGTAAAGGGTATTCATAAGGTTTTCCAATTGCCAACTTGTGGCTTTTTAAAGGTTATAGATTCAAATGAAAAAGTAGGGGAATATGAAGCAAAGGAAAATATATGGATTAAGGCAAGTGGAGTTTGTCCCCATGTGAAAAATAAGAGCATATTAGCCATTCTATAGAAAAAAAAAAAAAAAAAAAAAAAAAGAACCCATACTAAATAAGGAAATGGTGTAACAATTATGATGTTTTCGTTTTAGGGAAATGATGAAACTATAACCAATCTTGTGCAATAGTGGTTTATTGTTACCACATCATGTGTTAGTAGTTATAATTTCACACTTTGATGACATTATTCAAACATAATATTGTATTAATATTGATGTAAGCAATATTTGTTTGACATTAAACGATATAAAAAATGAATCTTTTTTTTTAAGTAAATTTGTATATGAATTTGATGATATTAAATATACTAGTCTATAATACTTGTTATAAAAGCTATAATTTGTTTTATGTAAATCAAAAGTTATACTTATGGGATTAAGGCTTTGATTGATTGATTGTTTGATGTAAATCAAATGCTAGTAATTTAATAAAACTCAAACTCTATTACAATCTCTTATTAATTAAATTATTTATTGGTTTAGGTGATAGCTTAGGTGGCATAATTTTAATATTTAGAAGGTGGCATAATAATTTCTTGTTCTATAAGATGCCAAGTGGTGTGCTCTTGTGCTTAGAAAAACATGCATTAAAGTTATGTGATATGATAAGAACAATATTTGTGATAATGGAGTTTATTTTTTTATTTTTTTTTTCCTGTTATTGCTCCAATAAATTTGCAGTCATCTTGAAATAGAGGTTTGCCATGAAGTTTGTTATTGTTCATTCGCTGAGAAGGCGCAGATGTTTGTTTATTTTGGTTACGCTTTATGATGTCATAAAACATAAATAAATGCTGACTGGAGTTGTCTCCTTAAGTCCTTGAACATTATAGTTACTCAATACATGTGACTCATTATCTTGTATATGTGAACAGAGGGTGGAGGCCATCATATAGAAATGTCTTGCTTGATGTGAGAAAAGAATTGAAAATTCCATGCTCTAAAAAATTATCGACTGATGACTTGGAGGTGGAGATCTTTATTCATATACTTGGGGAATGTTCAAGGTAAATGTTGCTAATTCATACAAATAATAAGAAGCTACTTTCTTATTTAACTATGAAAGTACAACAATATTATATCTTTGTACTATTATCTTGCTTAAATTTGGGCTTTGTGCCTTTGGAGATTTTGCTAGATTGAAAAGAGAGTTGTGGAGATTGTATCGTGACTAAGGGCTCGTTTGGTTCACCATATTTTCGCAAGTCCGATCTTGTGGATGATGGTTTGAATTGACCAAACTTTGACCTTATGTGGATGATTATCTATAAAGAAAAATTAAATCATGTGGGGTCTTGTTAGATTTTGTAATAATGTGCACTTTATAAATGTATAATTTTTATAATTTTTTGGAAAAATTGAAACCAATAATCCCACCTTTGGCTCATCTGCTCAAAACAATCCCACCTTTGCGTATTCCGGAAATAATCCCACCTTTATACCCCATATTCTCAAAATGAGCCTTTTTACTTATAACCGGTTTAACAGGTTAATTTTTAAATTTTTAATTTTAAATTTTAATTTTAAATTTTAATTTTTTAATTTTTACCTTTATACCCCCTTCCCTCCTCCTTCCTCACCACTCTCCACCTAGAAATCACCTCCATAACCACCACAATTCCATAACCACCACCTAACCACGACCCCCATTAAATAACCAAACTTCTCTCACGCTCACCCCCACCGTCAACTTAATCGATTTCCTCGATCACAGAATTACTGGGACGCTTGAATCGCTTTCTCGTGTTTGTGAAAAATTAGGGGTTCGATTGAAGGAAATTGGGGTTTCTTTTGTTGAAATTGACATTCATGAAGAGCTTTCTCATCCTCATCATCATCGCAAGTTTGCTGGAAGGAGATTTTTACTTCTCAAGATTTTTTTTTGTTAATTTAGCAACAATTTTGAACATGTTTATGTATAAATTGATATATATGATCTGGTTTATTTACTGCCTTGCCGGAGTTATTTTTGTTGTCCTCGTTTTGATTGATTTCTTTGGTGTATTGGCTGTTAGATTGTGATAATGGTGTGCATCGTGCTCTAAAGTTTGAGAATTACTGTAAAATGAACATCACCTGGTTTTAATGGGATTGATAACTTAGGGAAGGGGCGGGGTTTTCTGTTCGGCGAGGTAGGGTAGGGGGTGGGGGTTGCTGTTCAGTAGGGAAGGGAGGAAGGTGGGTAGGAAGAGGGAAGGGGGAAGGAGAAGGAATCGGGGAAGAGGGAAGGAGGGAGCCAGGGAGGTGGCTGCCATGTTCGGCAGGGGAGGGAATCAAGGAAGAGGTGGGTCCGACAGGGGAGGGCGGCTGATCCGGCGTGCAGCTAGTCCGGCAGGGGGAAGGGAGCTTCGGGGAAGGAAGGGGAATTTATTTTTTTGTTTTCTTATTCCTTTGTTTTTTAATTCCTTTATTTTTTAAAAAACCAATTAGAAGGTGACACGTGGCAGTCACCTTCTGAAATCGATTGCTAATTCCTCAAACCGGTAAAAGGTTCATTTTGAGAATATGAGATATAAAGGTGGGATTATTTCTAGTATACGCAAAGGTAGGATTATTTTGAGAAGATGAGCCAAAGGTGGGATTATTGGTTTCAATTTTTCCTAATTTTTTTCATTACGAAATTAAAGATATTAAATTGATAAAAAAACCGCACATAAAACGATGATTTGGTTTGAACATATTTTTTTTTTTCTGATGTGACTTATTTTTTCTAAAAGGAAAAATTGCTTTAAATAATACCACCTTTCACCCGTCCGCTAAAAACAAGTCCACCTTTTGTTTATTTCGAAATAATACGACCTTTGGGGGGTGTCTGCTTTAAACAAGTTATTTTACCTACAACCTGAATAACCTGTTAAATTTTTTTTCCTTTTTAATAAATTCATTTAACAACTCTTAATAACAACTTTAATTATAATTTTTAACAATTAATATATTTTAAAAAAAATTCTTAAAAAAAAAAAAAAAACAACTCCTCCGGCCACCCACCAGCCACTGCACACCAGGCCAACCTAATCCCAGCCCCCGGCGCTGGCCACGCTTGGATTCTTTCTTCCCCGGCGCCGCCGTCGACACCGACCCCCTTCCCCTGCGCGCACCCCTTCCCTCTTCCCGGACGCTGGCTTGAACCACCGAAACCCCTTCCCCAAAACCCTCCCTCCCCCGCAAAACCACTAAAAACCCATCCTTCACCCTCAAAAAACCCTAACCGAACCCCTAGTGGTGGCTGGGGAGGTCCGATTCGGGCTTTTCGAGGGTAGGGGATGGGTTTTAGGTTGTTTTGCGAGGGAGGGAGGGTGTCGGGGAGGGGGGTTTCGCCTTGACATTGTCGATGGTGTTCGAGCTCTCAACCTCCAAGGTAATGGTCTTTCCAATCAAAGTCTTGACGAAAATCTGCATACCTCCCCTCAAACGAAGCACTTGATGGAGAGTAGACTCCTTCTGCATGTTGTAGTCGGCCAAAGTACGACCATCCTCAACGTCTGAAGGGGTGGGTAGGTGGTTTGTCGGGGGTGGCTATTGGGGTTTCTAAGTGGGTAAGGTTTTCGGCAATGGGTGGGTAGGTGGTGTTTTCGTTTGTACGGCCGGTGGTGGTGGAGCTGCGTGCCGGCGCTAGTGGAGTCGCTGCGTGTGGGGGAGGGGGAGAGGAGGTGGCTGGATCGTGGGGGAGGGGGATGGGGATGGGGATGGGTGGTTTTTTTTTTTAAAAAAAAAAATAATAATTTTAAAGAAGTTAAAAAAATTATATTTTTAGACAAATAAAATGATGACACGTGTCCATATAACCTATTAATCAGGTTACCAACAGGTTACAGCTTGTTTAAAGCGGACACCCCCCAAAGGTCGTATTATTCTGAAATAAACAAAAGGTGGACTTGTTTTTAGCGGACGGGTGAAAGGTGGTATTATTTAAAGCAATTTTTCCTTTCTAAAATAAGTAAAAATAAGTTAAACTAAACATGGCCTATCACTAATAAGAAAGAAACAATATTGGAGTATACCTTAGGCTATTGTGATGTCAAAGTCTAATGTTCTTAAGACATAAGGCAACCTACACGCAACCTTTTATAAGGGGGCCTTACGAGTGATTGCTGTCTTATTCACTTAACTTGTTTCCACACAGAATGTATACTTTGATTTCTATAAATCTAAGAAAGTTTATTGAACTTATTAATACATGATTTTTACTAACTGCCCACATTCAAATACAAGAACAATAGTAAAGTGGAAAAAAGCGAAGGCTTTATAGAAAAATAGGAAATCTTGTAAACCTCTTTAGAAGTGGACATGTATAATGGGACTTCTCAAAATTGAACATTAGGTGATTTCAGTGAGATAGAGCTTGGAAGGCATATAATGGATTTTTTATTGGGATGAAAGGAGCAAGAAAAGGTTATGTAAATTGTAGATTAGATAGGATTTTATAAACTTTTCCAGTAGGTGAAAGCATTTTGCTTTTAATGCGGGCAATGATTGTTTTTAATTAAAGTACTCCGTATAAGATTTAATAAGCAATATGCGAGCTATCTGGTGCATAAGGTGTTTTCTTTGTGCAGCTATGTGTTAAGTATAGGCCAGGTTTATAGAACTAGAAATATCTCGTCAGATTTCAGATTGTATTTGTTTAATAATCCAATACTTTAACTATATGGACATGCCGTGTGCTGTCATCAACTGCTAATAAAAAATTTAGTTTTTATGAGCATGATTTGATACATTGACTGAAATTATTAACCATTTCCCTTTTGATGTATTCATATTTGATTATTATTTCAGAGACTGGGATACTGCTGCTGCACTAAAAGTTGGATCAGCAGAACTATGTTCTGTGCTTCTTAAAGTATTGCGTCTTTTACGTCTTTCTCTAAATTTGTATATTTCTTTTATACTTTTTATTGGATTGTGTAATTTTTCCTTAGTTTTGTGTTTAGGGTGGTCAATTGATTTCGATGTTGAAGCTTTCTGAATTGGTAAGACATGTACGATCATGTAGATAATCAGGGAATTTGGATCCTCACTTGCTATTTTCCCCGCTTTCCTCCTAATAGTCTGCAGTTTTGTGTCCCTTGCTAGGTTACAACTAGGCTATCAGGAAAAATGCTCTTTGAAGCAGCTAAACATAAGCTGGATAGCAAAGTTGTTAAAAAGGTGTGTATTCATATTTAAACAGATCTATATAGCTATTTGTAAATGAGACTATGAGGTTGTTTATTTTTATTACCTCCCCATCTTTAGACATATGTGTGTTACCAGTGAGGAAACAGTTTGCGTATGGTTTGGACACAAATCATGTTGAACTCACTGCTTTGAATTTAGATGTGGCAAAGAGTAAGATTTTGCATCCATATCAATGGTGGTAATTCCTTTATGGCCTGTTTGGATATGTGAATTTCATTTGAAATTCCAATTTAGGCCAAATGTGTTGTTTGGGTGATACAAGATTTTGGATTTGTATTTTGGCCAAGTTCAGCCTTTACAGAAATAAATTCAATTCAACAATATTTCAAATTCCATCTCAAATCCTATCATTTCAAATTCTAACTTCTCCCTTATCTTCCTCTCTCTCTTCAACTGACTCAATTGAGTCAACTTGGTCCTTCCTTCTCCAATTCGGTCAAGCTTCAGCTTTGGAAGCTCAGCTACCGTCTCTAGAACTCCTGCGTCGATCTCACAATCAGTCAATCGGACACGTAAAGCTCCTGCACGCCGCCGCCGATATTCTCACCATTGTCGGTGATTGTTGCAGAAGTTCCGTCACCGGCGATGATGGAGGCTTCGTTCTACTACAAGACTGGTTTGATTTGGCATGAGATGAAGATTGATTTGGCGAATGATTGTTGTGAGAAAGCAACGGATCTTGTTGTGAAGGTTGATTCGATTTCTGACCTAGGAGAGAGAAAGTTTGGCGATTCTTGCTCGATTTGGTGAATGATTCTTGCTCGATTTGACCTAGGTTGAAATTGTGAAGGCTGAAATTGATTCTTGATCGATTTGGCGAATGATGTTGCTCGATCTGAATATTTCAAAGTTAAAATCTGAAATTCCAGAATTGAAATTCTGATGTTTCCCAAACACCCAACAAAGGAATTGAATATCAAGATTTCGAATTCTGAAATTCAATTCCAACATTTGAAGTGACTATCATGTTTCCAAGCACAACCTTATCGGAATTTACATCTCTTGGAATTATCATTCACGAGATGAGTTGATTTGGGGAAGGTGGTATGGTTTCATGAACTTGCTGTGCTTGCAGATTCAGTCTTACTCTCTGTCTTTCTTTTTTTTTTTTTACTGCATATTCACGTTTAAAAATTCTTTTCAGTTCTCACTTTGTAGCTTCAATTGAACCTCTAAGTTCTTGTTAACGTTATTATTTTATTACATAGATTTGTATCAAGTACATGGTGGATACTGGATATAGTCTTATCTATAATTCTCTACACATTTTTCTGCTGTTTTTTTAGTAGTGCAGAGACTGATGAGCATAATTTCCAATATTGTGATGCTTGGGTGCTGAAGTATAACTGTAATATTTCTCTATGCTGGTAGAAATACAATTATTTTGTGTGGAAGAAGGTCAAGGTAGAAATTGCAGGCTGTTTTATTTTGCTTGGCATATGTAGTCGAAGTGAACTAGAATTACTGCCAGTCTTGCAACTTGGTCAATTTGTTGCAGTAATTGGTCAATTAGACGTGTAGTTTTTTTAGAGCAATCTGCATAAATATGAATTGATGAGAAGAGGCTGCCTAAGTAGAGCTTGGGCAAACCTACGCTGTAGGCACCTGGCAAAACTGTCATGGATGCCCAATTTTTGAACCCAAAACTCATAAAAACAAACAGAACTGAAATATACTCAAATTAGATGATCCAAATATGACGTGTACACAAATTTATTGAATATGAAATCAATGCTAAGTCTTTGACCAATATTTATCCGAAATAAAATTGTAGCCCTGACTGAACTGATTGTAATGGTTAATTCGTCAAGGTGAACGCATTATTTCTTTTGCTGATAGCTGTTTTGGTAGAATAATTTATGGCGTAAAAGTGTAAATGCTTGGTAGGTATATTATCTAATCTAGTACGAGTATAATAACCCATGTCAATAAGTGTCATAGAGTTACTGCTAAGTGCTAATTGCTAAAGGGCTTATAATAACCAATATTTATGAAGAGCCTAAAAGTGTTTTATTTGTTTTATCACGTTCCCTCCTAAATTTTTAACCAAGTACCCCCCCCCCCCCAAAACTCCTAATTATTAGCTTCACTCAAAGTGAGATTAAACACACTCTCACAATGACTTGTGAATCACTAAACGCTCATTGTCTATCAAGAAAGTTCTTTATATATCCATCTTTGTTCCCTTTGTATTTGCAAGTAATGGCATGGCTTATTTAACTATCAATTTTTATTCCATTATTTAAACTTAGGACTCTGTGTGGTTTTTTTTGTAGGGGCTTACTGGGGCTGCATCAAAGTATCTTGGGTTTCACAGTCTAGCTGCATTCATTGGTCCAATGTAAGTGACTGTGCCCTAGCTTTCTTTTCCTTTTTTAATTTTTTAATTTTTACTTTCTCTTCTTTTTTTATTTTATTTTTGATGAATTCTCAGGGTCTGATATGTTCACTTATTCAGTTAACTCCATTACCCCTCCTTTAGGATGATGCAATTGAACATAGTTTACTCCATTACCCCTCCTTTGTTCATTTTCATTTTTTTTTCATTCTGATTAGAGAAGACATGAATTTGCCAAATAGTCTAATAGAGTTAACATTGATTGCCATCTGCTATAGTTAGTCTGCCAGATTCCTTGGATAGGAGAGGGGGGTTATTTTCACTTTTGGATTTGTTACTTGTTATTGCTTTATATTCTATTCTATATGAGGTTTTCCTTTTCCCTTTGAGTACTTATCAGTGTCTTCTCCATTCTTCTTGATTTTAAATGTTTCCCCTAATCTTTTGCCCACACCAAATTCAATCAATCAATCAAAGCCTTAATCCCATAAGTGGGGTCGGCTACATGAACCAAAAATGATTATTCCGTATAGTCATCCACAAAAATCTTCCTCCATCCCTTACGATCAAATGCCTCATGCTCATGCAAATCCATATACTTCATATCCTACCTAACTCCTTCCAGCCAAGTCATTTTTGGTCTCCCTTTTCCTCGTTTAACCCCTCTATGGTCTCACTCTTCCACTCTTCTCATCGGTGCACCCTCGGATCTCCGTCTTACATGCCCAAACTAACGCAGGCGATTTTTCCCTTAGTTTGTCTAGAATGCCTACCACACCCACTTTCTTGCGAATAACCTCATTTCTGATTTTATCTCTTAGAGTGTTCTTGCACATCCATCTTAACATGTGCATTTCCGTAACTTCCATCTTTTTAATGTGCTCCTTCTTAGAAGCCCAACATTTTGTACCATACAACAACACTGTCTTCTGGCAATCCTGTAGAATTTCCCTTTCAAATGTAGGGGAATGTTTCGGTCACATAACACTCCCTTGGCCGCTCTCCATTTAAGCCATTCCGACTTAATCCCGTGGGTCACATCTTGATCAATGTCACCATTTTTCTGGATGATCGACCCAAGATATTTAAAACATTCACTCATGGTCAAGTTCTTTTCGGCAAGGTCACTACATCATCGCTTGTTCCCCTCTATGTACTAAAGTAGCATACCAAATATTTAGTCTTACACCGACTGAATTGTGTAGGTAAAATAATGAAGTATTAGGTCTTAATCTTTAGATGTAACCTTTCTTTTCAGTAAAATAGAGATTTGGAGTTGTACATTGTTAATTGGAAAAAAAAGGCATGATAGCTATACTCCATACTATAAATGTTCCGACAATTTTTTATTGGATATCTTATATGGTTTCATTTCATTAATTTGTTTCTCTAATGCCATAGCAGTTTTAATTATTTGTTTAGATACTCCCGCGTCACTATTTAGTGGTACTTTCTTAGTGGTGTTATATTTTAGGCAAATCTGTGTACTCCTTATTTTATTATGTGATGAATGGTAATGTACGTGTTTTTTTTTTTTTTTTAGTTTATTATTATTATAGTTTTTTAGTGGGTATTTGTTAGAGCTCTCGCAGCGGAAATGTGGTTTCTACTAGATAATATGAAACCGATACCTCACAAAGTTAAATAATATTTTGGGATAGACAAATAACCAATATGAAGGAAATAATAAATGTAAGAAAATAAACTTTCTTAATGCTAATAAATTTTTGACGTGAATAATGATTGAATTAATTAACTATGCATTACAACCTAAACATTTTATAATAACATAAGTGCTAAATTAGGAATGCTAAATAAGGAATGTTCTCTAAAGAACCAATGACGTACATTGTTTACTCTCCTACAATTCCTCTTGCTCTATGATTATTAATTCCCCAAAAATTAAGGAGAATTAATCTCACAATCAAGAACACTTATTTCTACAATTCTCCACCTCGTTCAAAATTAGAAAACATTCAATTTTGGACTAACGAATTTTAGTTATCCGTATCCGGTTGCAACATTTTTACAATGACTGCCTACGTACCTTTGACCAAGATCAAACCAATCGTAGTTCCATTTATTTCCCCATGTAACATAACATGGGACAATGTTCAGCAGTTCCAAACAATGTTGGAACTTGCTTCCTTATACAACTTTGGTTAACATGTCCGCAGGGTTCTCATTTGTATGCACTTTCATAAGAGAAATATTTCCTTTCTCTATAACATCTCGTACAAAATGATACCTTACATCTATATGTTTGGTACGAGCATGATGAACCTGGTTCTTGGCGAAGTGAATAGCACTTTCACGCAGTTTAGATTCACACTATCCTGCTTCAACCCCAAATCATCTAGAAGTCCCCGCAACGACAATGTTTCCTTAACTCCTTCTGCCATAGCCATATACTCGGTTTTTGTTGTAGATAGAGCCACTGTAGCCTGAAACCAACTAACTGGAGCACCATGTATCTTAATCACATAACTAGTAGTAGATCGTCTTCTATCTAGATCACCAGCATAATCCGAAAAAACAAAGCCGCTTATTTGACATGTATTTCCACCAAAGCATAAACCTTTGTCAATGGTACCTTTCAAGTACTTCAAGTACCGTAAAATCCATTTCACTGCTTCCCAATGTGCTTTACGTGGGTTCGCCATAAACCTACTAACAATACTGACTGCTTGTGAAATGTCAGGACGTGTACACACCATGGCGTACATTAAGCTGCCAACTGCAGTAGCATAAGGTACATTATCCATGTATGCCTTATCTTTTGTTGTAGAGGGAGATTGTTTACTAGAGAGCCTAAAATGTGGAGCCTATGGTATCACCACTGACTTAGCACTTTTCATCTCAAACCTTTCAATAACCCGCTCTATGTAGCCTTTTTGGCTCAAGAACAATTTTCGGCTTGATCTCTCTCTTCTAATCTCCATACCCAATATTTTCTTTGCAGCGCCCAAGTCTTTAGTCTCGAACTCTTTACCAAGTTGAATTTTTAACCTATCTATCTCTACCTTGCTTTTTGAAGCAATAAGCATGTCTACATACAATAGGGAATAAATATAATCACCTCCACGAAGTTTGCGAATGTATACACAACAATCATAACTACTTCTGGAGAATCCTTGTTTTAACATAAAAGAATCAAATCGCTTGTACCACTGTCGAGGAGATTGCTCTAATCCATAAAGTGATTTCCTCAAGCGACATACCTGATTCTCTTTACCCTCAACCTTAAATCCCTCGGGTTGATACATATAAATTTCCTCATCCAAGTCACCGAGTAAGAAGGTTGTCTTCACGTCGAGCTGAATAGAACAACACAGCACCTGAATAGAAGTATGTTTTACCACCGGAGAAAAAATTTCATTGTAATCAACACCTTCTTTCTGTGCAAATCCCTTGGCCACTAACCTAGCCTTATACCTTATTTTATCTAACTTGGAAGGATCCTCTTTTCTTTTATACACCCACTTACAACTAATAGCAGTCTTTCCCACGAGCAATGGGACTACCTCCCATATCTTGTTTTTATGAAGATATTGCATCTCTTCTTCCATAGCAACCAACCAACTCTCGCTATCCTTGTCTTTAACAGCTTGTTTGAAGGTGACCGACTCATCATCCTCCACCGAGAGTGCATATTCTACCAAGTTTACTTGCCCGTAATGCCTCAGAGGTCTTTCTGACCCAAACTTCTGAACTAGTTTATAATTCCTCTTTGGCTTAGTGGATGCCAAAGAATCCTGCTGCTGCTGTTGTAGTACACGTCTCTTCATGATCCAGATGATCCTCCTCATCTTGAAAAACACCAGGATGCTCCACTTGTCCATGACTAGAATCTTGTTGGTTTCTAGATTCTATTTCCACCACTTGAGTATTTGTAGTCATTCCAACATCACCATCATTAGGCACCATAGCTTTTGATAAAGCTACCATCGATCTTTCATCAAAGGTCACTTCCCTACTAATTACAAATTTAGAATGTTCTACACTCCAAAGGCGATAGCCTTGAACCCCTTTTGGATACCCCAAAAAGATTGCTTTCTTAGCTCTTTCATCAGGCTTATTATCCTTAACATGATAATAAGCCGTGCACTCAAAGACTCTTAAGTCTCATGTAATCTACATTACAACCTAAACATATTATAATAACATTAGTGCTAAATTAGGAATGCTAAATAAAGAATGTTCTCTAAAGAAACAATGACACATTGTTTACTCTCCAACAATTCCTCTTGCTCTATGATTCATAATTCCCTAAAAATTAGGGAGAATTAGTCTCACAATCAATAACACTTATTTCTACAGTATTTTTTTTTTTAATTATAATTATAGAAGAATGGGTTAAAAGAAATAATAAAAAATAAGCGATTTCATGCCATTTATAGAAAGAAATAAAAATGTGTCAACTAGGGACAGCTTAATAAAGAAAGTGTGTCAACTAAATAGGGATGGAGCCATAGAGGTAGTATTTTAGTTATTTATAGCCAGATGAATAATGGTAAAGTATATTTCACAAGGATTGCGACCACTAAGATTCTGAAGTAAGCTTGTTTCTTTCAACAACAATTCATCAAACTCCAAAAGATTGTGAAGCATGCATTTAGTTTGCTTATTGCCTCCAATATCAATCCATGCAATTCGTAGATGCCCAAAATAGTTGGACCCCTTCACAAGAAGTTTTGATTAGGTAGCCTAGATTAAATATCCCAACTGAAAATTAAAGGTATTTCTTTTAGTTAGGAGTCTCTATAGCTTGTGCCTAGCCTGTGGAAGTGTCATCATCCATATGAAATAGGTGTAAAGATGTCCAACTTCTTCATCGAGGGGCATTTGGTTTCTAAGAAGGAAACGGATACAAGGAGAAAATAGAATGACAAGCCCTCGGATTTATCATGTTTGTTTTAAAACAAAGGATGGGAAACACTAACATACAACCATCACCACCACTACCCCTCTATTTACTCTACAACAACCTCTGTTGTTGCTGCCCCTATCTTCCCCCTAGATTCCCTTCTCATTCGCCGCAGCCCTTCCCCTTAATTCATGGTGACTCCCTCTATCTCCCTTTCTCTTAGTTCCAATTGTTTGGTGGCTTATGGTTGTGGTTGGTTTGATTTTGGGGCAGGTGGTTGTACTGCATCCACCTAAAAGCCTACCCATTCGCTTTACTTATAGTCGGCGCAACAAAGGGTAAAAGAGTCGTAGGCAATCTGTTTCTTATGAGGAGGCAAGTGATACATGAGGATGTTAGTTATGCTGAGAAAAAATGCTCCTTTTTTGTGGAAAAAAAGAGCTACTTTTTGAGAGAAATTCATTCATAAAAGACTGTACTCATTCCTTTTTGTCTGGGGAAAATTAGCCTCTCGTATTGCTGGTGTAATTACATTCCTTTAGATAACATTATAATAATATTGCATTGTTAGTTTTCTTTCTTCTTCAGCATTCAATGTATCTCTCTTCCTCTTCTTTTCCCTCTTTGTATCTAATTTGTATGGCTTGGGGCTAGGAGTGTGTTGCTGTACTTGCATGGGCATGTGGGTCATGTAGGCCATGGCATGTTGGCAGGCATGCAGCTACCGCACAACACGGGGCTAGGCGTGCTAGCAGACGTGTAGTTGGGTGTCTTAATGAAGAAAACATTTACTTAACCGTGTATTATTTTTGAAGATCTATGCGGTGCAAACCCTTGTTGGCCCAATGAAATTGCGAAAAAAGGCCTTTAGCATGCTTTAAGATTCCAGGTTTCTAAAATTGATGAGTTGCAAGGCCTTGCCACAAGCTTATGTATTTAAGGGCTTGGATTAGGCCATAATCTCATTACATGGTGTTGTGTCGTAGTCGGTAACACAGAAGGCTTTTTATTTTGGGCTGTGACTTTTGCTACGTGGTCAAAAGGTTATGAGGGCTAAGAATCTGATCCTCAAACTGCATGACTTAGGCACAGGGTTTGCATTGCTTTTGGCTGGTGGGTAATATACCCTCGAATTCATGCTTCATTCATTCAGGTGTGAGCCATGCCTCATTCTTTTGTTCAACACTTACAGTTTGAAGATTTTTTTTAGGGCATTTGACCGTCACGTGTTTGTGAAAGGTTGATTCTTGAACATGATTTTTTACTATCTTGACTTCAATCTTCTCTTCAATCTTCTAGATTATGTGTCCTCGCAAAATCATCTTTATCAATATGGCGTGTACACTTGGCACTGATTTTGTAAATCGCTATCTACCTTCAATTTTTGTTTGAGTTTCACTTTTGCACTATTGATTTTGTGGATCTCCACCTTCATTTTCTATACAAGGAGCTTCTCATTGGTCACTTAAATTCATTCTCAACACATCTTTGTTCCGAGAAAGTCTTTTGTACACGCTGAAGACTCTCGGAAAATGAGAAGCACTAGAGAGTCTTTTGACCTGAATTTAAATGTGTAATGAATGATAAAAAAAAAAATAATAAAATAAAAAAAAAATTAGTCCCTGCGTCATATATAGGGAAGATGTGAATTATGCATGTGGGAAGCACTAGAGATTAATCAAGGTCCAATAAGGATTCCTGATCTATACTACTCCCTCCGTCCTTTTATTAAAGACCTGTATTCCTTTTTTGGCAAATCAAAAGTAAAGACCTAATTCTATTTTAAGGTTGTACTATTTGAGAATATTTTCTACTTTTTGATGAGTTGTCATCACTTTTTTGTACTAATAATGACTTTTTACATCAATTTCCAACATTCTCTCTCTCTCTCTTCAATTATTCCCAACGACTTTTTTTTTTTCTCTCTCTCTCTAACCCCATATGCACTTATGTACTTCCACCAACTTTCTTAATTTCCGTGAAAAAAAAACCCAAAAAGGGAGTATTGAATATCATGATGAAATTTTCAATATAATTTTAAACGTTTTGTGATTATTGTCCTACATTTCCTAAATGAATTATGTTTTGTGACTCTCTGTACTAATTGAAAGCAATGTAATTAAATTTGCCAACGCACTTTGACCATTATTGTGTTTTAGTAAAATTATGAAATGCTGATATTTGATTACATACATTTAAACAAATTCAATAGTATAATGCTTCCTCTGTTTATTTTGATTGCATCATTTAGTATGGGTACAAAATTTAAGAAAAAAGATTAAAAAGGTGGGAAACGTCAACTTTGCCCATGTGATACTTACAAATGAAAGAGAGAAAGGTTGGAGTGATAATAATTGTTATCACATTCACATGTGAACAATGATAGGATATTTTGTGAAAGCATATCAAATAAGGAAATGGTGCAATTTATATGTACCATTTTTTTTTATCTATTAGTAAACAAATATAGTAAAAAATTAGTATATGAATAGTGTAAAAAGTTTATATAAAACAATTGAAAAAACACATAGAATGTATGTTTACTATTCTCTTCCCCCTGCCGTGGTCTTTGTAATTAGTCACATAAATTTATCACTTTGTTGCCTTTTGTATCTTCTTAGGGTGTGGGGAACTTTTTTGGCAGACGTCGTCATCCAAATGTTGGGGACTGATTATATCAGGATTCTGCAAGCTATTTATGCCTTGGCTCAGGTACCTTTCTTATGGATCTGTCATGAAATCATACTTCTTAGATGAAAGTGTATGCCTGGTTTTCTAATTAGTCATGTAAATATAATTAATGGATGCCTTACTGGTAGAGATTTTGATCATGCTTTTATTGATTTGTCGTGTGAAAATGCGCTGTGAATTTTGTTGCTCAATATATGGCTAAATATATAAACTCGAGACAAGCTATACAAAACTCTTCTATGTGATCGTCAATTCATTAACACTCAATTCATTGTGCATCATTATCAGTTAATTATTACTGGTGACCCATTCTAAAGCTTTATTTGTAATATACTTGAATGCATTAACAGTAATCCCACCTTAGGTCATTTGTTAACCCACTTAGCACGATTCATAACCTCATCTAAAAGCGTCACACAATTAAGGGATGGTGTGGTGTCATGTAAGAATTTGTTGTACAATAAACTACTGAGTAGCAAACTTCTTTACATGTATAGTTTACACATTTCTTTTTTTAAATCTTACTTCTTTCCTTTTTGTTCAGATCCGTATTCTTCGCAGACATGGTCTATACTTGGATAAGCTGAAAGCGGGATTTTGACAAGCCACCACAGCTTCATAAACTTCTTGTGTACATTGATTATAAATTATGTATTAGTGTTCCATCTATGTATGTTATCTGTATTCATCGCAGGCATGGTCTATACTTGGGGAGTTGGGGTAAACTGAGGGGCTGAATTTTGAGAAGTTGCTGCAGTTTCATAAACTAGTGTACAGTTAATAGAATCATCTAGTTTATGTTTCATTTTCTTCATTTATCAGCTAGCATTCTGTATAGAAATATTTTTCTTTTGGTTGGTAATCTGCTAGCTGATTGGAACTCTCTGAACTAGGGGATCTGAAATACTGTACGGGTATAATTTATCCAACATAAGTTGAGTGGACTTGTGCCTGGATATCGCACTGTTGATTTGCTTTCGAAAGTCTTTCCGAATTAGAACAAAGTTTAGTCATGCTTAACACCATAGCTACACAGAAAGAATTGGATTCGAACCATTCTTTCTGCATTTAGAAAATCGTGAGTGACTATGTCGTGGTTCTCTTCATTTAAGTCCTTAAATCATGTTAGATTACCTCTTTTTTCATGTTAGAAGTCCACAAAACTGCATTTATATTTGCATTTTGTTCCGGAAGATGTCTAAAAACAGAAGCGTAGGCTGTGGCATTCTTAACCAAAACAAAGGCTCTACAAACATGCTAATGTTGTGATTGTGTCCTTTGCACATTAGGATGAATCCACTCACCTAACTCTATCTTTCTTCCTCTCTCCTGCTATCTCTGTGTTTTTACAATATTTTAATGTATGTTATATATTTGCACATACACAACAGAAAACAATTATCCATTTGTATTTTCTCATCCTTTATTGTATCTTATATAGATTTTTCAACCATTAGTTCCCTAAAATACAATGTTTATGGGAGCCCTTATAAAACAATTTTGGGGGTTCATAGTGTGTTAATGGTCTCTTCCTTGGAGATAGGGATCAAAGAAACTCACAATTAAGGTTATCGAGTTACTTGAATGTTTGACTTAGTTTGTGTTACCTATTTCGTTATGCTTACATACCTCATTTACTTAACGTTCTAGGCACTTGGTGTCTATTAGAGATTGTTAATATGTATGCCAAAAATTGTTGTTTCTTAGTTTTTCCATGCTTAATTGTTGGTTTTTCGTTTTCCCATGTTTTCTCCAAATGCAATAGAATGTGGGATACAAAGGTAAAAGCATGTTGAAAAGCTAGACTTAAATTTTAAACAGTTAATATCAAACAGAAAGATGTACTTTTGTTTATTTAGTTCTCTTTGTAATAAAGGAGCTAGTAAGACTTTTTTCCATTTTTGTAAAAGCATAGCTTTGTTTATTGGTCACATCATATTTCAAACAAAAAAGTTCAAATCAAATCAAATAAAAAATATTAATATCATATATGTATACCACATTTGTGGCAAAAGGCTATCAAATCCCAACAATTCGGCAACTTATCCCCAAGAAAAACAGAATGAATCGTGTGTTCCACTCCATATAATCTTAAGTGTTTCTCCACATCTTTACGTTAAGGAATTAACCCAAGTAATATAAAAAAATACCAAGATTTCATCCAATAATTCAAAGACAAGGAAAACCACAAATCCACAAATCTATGTACAAACACTAGTCACATAGGGCAAGTTAGTAGAGAACAAGTCTTAAATAACCTAAGGCAGAAGGCTGCCCATGGAGGACCTAGTTAAGGACAAAACGGTGCCTTGAATCAACATAACTCTCAACATCCCACAAAAACGAGCCAAAAGTCACAGCCTCCAGAATAAGTCTTCTTAGACCACCAAATCGAATCTTGATGAACTCATCACTAGAAGAATCTATAGTTCCCTGAGGTGTCATGACTATCTCTGGTTTCCCAAACAAAGCTTCAGTGTGCTTTTCAATAATTGAAACAGCCTCCTTGGATCGAATAGTGGCAACTCTTGCGAGTGTTTCTGCATCAAATGCCATGACATAGCTTCTTAGACGGGAGGGTTTTATCCCTTGGTCAAATCCCCCTGGACCAATACCACCAGCCCAAGATGAAACTTCAGGATGCAATTGCGCCTGATCACGATGGAATGAAGCTGAGTCCTCAACATCCATGTGTGCCCCATTTTCCATTGTAACTTCATTTTCTCTTCCATCTATCTGCTCAGGAAGGAACTTCATGGCCTTTTCTAGCTGAAACCTCTGGTCTATGCGCTTGAGAAAGTAACCAAACATCACCGATGCTGCATATACCTGCCCAACTCTGAGCTTGCTGACCTGTGCTACTGAGCTTGAATCTTCCAACCTGTTACCAAGTATAAGAGCGAGATGATTCTGGATCATCTCGTAGGCTTCAGGAGAGTGCACTTCTTCTAGCTTCCCATGTGGACTAGGCCACACATCCACACGACCTGAAGGATCAGCTGAAGATGGAGAAATAGAGGGGATCAGTGAAATATTAGAATCCACGAATTTTTGTACCACCAAAGTGTACAAAATCTCTTCCAAAGCTTTTCTCCTTTCATTCGCCTTAACCTCTGCTATCCTCCTGATCACAATAATGAAAAGACGATAAATATGAGTGCTACATGAACTAAAAGTTATTAATGACATTTATGGATTAGATTTAACCACTAACCTGTATAATACAAGATCAGTGCTTGAAGCAGATTGCTCTTCCTTCTGTTTTTCGGTTTCACAATCAGTCTGCAACTGCTCAAGTTGCTGGTCAACTGCAGCAGGGACGAGGTGTGGATGGCTGGCTAAAATTTGGGACAGAAACTGCCCAACTGGAGACTCTAGCTGAAGGGGAGCGATGGGTCCAGTAGAGTCAAAAGAATTGGAAGAATTAGATGCTCGAACTACAAGAGCCTTTCTGTTCCTAGAGGACAATTTTCCAACCCCGAGCTTTACATGATATGGAGAGGTAGACTGCAAGAGGTCAACTATTAGTATCTTAATATTCTTTTACAGTGACAGGACACTTCAAAAGAAGAATTAAATGCACAACAGAGCACAAGCAACACAGTAAGTTGCAAATAGAAACCAAAAATTGTGGACTTATTTGAAATCTAATCTCAAATATAAAACCCATAAGGCCCAGCCCTTAACCGGTGCGGCCTGAGCAACAGCACAGGGCCCATAAATTGGTTAGGGCCTCATGTCTAAAAATACAGTTAAGTAAATAACATATCGCATAACTATTGTTTATATGTGGCGTGGTTCAGTGGTGTTGTGCACAGCCGCAAACCGTCGTAGGTACCAACCAACACATTTTTAACCTTGGCCGGCTGTGCCGCCTCGGTTATCTCCCTAGAGAATGCAGAAGGCTGTTCCCCAAGGTTTTTCACCCAGAGCTGCCAGTCCATAGGCTGGACCTGATGTGCCGCCTGACCCCCAAAGGGAGACGGCTGCATGTATGGTGATCCATACGACATGTATGGCTGTTGGGGCACATACGTAACCAGCTGGATGATGTGAGGGCTAGTACGTGCGGACATGCCGCGTGACTGACTCCCTTTATGCGTCTCCGAATGCTTCATTGAAGTATTGCGGAAATTGTTTGGGTAAGTCGACGTTGAGGCCAACTCAGACATGTGTTGACTTCTCTTCTCCTGGATGAACATCCGGGCGTCAGAGTAAGTCTTCTTTGACCCATCCGGCTGTACTTGCCGGATGGCCTTCCTTTGCCCTGATTCAGGGAAACGAAGTTTGGAGAGATCGATTAGGGGCCCATCCGTCCCCTTTGGTTTAGGGTAAGGAGTAGGCACCCGGTCTTTGAGTTGCTTCTTCTCGGAGGGAGAAGACTTCTTTGCCGGCTGACCCTTGTTTGAGCTAGTTGACTTCTTGATTATGTCCTTGATTTCCCCTTTGAAACTCGTCATGAATTTCATGAGCTCGTCTCTGGTGACAGGGGCTGTGCCCTCCGCCGCCTGGGGTTTCCCAGCAGGGTTGCCGGCTGGGTTTCTATGACCAGCTTTGACTTGGCCCCGTTCCCTTGTTTCCTTGGAACGGGTGCGCCTTGATCGAAGTGACCCGTGTGGGGCCACATAGGTGTTGACCTCATAGTCCTCATCACTATTCTGGTCCGTGTGGACCTCAGGCTCGGCCGAAGGTCGTCTGCCCTCAACAGGCAATACAGTGTCGGATGCCATCTCAGAAGTACTCTCCCCACAGATAGCGCCAAATGTTTCGGGGGTTTTTGGAGTCCCTCGGGAGATTTACAATTCTGGGAATGCTCGCCTGACTTCTGTACCTGCAAAACCACGAAACTCCGGTTGGTTGGAGTTCTGCCTCCGACGATCAAGTTAGTATGATTCCGGATGGGTAAAAGTGCGGAATGTAAATGGGTTTTTCTCCCTGATTTAGAGAGATTCCGCAATTAATATTACTCGGTTTTTGTGTATGTATTTATGAATATGTAATAAATGAGGAATTTCCTCTATTTATAGCAGATGAAGATCTGCTCCCCCATTAGGGTTACAATGCCACGTCTCAGCATCCGATTGGATCCCATTGGGCCTTTGAAGGGCTGCCACGTGTCAGCGCGGTATTGGGCCACGTGGCATAGGGGGGGTTTATCCCAAACAAAATCTAATTATGCACGTATGTGTTTTATTTTTTCTTTTATTTGAAACATAATTATTCACTACTAGAAAACAGTTGTTTTTCGACGGAAAAAAAACCGTCGGAATCACCTGAAAATCCGTCGGACATCAAAGGTCTGTTGTAAAACCGTTTGTAGGAAATTCGCCTTTTTCCGAGGTAACATCTGTATTTTGCGAGGAATTTTGGCATCGGAAATAATTTTTCGACGGACACAAATCCGTCGGAAATTTCCGTCGGAAATTGGTTCAATCTAATTAAAAAAAAAGGCTGCACCACCACCGGCACGACCTGTCCCCACCCCAACCCCTAACCCTAACCTTAGACCACGACCGCTATTACCCCCCACATTAGACCACCGAAACCCCCGCAACCCAGATTCGCCTACGAAACCCCCACAACCCAGATCCACCCAGGAAACCCCCCTAACCCAAAACTACCCACAACCCACTACCACTACAACCCACCACCGAAACCCATAACCCAACCCACTACCACCGAAATCCCTAACCCACAACGACCCACAATCCACTACCACCGAAACCCCTAACCCACATCACGAACACCACGAACACCACCGGTCCTAAATCCACACCACGAATACCACCAGCCCAAACCTACGTCCACCAAAAAATAAATCGACCAAACGCACCAACCACCACATCCACCAAACACGGCACCAGCCACTAGGGGTGTTAAAAAAAACCCCGACCCGGTTGTCCCGTCCCGATTTCCCGACGACCCGCAAAAAACCCGACGGGAAATTTTCAAAATTTTCTGTTTTTTGGGGTCGGGTACCCATCCCGGTAAAATAGCACTTTCGTGGGCCGGGACATGGGACAAGCTTTGCAATTATCGGGTACCCGGATACCCGTTTAAAAAAAAAACCTCAAAACAATTACGGATACCCATTACCCACCCAGCACCCACACCCTATCTTCTTCTTTTTCTTTTTTAGCCCCATCCTCCTCTTTCTCTCTCCTCCTCCCCCTGTTACTCTCTTTCTATTTCCTCTCCTCTCCTTTCTGCTTTCTCTTTCCTCCTATTCAGTTTCACGTTGCTTTCCTTTTCTCCTCTCCTCCCTTCTTTCTCTTTCCTCTGTTCTTTCTCATGCCTCTCTCTTTCTCCTCTTTTTTTCTCTTTCTTTCGATTTTCATGGTCAAAACGAAGGTTTTCGTCACAAAATTTGCGAAATTTGGCCAAAACGAAGGTTTTAATGGTTAAATTCGACCATGAAAACTCTAGATCTAGAGTTTTAATGGTTGAATTTGACTGTTTTAAACCAAATCCGAGATGAAATTAAAGGCAATTTTCGGTTTAAAATGTATGCTTTCTTGTTTTTAATTTTCTTTCTTTTTTTTAATTTTTAATAAATCCGTTTATATGATATGATTTGTGGTAATTATCGTGCTTTTTTTTTGGTAAATTTCATTATTTTTGGTTAAATTTTGGTGGTGGTTGTTTCAGTTTGGTGTGGGTGGGGTTTGGTTGGGTTGGTTTCGATTGTGGGTTGTAGGTTGTGGATATCGGTGGTGTTGGATTGTCGGTTCGTTGTGGGTTTGGGGTTTCAGTGGTGGATATGGGTTGATGCGAGGTTTTGGTGGTGGTGGAGTGCATTTAGGTGGGCGTGGGTGGTGAATAGCGATGGTGGTGGGTGGTGAATTGCGGTAGTAGTGGGTGATTTTGATGGTGGCTTAGGAGGAGAGGAGGTACGTTTTGGGTTTCTCGATTCACTCCTTTCTTAGATAAATAAAATTCGAGACGGGACACGGGCCGACTTATCAACTACCCGAAGATCCGGGTACCCGGATCTGAACACCCCAACTAGCCACCACATCCACACCCACCACAACAACAACCAATGAAAAAAAAATTAAAGACTCGAATACCTTAATAACCGAAATTGGCTTTGAATTCTTGAATTTGATCTAGACTTTTCACGGTCGAATTTGACAAAAAAAAACCATTAGGGTCACAACTCTCGCCGTCACACCGTCACACCACTGGCCGGAAAACGTCGCGAAAGGAAGATAAATGAGGAAAGAGAAGGGGCGTAGAGGAAGAGAAGGGGCATAGAGGAGGGGCGTAGAGGAAGAGAAGGAGAAGGAAAGAGAAAGAGAAAAGATGAACCACATGTTTCACACTTTCACAAAACGAAGATAAATGAGGAAAGAGAAGGAGAGAGAAAGAGAAAAGATGAACCATTAGAGGACCTAACCAGCTAACCTAATTCAGTAATTTAGTTTCACACTTTCACGTTTTTTTTTTTTTTTTCCTTTTGCTTAATATATGAACCACATGTTTATTTAATTATTTAATAATCAAAATATCTAAATTCTAAATCTAAAATTTGTTTTTCCTTTTGGTTTTTGGAGGGAAATGTCCCACCATTCATATTTGACGAAATTGTCAACAAAAAAAATGAAATCAATTTTCCACTTTGTAAAAATCAAAATTTTTAAGTTTATTTTAATAACATTAAACAAACTTTTATACAATTAATTAATTACATGGCTACAAAAAAAAATTAGTTACATTTCTCGAATCTCGATAAAACGATATATACCTTCATAATATCAGCTTTTATATTTTTTTAATACACACATTAACTTATTAAGTTATTTAAATTATAAAATCTGAATCGGTTAGCGTGTAAATGTCTAGCGTTGTGATTAATAAAAAATCAAAGAGCGTATAATATTATAATGATGTCATATCTTAGAGAGTTAGAAGTACTACAGATTTGTTATATGATTATATTTATATCAGTTTAGCTGCCTGTAAGCAATACACTTGTAATCATGTAAACTTATAAATGATAGAATTGACTAGCAGATTAGTACATAAATACAAATTACTTAATTAGATATGACCACATAAGTGATTGACTAATATGACTATATGAGCAATTGTCAATTTAGCATAGTTGCAGAACAGATTAACAGTGTACTAGACTATCCTACTCGGTAATATACTAATAGCATTTCAGTATTTGATCTATTAGACTCAAATTAAAAGTAACTCTTTCTTATTAACTTGTTAGTCTAATTAAGTAATTACTAATTACTAATTAGTGACTTAAGCCTGAGGGGTAAACTAGTAAAGGATATACAAAAATAAAATAATCTTATGATTCTCATCCCTTTATACTAATAAATATTTAACTATGAGAATATGAGATGGTTAGATGTTATGTATATGTATAATCGATTGAAAGAATCAATATTACCTTCTTATTCATTAATGTTTTCTTTCATTATACAAATCAAACTACTTTGTAATATCTTCATATATAACTTTATGCAAATATATAATGATAAACGAGTCTTAATTATCAGTCTTGTTGACTAATTAAGTATCGAATACCAAATTGCAAATTTCAATGTCACAACAACTCATCAAATTATGATTATGACACTATTAATTAAATGATCAAATAAGAAGCAAATAATAATCTGATAGTAAAACAATAATACATTAATGCACTAAACTTTTATAATATACTTCGTAATAAACTAGTAAGATCAGTATGGCTAAACTTGAAACATAACATGATATGTATTTATAAAATTAATGAGAAATTGCATATAATATGATGCCTCAATATGAAGTGAAGAAGTCTTGGCTTGATATAAAACTTGTTAACCAGAAAAAAGTTAGAAAGTAGTATCAAATTTCAAACCAAAACCGTTTAATTGCCCGAATCCAAACGACTCGATAAAAAACCGATTTTTTGAAATCAAAAACAGACTTGAACCGTAATTTAGTAAACCTGAAATAAAACCGATCCGAATTATGTTAAATCGTAGAAGAACCGAACTCGTTAACGAACCGAACTAGTTATAAACCAAACTAAAAAAACATTGAACCAGAAAAGAACCAAACCGTTTCTAACCCGAAACCGTTTGAACCGGGATAAAAACCGTTTACACCGATCCATTAAAAAACTGCAACCCGTTTGCACTGAATCGTTTACTACCCGGACCGTATACAACCCGAACCGAATTTAAACCGGGATAAAAACCGTTTACACCGAGTCGTTAACAAACCACAACCTGTCTGCACTGAACCGTTTACTACCCGGACTGTTTACAACCCAAACCGAATTTAAACCGTTCAAGAATAAATCAAAACCAAACCGAACCAATAATCATTTAAACCGAACTGAAACCGACCCGTACGACATTTGAACCGATTTCAAACCGAACCAAAACCGAACTGTCAAACCGTTTTGATAGTACTAGTGATTAGTGAGTAGCCCGGACATTGCCCCATGTTGCTAATGTTGTAAACGTGCAATCGAAAAAAAAAATTAGGCTATTCAAAGCTGAAATCGACATTGTCAAACTAAACATTCCCCCTGATATACACGTTTTATACATATATTTTCCCGACTTTTCACTACGTTTTTGCATGGTTTTAGGCTCTTTTGAGCCATTTCCCGCTAACATTCTCTTCTCTATTGTGTTCGGTGTACTTTTATGAGTTTTACAGGAATTTGGAGTTTTCCGGACAATTCGGACATGTTTAGAGCGATTTGGAGATGTGCTAGTAGACGAGAACGTATAAGCAAGCTAAACAACGAACCAAGACCGAGAAGAAAGAGCAAGAAAAGCGAAGTTTATAGTTGTGCCCGATCGGGCTCCACATGCCCGGTCATATCGGGCGCAGCAGTGAACTCAGGTTGATGGAAGCTAAGAAGAAAGAAGTCGATTTATGTCATCTATGCCAAGCGCCCGATCGGGCAGCCCATGCCCGGTCAGACCAGGCGCGTGGTAGAAGAAGCTTGGCATTGCTACGGAGCTCAAGAGAAGGCAGCATGATGATTTTGGTCTCGCGCCCGATCGGGCTCAACCTGCCCGATTGGACAGGGCGAAGAAGAACTCCAGCTGAAGCAATTTGCGCGACTTTAATCCCAAGTGCCCGATCGGGCAGGCACAGCCCGAGCAAACTGGGCATAGTTATGGCGCAGCTCCGATTTAATTTTTTTTTTTTATCTTTTTTAGGTCTTAAGGGGTATAAATACCTCTTGTAATTATCATTAGAAACAGTTTTTCAGTTTTCCATTATTCCTCTTTCTCTCTCTAGAATTCTAGTTTATTATTTTGAAGCAATTTTAATTCCTTGCACAAGATTTGAGTATTGTTCTTCAACAATTTAATTCCTTTCAATTGAAGAATCCTTGGTATTCACTTCTACTTCATTTTCTTTCAATTATATTTGCTTTTCAATTATGTTTTCCATATTTATGATTATTATTGTTTCTTTCAATATGTGTGAGTAGATTTTCTATTCCAAGATCTAGAGTAGCCCAATTATGATTGATGCATGAATTAAATCTTTAAATTCTCTAATGACTTTTGCAATTGTTATGCTAAATTGATTGTGATTATGCCAATACTAGGTTAAACGTAATCTTAGTATTGTGATTATTCCATTGTTTCTATCACAACGAGAGTTGGGTTTAAACGGATTAAAGTAGATCAATTTAGGGTTTGATATTCAACACGAGAGTAGTTGGGTTTGATAATTGGGAAGTGAGAGTAATGTGTTTAATGTCACTAATATGCATGATACCATGAGAATAGGAATGATTTTATGTTAGGGAAGCCATTGATACTCGAGAGAGGTCCTTGGTGTTTATTAGGGTTTACTTTTCCCCGTTCAATTGTAATCGTATGTTAGAGGTAGAAATATAATTGCATCAAGCGTAATTGTGGTGATACTAGATCTTGGATGTTTTAATTACTTGATTTATTCATATTCTTTAGTTTATTTTCGAATTTTCCATACATTATTTCCTTAGTTATTCGATTATTATTGATTTCTGCTTAGTAGGAATTTGAGTCTATTTAATTATTTTTGAACCTTAGTCTCTTGGGATTCGACCCTTGCTTGCCAGTCTACATAGTAGTGGTTAGTTAGGTTATATTTTGTTAGGTACGCGACACGCCTATAAAATTTTGGCGTCGTTGCCGGGGACTAACGGTTTCATTAGAATTATTTGTGATTCATCTTTACTAAGTTTATTTCGTTGCTTCGGCTATTTTCCCTTGTGTTTTTGATACTTTTCTCTAGTTTTCTTGTGCATGCCCACACGACGCTCAGGTTCAGAAGATCTTGAACCATTTGATTCTGAGATCGAGGCAACTATAAGAAGAAGGAGAACAAGGAACAGACGCAGGAGAAACATGGTAGACCAACCAACGAAATCCCTCTTGGAGTACGGTATTATTGATACGACTACCGGAGTCCTTTCAAGCATCATAAGACCACCAGTCACGGCTCAGCACTTCGAGCTCAAGCCACAGTTCATACAGTTCATCTCCAATGATTCATTCGCAGGGCTACCACATGATTGCCCCGTAAGTCATATAGATAGCTTTTTTGGATAAATGTGATACTATGAAATTGAATGGTGTTACAGATGATGCAATCAGACTACGCCTTTTCCCCTTCTCACTTTGAGACAGGGCAAAGGAGTGGTTAAAAGATGAAGGCACTGGCTCGTTCGATACATGGGACAAGTTAGTGAAGGTCTTCCTAGTGAAGTTTTTAGGGAATGAGAAGACTGCAAGATTGAGGAATGACCTACAAACTTTTAGGCAGTCAGATGATGAGTCTCTCTATGAGGCTTGGAGGAGATTTAAAAGATTGCAGAGACAATGCCCTCACCATGGCATTCCAGATTAGATTTTGATGCAGACCTTTTACAATGGCATGACTCATGAGTTTCGTATTTACATAGATGTTGCGTCAGGAGGTTCTCTCTTGACAAAGAACCCCACTGAAGCTAGGGAGCTCATAGAGAAGATGGCGGCCAATGATAACTATCATCCTGGAGGCTGAAACACTTTGAAAAAGGGAGGTAAACTTGATGTTGATGCTTTAACTATGCTAACTAGTTTTGTGCAGGTACTAACAAGCAGGTTTGATAAGTTCCAAGCAGGAACTTCTAACACCCCACAAGAGTTGTGTCAGTTATGTAATGTGCAGGGTCATGTTACTTCAGATTGCCCACAGATTTCGCAGAATACGGAAGAGATGTCAATCGAGCAAGCCAATGCTTTCTACTCCTCTAACCCAAAGAGGCCTTATGACCCTTATTCCAACACCTACAATAAAGGATTGAAACACCATCCTAACTTCTCATACAAAAATTCCAAAGCACAACAAAACCCTCCACCACCACCTCCACCCAACACCTACAACCAACCACCACCTGGTTTCCAACATAAAACACCAAAATGCCCACCAACCAATGCAACAACAACCTCAGAAATCAAGCCTAGAGGTGACATTAGAGAGCTTTATAATCGCAACAAACAGTGCCATCCAACATCAAAATAGCTCTATCCAACAGTTGCAGGCTCAGGGTAAACTTATGGAGAATCAGATAAGCCAATTGGCCAACCAATTTAGCCAAACCCTAAAGACTCCTGGAACCTTCCCGGGCCAGACTGAACAATCTTAAAAAGGCCAAATGAATGTCGTCACCTTGAGGAGTGGAAAGCAGTTGGAAGATCCTCCCACCAAGGAGCCATCAAAGGAGGTCATTGAAGAAGTAGGTGCAAGTGAGAAGGAAGTAGATGATGCTAAGGTCGAGGATGAATCAAAGGAAGCACCACCAAAGCCACTTGCTCCGTATGTGCCTAAAGTTCCTTTTCCTCAAAGGTTAGCCCAAGCTAAACTTTGGAAAAAGTTCAGTAAGTTCCTCGATGTTCTTAAAAAGCTTCATATTAATATTCCATTCCTAGATGCCATATCTGAGATGCCTTCTTATGCAAAGATTTTAAAAGATATGTTATCTAACAAGAGGAAATTAGAAGAGAATACTACAGTTGCTTTGAATGCAGAGTGCAGTGCTATTTTGCAGAACACTCTCCCTAAGAAATTAGGAGATCTAGGTAGCTATTCGATTCCAGTGAAGCTTGGGGATATCGAAATAAATAGGGCATTGTGCGATCTTGGTGCAAGTGTGAGCCTCATGCCACTGTCCATATGCAAGAAGCTGCAAATGGGTGAACTCAAACCCACACGCATATCCCTGCAACTTGCAGACAGGTCAATGAAGTTTCCTTTAGGTGTACTTGAGGATGTACCTCTTCACGTAGGTAAGTTTTTCATACCCTATGATTTTGTTGTGATGGAGATGGATGAAGATGTGAATGTTCCAATTATACTTGGTAGACCTTTCTTAGCTACTGCAGGTGCAATTATTGATATGAAGAAAGGTAAGATTACTTTTGAAGTAGGTGATGAGAAATTGGAATACTCACTTTTGAATGTTATGGGTGCTCCCTCTATGGGAGACACTATTTGTCAGGTTGATGTGCTTAATGAGCTGCAAGGTGAGCAACTTCCCCTGAATCAAAAAGATGATTCTCTTGAACAAGTGCTAATAGGGAAGGAAGATGATGATGGAAATTAGGAGTCAAGAGAGTACGTCAGGCTGCTTGAAGAAGCGAAGGTCGATCCGACCATGAATCCAATCAGAGAGACATTGAGTGTAATGAGTATTTGGGAGAGTTCTAAGCCTCCCGAGGTAAATTTGAAACCCCTCCCCTCTAACTTAAAGTATGCATATCTTGGTCCAAACAATTCATATCCTATTATTGTTAATGCTGAACTCAAGAACACAGAATTGGAGCAATTTCTCAATGTTCTGAAAACATATAAAAGTGTCATTGGGTACACCATTGACGATATCAAGGGTATTAATCCTTCTTTCTGTATGCATAAGATCATTCTTGAAAACGATCATGCCTCTTCTGTAGAACCTCAGAGAAGACTTAATCCAAATATGATGGAGGTAGTGAAAACAGAGGTTCTGAAATTTCTTGGTGCAGGAATAATCTACCCTATCTCTGATAGTAAGTGGGTTAGCTCTGTACAAGTAGTACCAAAGAAGGGTGGTATGACCGTTGTCAAAAATGACAAGGGTGAGCCAGTCGCCACTAGAATTGTCACAGGATGGCGAATGTGTATAGATTATAGAAAGTTGAATAAGGCCACCCTGAAGGATCACTTCCCCTTACCTTTTATTGATCAGATGCTTGAAAGGTTGGCAAAGCATTCCTTTTTCTGTTACTTGGATGGATATTCAGGTTTCTTTCAAATTCCCATCCGTCCCTGTGACCAGGAAAAGACTACTTTCACATGTCCATATGGCACCTTTGCATATCGCAAGATGTCATTTGGATTATGTAATGCTCCTGCCACCTTTCAGCGATGTATGATGGCAATTTTCTCAGGACTGATAGAAAACTCTATGGAAGTATTTATGGATGATTTCTCTGTCTATGGAACATCTTTCGATGTATGTCTTGAAAATTTGAAAAAGGTGCTCCAAAGATGTAAAGAAGTTAATCTAATCTTAAACTAGGAGAAATTCCATTTTATGGTACAACAGGGAATTGTCTTAGGTCATGTTGTGTCTAATAAGGGTATTGAGGTTGATAGAGCTAAAATAGAGGTCGTAGAGCGCTTACCACCTCCTAACTCTGTAAAAGGAGTTCGAAGTTTCCTTGGTCACGCAGGTTTTTATCGGCGTTTTATTAAGGATTTTTCGAAAATTGCTAGACCTTTAACTGAGCTATTAGCCAAGGATGTCCCTTTTGTCTTTTCTGATGCTTGTCTTGAAGCTTTTAACAGGTTGAAGGAAGCTTTAATCACTGCTCCAGTCATGCAACCCCCAGATTGGAGTTTGCCGTTTGAAATCATGTGCGATGCTTGTGATTATGCGGTAGGGGCCGTATTGGGGCAAAGGAAGGAGAAAAAGCTTCATGCAATACTATGCTAGCAAAACTTTGAGTTCTGCTCAAATGAACTACGCTACGACGGAAAAAGAGATGCTAGCTGTTATATATGCAATTGACAAGTTTCACTCTTATTTGGTAGGTTCTAAGGTCATTATTCATACAGATCATGCAGCATTGAGGTACTTAATGACCAAAACCCATGCCAAGCCTAGGTTAATTCGATGGATTCTTCAGCTACAGGACTATGACATCGAGATCAAGGACACAAAAGGGACAGAGAATGTTGTTGCAGACCATCTTTCCCGTCTTCTCCTTTACCCTGAGGATGGAGATGATATTCCTTTTGATGATTCTTTTCCTGCTGAACACTTACTAGCTTTATTATAGACTGAATCACCTTGGTTTGCTGACTTGGCTAATTTCCTATCTACAAGTGCAATGCCTCATGGCTACTCTTCTCAACAAAGAAAGAAATTCCTTTCTGAGGTAAAGAGATATTTTTGGGACGACCCACTCCTATACAAGCAATGCGCGGATGCCATGATCCGACGATGTGTTCCAGAAACTGAGGTAAGCAACATTATTTCACATTGCCATGACTTACCCTGTGGTGGACATGCAGGCCCCTCGAAGACAATTGCAAAGATCTTGCAATGCGGATTTTATTGGCCTACTATGTTCAAGGATGCTTATGCCTATGTCAAGGCTTGTGATAGATGTCAACGGACGGGCACAATTTCTAAGAAGAACGAGATGCCACTTAACAACATACTCGAGGTCGAGTTGTTTGATGTGTGGGGGATAGATTTCATGGGTCTGTTTCCCTCTTCCTATGGCAACCGTTATATCTTGCTAGCCGTTGATTATGTCTCAAAGTGGGTGGAAGCAATTGTTACCCCAACCAATGATGCTCGTGTGGTAAGTAAGTTTTTCAAGAAAGTTATTTTCCCTCGTTTTGGTTTACCACATGTGTTGATTAGTGACAGGGAAACACACTTTCTGGAGCATCGATTTGAGGCGATGTTGAAGAAATATGGAGTGCAACATAAGCTTGGAATTGGCTACCACCCACAGACTAGTGGCCAAGTTGAAGTGTCAAATCGAGATATTAAGTCCATTATAGAGAAAACAGTTGCCAGAACAAGGAAAGATTGGTCCGCGAAGTTAGATGATGCATTATGGGCGTACCGAACGGCTTACAAAACGCCAATTGGAACAACCCCATATAGACTTGTCTACGGGAAAGCATGCCACTTGCCCGTTGAGCTAGAACATCGAGCATTTTGGGCCATCAAAAGCTTAAATTTCGATGCCAAAGCAGCGGGAGAAAATAGACTGTTACAACTCAATGAACTAGATGAGCTTCGTCTCGAAGCTTATGAAAGTTCAAGGCTATATAAAGAGAAAACAAAAAGGTGTCATGACAGAAACCTTGTGAGGAGAGAGTTCAAGGAAGGAGATCAAGTCCTTCTTTTCAATTCTAGGTTGAGATTATTTCCAGGAAAGCTTTGGTCTAGGTGGTCGGGTCCATTCAAGATCAAGAAGGTGTATCCCTATGGCACTGTCGAGTTAGAAAATGCAAGAGGAGAGCCCTTCAAGGTCAATGGGCAAAGAGTAAAGCATTACCGAGTTGGTGACCCCATCGACGTAGGAGTGGACATCACACTCTCTTCCCCATCACCGAGCCAATGAGTATCATCATGGTCAAGCTAAAGACCTTATAAACAAGCGCTTTCGGGAGGCAACCCGCTGTTTTGTACTTTCTTTTCTTTTTCTTATTAGTTTTATTTCCTTTGTGTTTTTATGTCGTTTTTTGTGTTAGTTTTGCTGTTTTTTACAGAGAACGTCGATGCTTTGGAGAGCAAGGTATCAAGGAAATTCATCAAAAGTGGAAAACAAAGTGTTGTGCTTGCTGCCCAATCTGACCAGGCGAATCCAGACCGATCGGGCGTGAGCAGCAACGTTTGAGGAAGCAAGTGAAGATTGGGAATTTCTCGCTGCCCGGTCAGACTGGGAAAAGCCAGCCCGATTGGGCGCGAGAGCAACCTGGAGGAAAAGCTGCGTTGTTTTTTTTTTGAATTATTGCCAAGTATTTTCGCCCTTTATGCCCTATCAGACTGGGCAGTTTTCGCTCAATCGGGCACACGGGTTAATTTACTGCATTATTAAAAAAAAACAAAGGAGAATAATACTCTGCCCGATCAGACCGGGCGTTACCAGCCCGATCGGGCGCGAATAGCAGCAAGTACGCAGCACAAGGAACAACAACAGGCCAGCTTTAGCTTCCTCCGCCCGATCTCACCGGGCTGAACCCGCCCGATCGGGCGCGATGAAGTTTCCTGCGAATTTCAATTTTTAAAAAACCGATTTTCCCTTTTCCTTCCTCATTTTCTCATTCATCCTCATACATCTTCCACTCTTTCTCTCTCTAAAAACCCCCAAATTCTCTAACCCTAACTCTTTCAATCTCCATAAATCCATCAAATCTCCATTAAAACCTAAAATTTCTTCATCCTCCACCCTCCTTATTCAATTCCTAACATCCACAACCATTTTTCTTATCCCAATTTCCCTTCTTACAAACTTCAAAGTTAGAGAGAGAAACCTTTAACCAACATCAATGGCTTCAATTTCCACAAGTAAAAGGAATAGAGGGGCACAACAACAACCACAATTGGACTTGGAGAGCATCCTGACATACCCGAACATTCGGTTCGTTCCCGAGTTACCGAACCAAAAGGCAAGGTTGCTTGAGCTTCAATATCGGAAGGTAATTCCCACTCGGTTCATAGACCGAGCCCTTCTTGCTAGGCTAGGAATTGATATTGAATGTCGAAACTTGTTTTCTAGACTTGGCATGACTCAACTATTTAATATGATACGTTATACATTTGAGGACATTACTCTTGAATTCCTAAGTTCATTTGATGTTGTGAAAGGTAGAGACGGTTTGGTTACGCATGTTGTGTATAGATTAATGAATAAATCTCACTGTCTCACCTTGGATGGCTTTGGTAGGAAATTTGGCCTCCCCTCTACATGTCTAACTGTACAACCCGACAGTTTCACATCAAGGGAATTATGGTTGGCTATGACAGGGGAAAACATTGACTCAATGCAACATGCCCGAGCCAACAAAATACACCAACAAGCTCTTAGGTTATGGACTAGGTCTTCAGGATGGACCATTTTTGGTAAGATAGAGCCGAACAACGTTAGGGAAGATGAGGTGGCTATTCTAGGTAGTTACCTTAGGCTAGGGGACGAGGGACAGGGATTTAAGATGAACATTGCCCACCTTTTTGCCCTTCACCTTAGGAAACAGGGGGCAACTTTCACCACCCTCAAACCCAATGGCGATCGGACTAACATTCCGATTGTCTTAGGAGGCCTAGTCACCCATCTAGCGGTTAAGAAGGGCTTTATAGAAGCCCAAAACCGCCCAGTACCAGGACCTATCACCCTAGACCAGCAATACCTCACCACCACCGGCTGGTTGTCGGTGGAATACGGTAGCTACAGTTGGCTTTTAGATAGGAGTACTAGGCGGTCCATATCCTTGCCTGCCCCTGAGCTTACCAGGATTCAGCCTTTCCAGCCCTCCTACCTACTCCACGCCCCTGGCGATGGCCCTCCTCCCGCTGCACTCACTAGGACATACCACAGAAGAGAGCGAGCCAGCCAGCCCTCTACCTCCATTGATGCACCACCCCCCTACCGGCCATGAGGCTATCATGGTCGGAATACAGGACCTTAGGCTAGGCCAGGAGCAGATTAGGCTAGAGCAGCAATCCTTAGCTAGCCGAGTCCAGACTTTAGAGATTGACATACGTCAGTCTATGCGTCATGTATATGATTTTTTCTGCAGGCAAGGTCATATCTCGAGGGATGCTACCCATCCCTCGTGGTATACCTATCCTAGTACTACTAACATTGCAGGTAGTAGTGGAGCAGCCGGAAGAGGTGGAGATGACGATGGTGGAGATGATGGTGATGACGATGGAGATGATGACAATGGGACTGAGATCGAGTTCGAGTAAGGACTCCGACATCTCCTACTTCCCACTTGCTGCAATGAGGACATTGCCAAGTGCAGCTTGGGGGAAGTTTGTACATAGTAGCCCTGGTATGCTCTTTGAGTTTTTCTTATTTCTTTTGGTGTGTTTTATTTGCTTTCATAGGTTAGTCTAATTTCTTTGATTTATTATTTTCACTTCTAAAAAAAAATCAAAAAATTGAAAAATTTGAAAAAAATACGAGAGAATCATGATAATTAATAGCCATTGAACTGCTTCCCTATGCCCCTATCCTAGATAATAAAAAGGTTTTGATTTAATGTTGATTGACGACTTGCATTGTAGTTCGAAAGATCATGATTTGACCTCGAATTTGTTGATCCCTAGTAGGAGTCAAGGTTATTTAACCATGTATGATTCAGGAGCTTGATTGTGTTAACCGTGAGGCTTGAGCCTTATATGTTCATTCTTGTGTGTGTTTAGTTCCTGGTGTAGCATTGATCTTAGTTTTGACTTTAGACTCTTAGTAGTGTGTCGTAATGCATTGCACGTGCACATTGAAATGACGAAGGCCATGTTCATTAGGTAACCTCCAGACAAAATTAGATCATCAGTTCCCTTCTTGCTTACCCATGTTGTAGCTTGACTATATTTTTTTTATAAACTCCACAAAAATTACCCCTTGGCCCCAATTTGAGTACTTTTCCCAAGTCTAGCTTGGGGGAGCTATTTTATGCGGTATTTTTGCGTGATTGTGTTTCAAGTTGCAATTGATGCGAAAATATTGAAAAGAAAAGGAAGAAGAAGAGAAAAAGTGAGAAAATGAGGTTTGATTGAATTACTTGAAAAAAGAAACATTTCTTGAAAAAAAAAGAGAGAGAAATAAAGAAAAGAAAGAAAAATATTTGGAAAAAGTTTCAAATGAAAAATTTGTTGGATTGAAATAAAAAAAAAAAATAAAAATAAAGAAATGAAGCAAACAAGTAAAAGAAGGTTGAAGAGTTGAGAATGTAGGTGGATGAGATGATGGTTGTGTTTTCATTGTAATTGGGTTTGCGTTTCATTGATCGAAGTTGATAAATCGAGGTGTGACTCATCGCATTTGATACTTTCCCCCCGATTAGACCATTATAGCTCTCATTCCCCAAATTATTTTCCTACCCATTCTTATTCCCTGCCTACGTTACAAGCTTCATAAAGTCCTTCCGATCTTCATGCATAACATTGCGTTCATGTGAATTGAGTCTTTTGTCAAAATGCTAGGGTATATGTTGCATTTCAAGTCGACTTTGACTAGGTTGAGCGTTATTATAACCCTCTAAACACGCGATTGTTGTGAGATGGGGGGATTGCATTGTTGGTGGGGATGGTGAGAGATCGAGCTCATTTTTAGCTCGCCACATAAAAAGTGTGTTGAGTGACCACCGATGTGAGATACTCTAGTCTTCGATTCTTGAATTATAAATGGTTGGTCTCATTTGACGATTAATTAGGTGGATCGAGGGTTTGAGTGATTTGATTGGTTGATTAGGCTGCATGCTCGTTTGATTTCGATTTTGAATCCTTGTTTGATTTTGCATTATGGGGTGAAGCATGTTGTTTGGTTGTCAATTGTTATTGATTGATGTTGATTGTCTTGCTTGAGGACAAGCAAGAGTTTAGCTTGGGGGAATTTGATATACACGTTTTATACATATATTTTCCCGACTTTTCACTACGTTTTTGCATGGTTTTAGGCTCTTTTGAGCCATTTCCCACTAACATTTTCTTCTCTAGTGTGTTCGGTGTACTTTTATGAGTTTTACAGGAATTTGGAGTTTTCCGGACAATTCGGACATGTTTAGAGCGATTTGGAGATGTTAGTGGACTAGAACGTATAAGCAAGCTAAACAACGAACCAAGACCGAGAAGAAAGAGCAAGAAAAGCGAAGTTTATAGCTGTGCCCGATCGAGCTCCACATGCCCGGTCAGATCGGGAGCAGCAGTGAACTCAGGTTGATGGAAGCTAAGAAAAAAGAAGTCGATTTATGTCATCTATGCCAAGTGCCCAATCGGGCAGCCCATGCCCGGTCAGACCGGGCGCGTGGTAGAAGAAGCTTGGCATTGCTACGGAGCTCAAGAGAAGGCAGCAGGATGATTTTGGTCTCGCGTCCGATTAGGCTCAACCTGCCCGGTTGGACCGGGCGAAGAAGAACTCCAGCTGAAGCAATTTGCGCGACTTTAATCCCAAGTGCCCGATCGGGCAGGCACAGCCCGGGCAGACCGGGCACAGTTATGGCGCAGCTCCGATTTAATTTTTTTTTTTATCTTTTTTACGTCTTAAGGGGTATAAATACCTCTTGTAATCATCATTAGAAACAGTTTTTCAGTTTTCCATTATTCCTCTTTCTCTCTCTAGAATTCTAGTTTATTATTTTGAAACAATTTTAATTCCTTGCACAAGATTTGAGTATTGTTCTTCAACAATTTAATTCCTTTCATTTGAAGAATTCTTGGTATTCACTTCTACTTCATTTTCTTTCAATTATATTTGCTTTTCAATTATGTTTTCCATATTTATGATTGTTATTGTTTCTTTCAATATGTGTGAGTAGATTTTCTATTCCAAGATCTAGAGTAGCCCAATTATGATTGATGCATGAATTAAATCTTTAAATTCTCTAATGACTTTTGCAATTGTTATGCTAAATTGATTGTGATTATGCCAATACTAGGTTAGACGTAATCTTAGTATTGTGATTATTCCATTGTTTCTATCACAACAAGAGTTGGGTTTAAACGGATTTGAGTAGATCAATTTAGGGTTTGATATTCAACACAAGTGTAGTTGGGTTTGATAATTGGGAAGTGAGAGTAATGTGTTTAATGTCTCTAATATGCATGATACCATGAGAATAGGAATGATTGTATGTTAGGGAAGCCATTGATACTCGAGAGAGGTCCTTGGTATTTATTAGGGTTTACTTTTCCCCGTTCAATTGTAATCGTATGTTAGGGGTAGAAATATAATTGCATCAAGCGTAATTGTGGTGATACTAGATCTTGGACGTTTTAATTTCTTGATTTCTTCATATTCTTTAGTTTATTTTCGAATTTTCCATACATTAGTTCCTTAGTTATTCGATTATTATTGATTTTTCTTAGTAGGAATTTGAGTCTATTTAATTATTTTTGAACCTTAGTCTCTTGGGATTCGACCCTTGCTTGCCAGTCTACATAGTAGTGGTTAGTTAGGTTATATTTTGTTAGGTACGCGACACGCCTATCACCCCCCCTCCCCACAGTTTTTATGTTGTTTGAGTACTTTGAATACTGTTGTGCTGAAGATTTTAATTTAAAGTCATTCTATATGAAATTAAAATAGCAATGCAAATTAGTAAGACACAGGTCCTTATTTTTTTTAATTGAACCTTGTAGTTTGCAATAATTAATTTTTTTTTCATATTAATAACATGGTTGATAATTGTCTTAGATGGTTAAATAGTCATTTATGTTATAAGAGTTGAGTGTTCAAATCTTCTTATCCTTATCTTTTTATATAAAGAAATGTTAGAATTGATCTTAGTTCTAATTTGAGAATTAGGAAATTGAAAAATCAAAATTGTAATTGAAAATCAAACCCTAAGAAGAATTGGAACCCTAGAAAAATCGAACGAACAAATGAATTGTAAGGGGTTTTAATTCAATTAAGAGAAAAAGAAGAGAAGAGAGGAATGAGATATAAATTTGTGGGGAAGAGAAAGGGGCATCAAGAAGAATAGGAAGAGATCATTAATTAATGTGACAATTAAAATTATTTTACCTTCCAACAATTAACAGGTTGTATAGTAAGTCTATAGAAGCAGCTATTTGATTTTGTAGTCATAATTCATAAAATAATTTTCAAAGCAATAAAATAGAGTAGCTCATCTTTTATAAAAATTAAAAATAATTAAGATGATGTCATTAAAGCATTTAGGTGAGATTTTTTATATGAGAAAAGCGATATGTGTACAGATTTGGAGAATTTAAAGGCGATGTCAACATGTTTTGTTTTAGTAATAGTTAATAGATGTTAGGGGTGATCAAATATTCGGGCCAGGTCAAACCTTAATATCAAATCTCACACCCAAATTCGCAAAACTAAGCAAACTTGTCGGGCCAAAGCGAGCTTTTAGGCTTTTCTATGGCCGATTCGGATTTTTAAATAAAAAAAAAATTACTTGCCCAAACCCGACTTTTTTTCGAGCCAGGCTAGCGGGCTAGGCCATAGTTGATCACATCAAAGTATATGTTTATGTTGGGCTTGTAAGGATTGATTCCTACTATCCACTTAATTCTCCATGTCAAATTAATCGGTAAATCATAATTGCGGAAGCATACCTGATTCCATGATAATTGAGTGACTCCCTTCTTGATTATATGTCCTCTAAAAGATACACACACTAGGGTTTCTTCTATGTTGGTTGGATATTTTGAGAGTCTATTGTATGTACAACTAGGGACCACAACCCTAGATGTCTATTTATATACTCCCTCCGTGTTTTAATAAGTGTTACACTTACCAAATGCGGTCGTGTTTTAATAAGTGTTACACTTCCTTTTTTTGACAAAAACCAACATTTTAATATTATATCTCTCTCCTCTCATGGTCCCCACCAAACACTTTTACTTTTTTTTTTTCTTTATTATTTTTCTTCTCTTACATTCATTACTTTAAATAAATTATTAACCCCACTATCTTTCTTTTACAATTTTTTAATACTCCAAGTACCCCACTTACCTCATATTTTATTTAAGTCAATTAAATTGCCTAAAACTATGTGCCGGTCAAAGTGTAACACTTATTAAAACACGGAGGTATTAGACTCTTTTCTTAATCCGCCCATCATGCATTAGAAAAGGTCCAACGGTCTCTACACATAAATCTAAACCCATACTCTATGCAAGAATAAAAAAAGCCTAACACTAATAATTACTCAATTGATCACTTTAATTGGGTCAAACTATATGACAGCATATAAATACAATTATATTCGAATAGGCCACATGTATAATTGTTTTTAGGTCCATATATTTCCAATAGGACGTTGTAAGGTTGTGATTCTGATGGCTAGATGATATATTGGTTAACTAACTTATGTAAATTAATCAAACAAATAACAAACGTATTTTTAGTTGATGAGTCTATTTTATATATTTTTTTATTCTCCGTCCCACGGTCATATTTGTGCTTATTTGAGCTATGCGGAGCTATTTTTATTATTAAATAAGAGAATTTATTAGAAAAAACCTTTTAAATGCCTCATTTTATAAGAAAAAACCTTTTAAATGGATTTTTGTTTAAAAAAACCTTCACGATCACTTTTTTTGTTAGATGAAACTTTCCCTTCCTTTTCTGGCATTGACTGAGGGTTTCAAGCATTGACCCTTTATTTTCTCTACTTGCAACCAAGTTTAGGGTAATTATCCCTCCTTTTTTTTGGCTCTTCAATTTCCTCTCTATCTTTTTAGGGTATATATATTGCATTGAAAGGTGAATTAGGGAAAAATTACCCAACTCATTCAATTCAAAGGTAAATTAGGGTTTTAATTCTCTTTCTTCCACCATTCTAATGGTCAATTCTCTTTCTTCCACCATTCTAGTGGTCAAATCTCTTTCTTCATCTCTCTAATTCCTTAATTTTTGTCTAATTTTGCATAATCAATGGTGAATTGCAGATGTGGGATTCCATGTGCAAGGAGAACTTCCTGGACTCATGAAAATCCAGAAAGAAGGTTTGAGGCTTGCAAATTCTAAAACCACGAAATCGACCCTCTTCTTCCTCCTTTAGCCATTGACAAAAGTAGAAAGGTGAGTTAGTGAAATGTATTTTAAAAAAATCCCAATTTTGATACTATTTACAACAATTATTTGATAAATTTACACTTACTTTAGATTATTATTGCTAGAGAGCCCGAATGTGATTGAAGTGCAAAGCCTTCATGGAAGCAAAGGAGAGAGAGAGAAGATAGGACATTTACTTTGGAGGGAAATAAGAAGGAAGATAGAAAGAGAAAGTGAAAATATAAACTTACTTGGGTGTAAGTAGAGAAAATAAGGGGTCAACGCTTGAAACCCTCATTCAACGCCGGAAAAGGGAGGAGAGGTTTCATCTAACAAAATAAGTGATCGTGGAGGTTTTACTAAACAAAAATCCTTTTAAAAGGTTTTTTCTTGCAAACAGAGGCATTTATAAAGTTTTTTCTAACAAATTTTCCTGTTAAATATGTTTTCAGTGTTTGTGTAGAGTTGATATTATTTTGTAGGAATTTGTAGGATTACGACAATTCTCGAGCTTAATTAAGCCACTATGAAAATATTAGAGACGGATCATATTTTATAATCCAATATTAGAAGCCCAAGGCCGAGTTAGATGAATTTGGTCCGGTGAATAAGGACTCAATAAGTGAAGACGTTCAAACTTTTACAAGTTATTATTATTATGGACCAACTAAGGTAGGAAATTGGGCCAAAGCATTAAACGACCCAAGCTTACAAATCCAAGTAAAGAAACTGTTGGTGGGCGTGATTAGTAAGCTGGCTCGATAAGCGACACATATTTAAACAGATGGGCTCGAATTCCTTGGGCCTTACTCCAGAGGTTTCCAGCTAATGTCGGTTTCCGATTTTATTTGGCCTTATTCTTATTCACGCAGGAAGAAAGAAGTATATGAAACTATGGAAGGACTTAGATTAGCTGGTGGGTGATTAGTTATTAGTTACGTAATATTGATTCAAGATTCGACGGATGAGAAATGGTATTAAAGCTTAGTTTCAATAGGTGGAATTATTTTATAAATGGTTAAGTCAAGATTCAAGAGATGCGATTTAATACCGCTAAGTTAATTTTGTGATTGTAATATGTAGAGAAAGCTCTTTATAATCTGGTTAATTTATGCATTGATATTTGATTATTGTCTTTCATCCCGGAATATTATTTATTGGTGAACCTATGCCTAAGCTTTTTATTTCATTGATATTCTCTTAGTTTTATTTTCTTAGTTTAATTAGTTCCTTTAGATTAATTCACATAAAATCATATTTATTACTTGATAGTGTAGATTATAATAATTATTTAGGAGTAAAAGAACATTGTTTCCCTATGGATTCGACCCTACTTCCCTAACTACTTTAATTAGAAGACTTAAGTAATTCTTTTGATTAGGTGAATACAACTTTAGTCCGTTATTAGTGACGCGGAAAATCACAATGAAAGTGCAAAAAAACTGTGGATGGAGGATGTCCACCAATTTCACTATGTAAAACGAAAGTACAAAGAATAAAGAATGATAAGAGCTTTAGAGTAATCAAATGATCAAAAACGTAGCTAACTACCCCTATTTATAATACTATGAATGCAACTTAAATGGCTTTATTCCTCTAATCTTGGTTGTCAACTTTTGCAGAACTTATCCTTTGATTTTCAAAAAAGTGATTTCTTGACTCAATATTGTGTTTAATCTTCAACTGATGAACAAATCTGGTCACTATGGTGAGGCTTGCCCATCCTTGAAAAATAGCAACAACTGCTTAACTTGGTTTTGGACGACCGCTTTTCTCAAGTCGTCAATTATCGTCGTTGTTGCCACTTAGTGTCATGACGCCAAAATTTGACTTAACATTTTTCCCACGATTATTATCTTGGGTTGCAAAGAGAACAATCTATCACTTGCCAGCTCAACGTTCCACTAAGATAAAAATTGCTCACAACAGCTTTTAAACTTCCCTTAACTTTAATAATCACATTAAATCTCTCAACTGGATTGTTATAAATAGAGGCTTCAACAAGTAAAATCAACTAGATTTTTGAATTTTAGTTAAAAAATCTTGATGTTTTTGCGAACTCCGACGAATTGATTGTCTTTGTATTGTTAATTCGAACGTTGCTCAGGTAATTTCTTGCACTCACATTCCTCAATTTCTTTTAAATTATTGGGTATGGTTGATGGACGTAATTTTGTCAAGAGAACTAGGTTTTAACTTAGGGTCTTTAAAAGAAAAGGTAAAGAAAAACTTTGTGTTCCTAACACCATGGTTGTCGCCGAAAAGCCTCCTAGCACATTTGAGAGACTGAAATTCCTTTATTCTCGACAATAGCTGGGCTGCCAGAAAATGTTCAAATCATGATTCTCGATGACAATTTCGGGCCTCAAGAGTGTCCACATGGGATTGTTGTCATGTATGAGTATCCTTTTAAGTTGGGCTATACATACAAGCTCACACCGTTTACTCGGTCTTTCATGGAGGTGCTACAATTGAGTCTTGGAAAAGTTATGCCTCTGGTTTGGTGAATTGCTATTGTACAAGAGTAATTTACATACTTGGTTAAGTAATAATGATTAAAGTCTGGGTTGATAAGCTTATTTATTTTTCCACGATAACTTATTGTCCGTTTTTTAGGTTGGTACTTTGATGTTATATTTTTAACTTTTGACTATTTATTTGGAAATAATCAAGATAAAGTAACAATATGAAAAGTTTGAAAAATTATTTTAAGTATTCACAATATATATTGTCCAATCAATAATAATGTATGTAAGAATTGAATATTAGACCCACATTAATATGATATACCACCACTGTATATTGACCAACCAAAATGCTACATTTATAATCTTGCATCAAGCTGCATGGTTTTTGTTAACCATTGAGGATTGAGGTTGTGCACTTGCACAACCTTGGTCTGTTGTGAATCCGCTTCTTGCTCCAAATAAGGGAGGCCAAATGATGCATACACCCCTTGTATGAGCATTAAGAACTTCAAGAGTGAAGGGTCTTTAAACATTAATTTTCAAATATAAGGAATTGATTAAAGTTTTTGCCTTGATCCATGTGGAGTAAGGCCCAAAGGCTACTGATTTAATTTGTTTTTTTTTTTTTTTAATTAATCAACCACAAAAACAACAAGTTTTGATGAGGGCCCATAAAGGCAACTCACCAAAACGATGCATCTATACTATATATTAAAAGACATTCTTTTTAAAGCAACGGTGCCATATGACATTTTTCAAAGTATATGCACCATGTCATAATGCCACACCACCATCCAAATTTGCACTACGTAAGATTGTCACTTCATTAAAAAAATAAATATGCTTTAAGCAAGATTCGAACCTATAACCTCCCACACATAAAGATCATACATCTACCATCTCAACAAACTTTTATTAATGTTTTAAATTTCACATAATATAATATATTCCTTTCATTTATTAAGTAAATTAGAGTTTATACAATTTATTTATTTTGCACAAGATTAGAAATATAAATACATATGAGGTAAGAAAAAAAAGAAAAAAAAAAGTAACACCTGAAGCAACATCCGTACCACATACTAGCTATAAAAACAGTCAAACATAATTATCAAATTAAAGAAGTACAAACTAGCTTAGCAAATCGGGGCATCGCCCGTGCCACACACTAGTTTTGTTGTTGAAAAAGCCAAATATGAAGCCCAGTGAATGTTGAGCGGTTCTAAGAAAGGAGCGAGTAATATTACGCCTAGTGTCAAGAGCAGAATTATTTTTCTTAATTTATTTTTTTTGTAACGTTAATATATATTTCAACGACTATTTTACAAAATTTTGAAAAAATAAAATAAAAAATTACAAATGGATATAAATTTTATGAGCTCCTTAAATATACACCTATATTGATATACTTTCAAATGCTTTCCAAAAACACTATATTCTCTTTAAGGGTCCGTTTGGTATTGCTGTGTTTTCCTATTTTTTGGATTTTGGTTTTTCAAAATCATATGATATATGTCATATAATGAATAAAAAAAATGGTCAAACTTATTAAAATCATGATAATTTTGAAAAATGACAATAGAAAAGTGGAAATACCTTTATTTTGTTTCCTATTTTTGGTTTTTATTTTCTTTCAAAAAATATAAAAGCTGAAAACAAAAAACGATATCAAGCAAGCCCTATTGCTGGTATTTGGTTTATTGTTGTTGTTGTTGTTGTTATTTATTGGATATTATTATTGATGTTATTTATTAGTATGATAATCCATATTTAAGTTTTGTGAACTTTTATTTATTATTATCCATAGTATTAAAATTTATTCTTACAATTTATCCATAATTGTGAATTTTTTTAAATTTTTCTAATTTTTTAGTGGCTACCTTATATAGATTGCAGAACTTAAATGGATTATAATAATAAACTTTGATGGTCTTGATCCATCTTTCACTTCTCACCCCCAATTTCAAGAGTTTTTACAAAGGGCGAGAACAAATTCTTAGCAACATAACTTCGGTCCCAAATATTATCAACATGAATATGATTCCCCACAAATTTGAACCCAAAATTCTATAATTACGACCCTTCCTCCAAAAGTAGCACTCATATTATTCCTGTCCATGAATATATTGAAGATTGTGAGTATGGAAATGTTCATGTTTCATTTTCATCACAAACACCAGAACCAATACAAGCTCATCAAATCCCTAGTTACCTAGACATAAAAAACAAGGATTACAACAATAATAAGGTGAACAAGCAAACCTGAGTTGGTCAGCACGAGAAGATGAAGCTCTTATAGCTAGTTACATTGATCAGTGTACTGAAACTATGAAGTCCACCAACTAGAGAGCATCAGAGCTATGGAGGAATTTCTATGTCTCATACAAAACATCTTGAGTATGAAGACCCCTTAAATTACTTAAGAGAACATTAAGCATATTGTAGAATTTTTGGAGAAGGATGACGAAGGACACTATGAAGTTCATTAGTTGCTATGAGAAGTAGCAAGGTTGCATGGAAGCAGGCAAACTTGAGACGTGCTTGGAAATGCACATTTTATTTTCCGTTATTAAGAAAAAAGAAACTTTATGTTGAAAATACTTGGAAAAGTTACGAAGTACACAAAATGGAAGCCTGTAGGGTTTCGTAGTGACCCGACACTACGCGGAAGGAAACCCACCAAGACCCGCCCCTTAATTAAAACAATTAACAAGCATATTAAACTTAATCAAAATATATTAAGAACAAGAATTATACCTTTGACGCGTGCTTTGCTCCCAAAGAGCTCTTACTTCAAAATCTCGAAAACACGAGATCTCCGACGGATCGTATCCTCGACCCGACCCGAGCGTCCTAAGCCTTGAAGGTTAGTCAGGACCCGGACAAAAATAACTATGAGTTTTACGAATCAAAGGTTTACTCTTACTTAGAGTTGCCTTTTTAATTCCACTCAAGGTTGTATTCTCAAAATCCCAACCAAGTGGGTATTTATAGAGAATGGGGACTTGAACCCCCTTTTCATGATCAATGTGGGATCATGTGCAATTGCAATAATTTATTTAATTCCAAAATAAATAATTAAGCAAAAGCAATCACAAGGCAAAAAGTGGCAAGAGGAGAGAATGGGTTAGGTGAGGACTATATCCCATAGGGGGACTATTGCCTTGCTCCCCAAGGGAAGCCTAGATGCTTTGGTCCCCACCTATCCTAAACCGCCACTCACAAGGCAGCTGGGCTGGTTGCCAGCTGGTACTGCCAGCACGCCCAGCCAGCTAGCACTAGGCTGCCTAGCAGCTCCCTCGCATGCACAGCACGCCCAGCGTTGTTGCTCCCTAGCTAGCTAGGCGATGCTGCCTGCTAGCTAGTGCTGGCTGCTGGCACGCATCACCATCGCACACAGACGTTAGCACAACCAGCACTCCCTTGCATCCTTCGCATTCCCATGCCCTCGCACTCCATGCCAGCCAGCCCTTCACGCACGCAAGGCCTAGCATGCATGCTGCTAGCGAGCCACGCATGTTGGGCGATGCTAGGCGACAGTGCACACGCACACGCACACGCGCATGTGCCTAGCACTGCGATGGTGTTGTGCGTAGTGTTAGGCTTGCGATGGTGCCTAGCCTGCGTGTTACGATGCCTTCCACGCACATGCTCACACACACAAGGCCCATCATGGTGTTGTGCTTGTGCGAGGGGCATGCGATGGTGCCTAGCACCCTAGCACGCATGCTGCAATGCAGTGTCATGCGAAGGCACGCATGTGCGCAGGCATGCTGGTTGCGATGGTGTGCTATGGTGCGCATAGCACTTGCGATGGGCTGCGATGATGTGCTATGGTGCGCATAGCACTTGCGATGGGCTGCGATGGTGTGCTATGGTGCGCATAGCACTTGCGATGGGCTGCGATGGTGTGCTATGGTGCGCATAGCACTTGCGATGGGCTGCCATGGTGTGCTATGGTGCGCATAGCACTTGCGATGGGGCGCCTAGCACACCTAGTGTGCTTGGGCTTGCGCCTAGCCTTGCTAGGTACATGCTATCCTGAACTAGCCTAGCATCCACATGGCTAGGCTAGTGTGGTGCTAGGGCTATGTTCATACTTGTTGCTTTGTGATTTCGCGACGCTCGGTCTCGACGGCCTAGGCTCGATATCCGACGTCTGTATTCGTAAAACTCTGCTGACTCATTAAATCCTTTCGGATTAATTCGTCATCTTAGATCGGTGATTCGATTGGGTTCGACCCGAAGGGTTCAGTTAAGATTAAGCTGTAACATCAATTGTACATTGATATTACTGATTGGAAGCGGCCTCCACCTAGGCATTCTAATCACTTGATCTTACTGAAGAATTAACTCCTTAATAATTCTGAACCCTCTATCGGAAGAATACACTTGTTGGAAGGACACCATTCCTTTCAATCTCCCACTTGTCCTTCCGGACAAGTGTGCATACAGTGTATAGCCCATTTCCTATGTCACTTAATGTTTCTTCGTGAACTATAAGGTAAGATTCTTTGTCATCCTTATTACGTTCAGAAGTGTTTCTCGATCTCCGAGTTCGACTGTCGATAAGCAGATGATTTCTAAAATCCATCTGAGCACGACCATGCATTTTCACAGTCTTGCTCTTCGAGCGGCCTTATAAACAACAAAACATTTTCCCTATTGTTAGTAGGGGGACAATCCCAGTCTTGTATTGTAAGTTCCTCTTACTAAGAGGACATAGTCTCCTGAGTGTTCCCGTTATGATCCCCAGTTACGGCAGACGTTTGGAAACATCAAAGAGTCTAGTACTCAAACAAGAAAACTTTAAAGTACTCATGGTCGGAGGAAACAAGTTCCGATAGTCATAATGAGAAATGTACTTATGACAAAATTTAAATTTTCTTAAAGTACTCTCATAGGTCTTATCCAGTACAGTTCCAAATTGTGCTTGTGCAAATGATTTATGACCGTCACGCCCTCGCAACACAAGAAACGGTGCTGTAATTCATACTACACACTAATCTACGGCGGTCATCAATCGTCCATCTGTTAGATGACCTCGATTAGGGACAATTTTTGATTTAATATTCAATGTTCACTTAACAGGTGTTTCTTCATCCAAGACATGGTCTTGATACCCTGTTTTGAATATTTCCGTAAATCGAATGGACTCATTATTTAATTCTAAACCACAATTAAATAGTAACGGAGTGAATGATGATTTTACACAAAAATTAATTACTCCATTAATGAATGGTTTTAATACAGTGTCTTACATTAAATATCCTATTTAATTAAAACACATGTACAGGGAATTTCAAAGCCAGTCTCCAACATGCTTGATTCCCATCGCCTCAATGTGCTTGTTGTGTTTCACTTGAGGCAGCGGTTTAGTCAAAGGATCGGCTACATTATCATCCGTGCTAATCTTACAAATTCTGATTTCACCTTCGGATTTCCATTCCCTTATCATGTGAAATCGCTTTTGCACATGTTTGACCTTCTGGTGCTCTCTCGGCTCCCTGGCCTGAGCGATAGCTCCATTGTTATCACAATAGAGGTCTATCGGCCCCTTGATTGAGGACACAACACCAAGTTCGCTAATGAACTTGCGAATCCAAACAACTTCATCATAGTCAATCCCGTGGACTTGTCTATAACCTTTTGCCAGCAGTCTAGCCTTTTATATTGATACATTTCCATCCTTGTCTGTCTTCAATTTGAAGATCCATTTGCAACCAATGGGTGTGTAACCCTCGGGCAAATTCACCAAGTCCTAGATTTCATTTTCAGACATGGAGTCCATCTCGGATTTCATGGCCTCTTGCCATTTTGCAGAGTCGGGGCTCGTCATAGCTTGCTTGTATGTCACCGGCTCATCACCATCCATGACTAGGATGTCCTGATCATCGGTTAAGACGATACCGAGGTATCTGTCTGGTTGAGATCTTTGCCGTTGCGACCTACGAAGGGTAATCGGTTGAGCATTTTCATTGTCAGTTTCATTCTGACCAATCTTCTTAGATGCTTCCAAAGCATCTAGATTGTCAGTTTTGTCAGGTTGACATTGTTGCTCGTCCTCTCGAACTTCGTCGAGTTCGATTTTTCTCCCACTTGTCATTTTGGAAAGGTGATCCTTCTCCAAAAAGACACCATCACGAGCAACAAAAACTTTGTTCTTGGATTTATTGTAGAAGTAATACCCTTTGGTTCTTTTGGATATCCCACAAAGAAACACTTATCCGATTTGGGATGAAGTTTGTCCGAAATTAATCGCTTGACATATGCTTCGCATCCCCAAATCTTGAGAAAATACAACCTAGGAGGTTTCTTAGTCCATAATTCATATGGAGTCTTTTCAACAGCTTTTGACGGAGCTCTTTTCTGTGTTAGTGCTGCAGTTTGTAGCGCATGTCCCCAAAAAGAGATAGGGAGTTCACTAAGACCCATCATTGATCGAACCATGTCTAACAAGGTTCGATTCCTCCGTTTGGACACTCTGTTCCATTGAGGAGCTCCGGGAGGTGTCAGCTCTGAAAGAATGACATTTTCTTTCAAGTGATCATTGAATTCATGGCTCAAATATTCGCCACCTCGATCCGATCGAAGTGCTTTGATTTTCTTGCCAAGTTGATTTTCAACTTCTTTCTAAAATTCTTCGAATTTCTCAAAGGATTCAGATTTATTCGACATTAAGTAGACATAGCCATATCTACTATAATCGTCGGTGAAAGTGATGAAATATCGGTAACCTTGTCTTGCGGCTGTGCTCATTGGTCCACATACATCCGTGTGTATTAGACCTAATAAGTCACTTGCCCTTTCTCCCAACTTGGAGAATGATTTTTTTATCATCTTGCCTAATAAGAATCCTTCGCAGTTTTCAAACGACTCTAAGTCGAATGAGTCAAGAACACCTTCTTGAAGAAGTTTCTTGATGCGCTTGATGTTAATATGGCCAAGACGACAATGCCACAAGTAGGTTTGATTCGACTCGATGGTCTTAGCCCTTTTGGCAGTATTATCGATGTTATAAACCTGTTTGTCTAGAGAAAGCACATAAAGACCATTTTCTGAATGTGCCTTACCATATAAAAAATTATCAAAATAAATAAAACAACTATTGTTTTTGATTCGAAATTCGAATCCTCTAGCGTCCAACGCCGATATTGAAATAATGTTTTTGGTCACTCTAGGAACATGATAGCAGTTTTCAAGTTCTAGAATAAGCCCTGAGGGCAAAGACAAACTGAGAGTTCCAACGGAGACGAACAGACATCCTTGCTCTATTGCCGACCCGAAGCTCAACCTCTCCCTTCTCTAGCCTCCTATTTATCCTTAGTCCCTGATCATTGGAACAAAGGTGTGAGCCACATCCGGTATCTAATACCCATGATGTTTTGCTAGCGAAGTTTAAGTCTATAACGAAAATACCTACTGAAGAAGCAACGTTGTCGTTCTTCTTATCTTCCTTGAATTTGAGGCAGTCCCGTTTCCAATGTCTTTTCTTCTTGCAGTAGAAACATTCAGAATCAGATTTACAAGAGGCTGCCTTCTTGTCCTTGCTGCCCTTGGCAGATTTTGACTTAGGCGGGAATTTCTTCCTTTTCCCATAAAAGCTCTTCTTTTTGCCCGGACGTTTTAATGGCTTGCCCTTCCTCACCATGAGCATGTCATGCTTGCCCTCATCCTTGAGGGTTTGCTCGGCTTGCTTCAACATACCATGAAGCTCGGTGAGGGTTTTCTCCATACTATACATGTTATAGTTAATTTTGAACTAATCATAGCCTTTGTGAAGGGAGTGGAGAATGATGTCAACTGCCATTTCGGTTGAGTACCCAACATCAAGCCTTTCCATGTTCTCAAATAATCCAATCATTTTCAGGACATGCGGGCTGACTAGCTCTCCTTTCTTGAGCTTGCTCTCAAGGATCTGCCTATGGGTTTCGAACCTTTTAGTTCAGGCCTGCTCTTGAAACATATTCTGAAGCTCAGAAATGATCTCAAAAGCCATCTCCTTTTTAAAGAAAGACTTTTGAAGGTCCGGAGACATGGTGGCCAACATGATGCATTTGACATCTCGATTGGCACTTTGCCATCGGTTAAGGGCAGCCTGAGTGACCTCCTCATTGGGAGTGTCGGGCATTTACTCATCAAGGACGTATTCCTTTTGCTCCTGCATTAGCACAATGCGGAGATTTCTTTGCCAATCAAGAAATTTTGGCCCGCTCAACTTCTCCTTGTCGAGAATTGAGCGCAAAGAGAATTGGTTGTTGTTTAAGTTACTTGCAGACATGATTCTACAATTGAAAGAATTTGAAGTGAAAAACCGTTCATAAATCAATAAGTTGAAATTTAAAACGTTCATGCATATATTCAATCTTATTGAGCATTTTATCCACGCATTTAAAATTGTCCCTTATGGGCGAGAATAAAATGATTCCGAGATCCCAAAGGTCAAGAAATGGTTAAGCTACTCTCGGTTTGATAAAATGTCGCATCTAATGCATATTTAACATTTTATCTCTTTTGCCACGACATCTAAGGACTCCTTACTAATATCGTTGAGCTTAACCAAGACAACTTGTATACCTAGTATACCTTACGTTCCTAGGGAAGTAGTGATGCCTCGCTTTGTCGTAATCCATCACGTACGCGCATTAGTTCGGTAAGTGTTGTTCTTGGAACGACAAATTTTAGCTCAATATTATTAAGGGACCTAGGGTTTCTATGTTGGTTGATTTAAGTGAACTTAACTAATCGTCGCAACATAATAGAAATCCTAGACATGCATCTAGCAATCATATATAATAACAATATATAAGGCATAAAATAGATGCATTTGGCAACTAGCATGACCCCTTAAAATCTTCAATTTCCATGGGTCTTCATCTTGGCTCGTCTTCGTCGAAACGCCGTCTTGAGACATCTTAGCCAAAATGAAATAAAAGAAGCTAGCTAGAACGACTAAGATTAATCTAATAGTACAAAAATACTTAACGGTTCGTAGACCGTATTTAGATTTACAAAAATGCATAACGGAACGCAGTCCGTATTTTCTATCCTAGTCGGGCCCCACTAGTTGCCATTTCCAAGGACCTATTTTGAAAACAATCTTCCATTCACCCATTCACTATTTGTGATTGGCCCATGCAAAATTTTACGAAATACATAATTAAACATGCAAAACTAGTAACTAACTTAGGTGGTTAATCCAATTAACGCGCCTAATTAAAACTAGTCAAAGTTGTTTAATCCATTATTTCTAAACGCAAAATTCTTACACACTTAATTAAGCTCCCACTAAATTCCGCATCCGTACTTAATTAATCCGATTAATTAAGTCGGCATAACCCATAATTTGTCAAAATTTTGCAAATCGAAAATCGAGGCTTTTGGCCTCGTTAAAATAATTATATAAAATTATTAAAATGGCAAAAATTCGCAAAATCATAGCTCAAGTACTAAGGAAAATGTCCCACAAAGCCCTTTGAGGGTACGCACCATGGCTGCTAGGCAGCCCATGGCATGGCACCATGGTGCGTGGGCGAGGCCTGCAATGCCCAGCAAGCATAGCTGCTAGCCCAGCTTCTTGCGAGCTGCTTGCGTGCTGGGCTGGCGCCTACTGCTGCTAGGCAGCATGCATAGGCAGCCCCTGCCCAGCCAGTGCCCCACGCATTGCCGCGCCCAGCAAGCCCCCTGCCACACACTCCCACGCATTATCATGGCACACCCTTGTGCGCACCATAGGCAGCCACATGTGGGCTGCTGGGAAGCCCGGCTAGCCTTGGTGACGCTTGGGCGTTTTTGCCTTGATTTGCGTGCCAATTCTCAGAATTTAATTCCGATTTGTGTGTGACAATTATTAATTCCAAATTACATTTTAGAATTAATTTGAGGGAAAATAAAATAAAATAAAATTAAGTCCTACTTAAATAAAATTTATTTTATTGGTGCACAAGCCTAAATTATCTAAAATTTCAATTTTGAACAAAATTAGGTCTAATTTTATGCTTAAAATAAAATGAGCTATGTCCAAAAATTAATCTTGCCAATATGCAAATTAACAATGGATTTGACAAATGGGAGTTGGAAAAATAAATTAACCATCCAATGATAAAAAAAAATTTCCAACTTGCATACTTGTGTAAAATACCAAGATTACATCTTCCAATATGAATATTAATCAAATTTTACTCACAAGTAATTGAACTTGATGGATTTTAATCAACCAAAATGAAAAAAATCCAAACTTTGTTCAACATGGAATTTAGGGTTAGGGTTCCAATCATTTAAACCTTTAAAGATTAGAACTTTAACATTGTTTGGGAACTTAAAATTATAAGATCACAACAAGTTTTTGAAAGAATTGGTGTCCTTCCAACAAGTGTATTCTTCCGGTAGAGGGTTTAGAATTATTACGGAGCTAATTCTTCGATAAGGTCAAGTGATCGGAATGCCTAGGTGGAGGCCGTTTCCGATCAGTAATATCAATATACAATTGATGTTACAACTTAATCTTAACTGAACCCTTCGGGTCGAACCTGAAAAAACTGACAATCTAGATACTTTGGAAGCATCTAAGAAGATTGGTCAGAATCAAACAGACAATGTAAATGCTCAACCGATTACCCTACGTAGGTCGCAACGACAAAGATCTCAACCAGACAGATACCTCAGTATCGTCTTGACCGGTGATTAGGACATCCTAGTCATGGATGGTGATGAGCCGGCGACATACAAGCAAGCTATGACGAGCCCCAACTCTGCAAAATGGCAAGAGGCCATGAAATCCGAGATGGACTCCATGTTTGAAAATTAAGGCTGGGACTTGGTGAATTTTCCCGAGGGTTATACACCCATTGGTTGCAAATGGATCTTCAAAGTGAAGACAGACAAGGATGGAAATGTATCAATATACAAAGCTAGACTGGTGGCGAAAGGTTATAGGCAAGTCCACGGGATTGACTATGATGAAACTTTTCACCAGTTGCAATGCTAAAATCCGTCCGGATCATCCTAGCGATTGCTGCATATTACGATTATGAAATATGGCAAATGGATGTCAAAACCGCCTTCCTTAATGGAATTTTGGAAGAAATTGTGTATATGATACAACCAGAAGGTTTTGTCGATCCAGGCAACGCTGGAAAGGTTTGCATGATGAAGAAGTCCATTTATGGACTAAAGCAAGCCAGCAGAAGTTTGGTTTTATGATCGGAATGCCTAGGTCAAGTGATCGAAAAGCTAATTCTTCAGTAAGGTCAAGTGATCGGAATGCCTAGGTGGAGGCCGCTTCCAATCAGTAATATCAATATACAATTGATGTTACAGCTTAATCATAACTGAACCCTTCGTGTCGAACCCAATCGAATCACCGATCTGAGACGACGAATTAATCCAAAAGGATTTAATGAGTCAGCAGAGTTTTACGAATACAGACGTCGGAAATCGAGCCTAAGGCGTCGAGACCGAGCGTCACAAAATCACAAGAAACAAGTATGAGCGTAGCCGTAGCTAGGCTAGGCTATTTCATCGCAAGCCTAGGCGCACCATGTGTGTGCTAGGTGCACCATGGTGTGCTAGGCACTATCGCAGCCTAGGCGCGGCCTGGTAGCCTATCGCAAGCAATAGGCGCACTAGGCGCACCTAGCAAACCATCGCAGGCACCAGGCGCACCATCGCAGGCACTAGGTGCTGCGTGCGTGCGTGCCTGGCATGGCAGCACCATCGCAGGCACCAGGCGCACCATCGCAGGCACTAGGTGCTGCGTGCGTGCGTGCCTGGCATGGCAGCACCATCGCTGGCACCAAGTGCTAGCATGGGTGCCTGCCTAGCATTGGCGCAACATGTGTGCTAGCCTTCGCGTGGCAGCACCAAGCATCGCACCATGCATATGCGAGAGCCTGGGCGCCAGCATAGTGCTAGGTCACGCACAGCAGCCCAGCATCACCACGCACCAAGGCTGCTGTGTGATGCGTGGACGTGCGTGTGGTGCGAGGCCATTGCACGCTGTGCATGACTAGTGCGCATGGTGTGTGGCTAGTGCGAGAGATGCTGCGAAGGTGTGTGCGTGGTGTGCGAGGCAAAGGGGGCCAGCATGCGTGGCTCGCTAGCAGCGCGCATGCTGGGTGTGCGAGCATGTGCGAAGGGTGAAGCGTGGATGCGTGTGGTGACTGGGATGCTAGGGGCAGCACCAGCGCCAGCACGCACCAGCGCCCAGCACTGGCACGCACCAGCGACAAGCATCGCCCAGCACCAAGCAGCACTGCCTTGCTGGGTTGCGAAGGCTGCTGGTGGGCTAGTGCTAGCAAGGTTGGCTATGCTGGCAGTGCCAGCTGGCTGCCAGCCCAGTAGCATGCTTGAGGCGGCTTTGTGAGGAGAGTGGGGACCAAGGCTTTGGAAAAGCCTTGGGGAGCAAGGCAATGGTCCCCCTAACCCCTCCATGGTCCTCACCTAACCTTTTCTCTCCCTTTGACACTTGTTGCATTGTGATTGGATTTTTTTATTAATTTATTTTAGAAATAAATTAATTTGCAAATTTTCATTCTCCCACATTAGTTGGGGAATGAAGTTCAAGGGTTCATTTCCCTATAAATACCAAGCTTGGGTATTGGGAAATAAACAACCTTGAGTGGAATTAAAAAGGCAACTCTAAGAAAGAGTAAACCTTTGATTCGTAAAACTCATAGTTATTTTGTCCGGGTCTTGACTAACCTTCAAGACTTAGGACGCTTGGGTCGGGTCGAGGGTACGATCCGTCGGAGATCTCGTCTTTTCGGGATTTTAAAGTAAGAGATCTTTGGGAGCGAAGCACGCGTCAACGGTATAATTCTTGTTCTTAATCTTGTTTGATTAAGTTTAATATGCTTGTTAATTGCTTTAATTGAGGGGTGGGTCTTGGTGGGTTTCCTTCCGCGTAGTGTCGGGTCACTACGAAACCCTACAGTTTTCACACTTTATTGCAATTTATTTGCAAAATTTGTGAAAAACAAGTTTATGTGAAAAAATTGGTATATCAACTTAAGCACTAATAAAAACTCCATTATTATGCTCAAGGATATTTTAAAAGCAGTATATTAGTGATGTAAATGTGCATTTAATCTAACCTTGTAATGCTTGCATTAATCAAGGCTTAAAAAGAATTAAAATTTTCGTTCAAAAACGAAAAACCCCAGAAAAATTAGGTTTCTGGTTCGAATTTGGCTTCTGGACGGTTCTAAAAGGGTTGAATCTGTTCCAGAATGTCGATTCCACCCAAAAATCAGTATTTTTCAGCCAAAATCCGAGTTCGACATCCAAATTGAAAATAAAATCGAGTTTTAAAATTAATTAAAACGAGCATCTAATCTAATTAGAAGAACATGAACCAGAAAAATAAATTCTTTTAAAACACCTTAATTAAAAAATAATTGCAAAAATTAAAAGGAGCGTGGCTCCGATACCGCTGTAGGGTTTCGTAGTGACCCGACACTACGCGGAAGGAAACCCACCAAGACCCGCCCTTAATTAAAACAATTAAAAAGCATATTAAACTTAATCAAACTAGATTAAGAACAAGAATTATACCTTTGACGCGTGCTTCGCTCCCAAAGAGCTCTTAATTCAAAATCCGGAAAACACGAGATCTCCGATGGATCGTACCCTCGACCCGACCCGAGCGTCCAAAGTCTTGAAGGTTAGTCAAGACCCGGACAAAAATAACTATGAGTTTTACGAATCAAAGGTTTAATCTTACTTAGAGTTGCCTTTTTAATTCCACTCAAGGTTGTATTCTCAAAATCTCAACCAAGTGGGTATTTATAGAGAATGGGGACTTGAACCCCCTTTTTATGATCAATGTGGGATTATGTGCAATTGCAATAATTTATTTAATTCCAAAATAAATAGTTAAGCAAAAGCAATCACAAGGAAACAAGTGGTAAGAGGAGAGAATGGGTTAGGTGAGGACCATATCCCATGGGGGGACCATTGCCTTGCTCCCCAAGGGAAGCCTAGAGGCTTTGGTCCCCACCTCTCCTAAACCGCCACTCACAAGGAAGCTGGGCTGGCTGCCAGCTGGTACTGCCAGCACGCCCAGCCAGCTAGCACTAGGCTGCCTAGCAGCTCCCTCGCATGTACAACACGCCCAGCGATGCTGCTCGCTAGCTAGCCAGGCGATGCTGCCTGCTAGCTAGTGATGGCTGCTGGCACGCATCACCATCGCACACACACGCTAGCACATCCAGCACTCCCTCCCATCCTTTGCATTCCCATGCCCTTGCACTCCATGCCAGCCAGCCTTTCACGCACGCAAGGCCTAGCATGCGTGCTGCTAGCGAGCCAAGCATGCTGGGCGATGATGGGCGACAGTGCACACGCACACGCACACATGCATGTGCCTAGCACTACGATGGTGCTGTGCGTGGTGCCAGGCTTGTGATGGTGCCTGGCCTGCGTGCTGCGATGCCTTCCACGCACATGCTCACGCACACATTGCCCAACATGGTGTTCTGCTTGTGCGAGGGGCATGCGATGGTGCCTAGCACCCTAGCACGCATGGCGAGTGCCATGCGAAGGCACGCATGTGCGCAGGCATGCTGGTTGCGATGGTGTGCTATGGTGCGCATAGCACTTGCGATGGTGTGCTATGGTGCGCATAGCACTTGCGATGGGCTGCGATGGTGTGCTATGGTGCGCATAGCACTTGCGACGGGGCGCCTAGCACACCTAGTGTGCTTGGGCTTGCGCCTAGCCATGCTAGGTGCATGCTAGCCTGAACTAGCCTAGTATCCACATGGCTAGGCCAGTGTGGTGCTAGGGCTATGTTCATACTTGTTGCTTTGTGATTTCGCGACGCTCGGTCTCGACGCCCTAGGCTCGATATCCGACGTCTGTATTCGTAAAACTCTGCTGACTTATTAAATCCTTTCGGATTAATTCGTTGTCTCAGATCGGTGATTCGATTGGGTTCGACCCGAAGGGTTCAGTTAAGATTAAGCTGTAACATCAATTGTACATTGATATTACTGATCGGAAGCGGCCTCCACCTAGGCATTCTGATCACTTGATCTTACTGAAGAATTAGCTCCGTAATAATTCTGAACCCTCTATCGGAAGAATACACTTGTTGGAAGGACACTATTCCTTTCAAAACCAAGAGTGGGATGTATATGCCTAAGAAAGACCTAGAAGAACTTGTCTACACTTTAGATCCATATAGCAGTAATATTGGTTAAAGAGTGAGACTTGATACTGATGATGACAATGTAGAGGATTATGTTGTTGGTAGTGGTGCTTACCGTTCAGGTAGCGTCCCTCGAACAGATAGTGTGAAAATAGCAAAGGCAGAAAAAAGAAGACCTAAAAGGGGATCAAGCTCTGAACAAGTTGCAATGGATTAAGGTGAGTATCTTAAAATCCGTACCAATCAAAATGAGTGGTTTGACATGAATCGATATAAAGAACAACTGGAATTTGAACGAGCAAAAAAGAGAGAGGGAAGGAAAAACAACTTGAAATTGAGGCTAAGCATTTTTAAATTCAACTTAAAAAGAAAAAAAATAGAAACTAGAAAAATTGAAGGTTGATTGGGATATGCTTCAGCCTTTGCTATCAAAAAATCCAATAACTCTAGAAGAAAAGAAGCTCAAATGTCGATTAATCAACGAGATATATGACAATATAGTTAAGGTTTACTCATTAAATGTTTTTTTAATTAATTATGTTAGTTATGGTAATTTCATCTTCTAGTATTTCAATGTTGTTTTAAGTTATTGTGAACTAGTATTGTATTTTAATGTTCTAGTACACGTTATTTAATTTTCTGCTGTGTTGTCGACAAATCAGATCAAAATGTATTATTAATCAATGTTATTTGCAGTGTGTTGTCCATCAATGTGTCATCAACATGTTGCCAGTGTGCTATCATGTCTTACTTTTTGTATTTGTTTTCTTTTTCCATTGATGAATCTTTATCAACTTTATTGACGGTGTTCGTTTTTAGATGTGGTGTCATTATCAATTAATTTGAGCCATACACGTATTTAGATTGTCATTATAATGCACATAACCCCCATATCGTTATATAAATAGTACACATATCTACAAAACCTTTCTACACAACCATATTATATATGAAGTATAAAACACCTCGCCCCACCCATCTTTCCCCACCCACTCACACATGCTCAATATAACAAAATTTAAGTACAATGTTGTTTGAAAGAAGCTCAAGTACAAGTTCCTCAAAAGAAAACTCATATTAACAAATTGATAAGATTATTGACAATTTTTATACTCATCATTTACCTATTCTATTTTAACCCTCTTCACCTCAAATATATCATAGGAATGAAAATGTAAGTGCTGGGGTACAAGAATTTAGAAAGGATGAAATCGTAAAGAAGGCCATGAACGTCTTTAAAATATTACTTCGTGGTATACAACATTAATATGTTTCATCGCAGATTCAAATGCACAAATATGTTTTACAGCATATCATGGACGTTGTTGTTGATGATGACAGGTGGTTGCAACAAAGACCAGATGCCAGTGGAAGGTTGGAGTTGTCTCCTTTGCAAAAAAATGCATAGCGGCTATAAGAATGTTAGCTTACGTAATGGCCACGAATCAAGTTAATAAATATCTACAGCTAGGCTAAACCACTGGTAGAAAGACATTATCAAAATTTTGTGAAGAAGTCATTAAACACTTCATCGAGAACATTTGAGGGGTCCCGCAGACGAAGACTTGCGAAATATTGTCCAATAAAATGAAAGTCTTGGGTTCCTTGGTATTGTAGGAAGTGTTGATTGTATGCACTGGGAGTAGAAATATTGTCCGGTAGCTTGGTAGCTCAATATTAAGCATACCATGGCATGAGTACCCTTATCCTCAAAGTTGAGCGCTGGTTAAAATCTATGGATTTGACACATGAATTTTTATAGCATTATAGGATCGTGTAATAAACTAAACGTTTTGTACCGTTCACCCGTATTTGATGATTTTCTACATGGGCGAGCACCTCGCTCCTATACAGTTCATGGTAAATGACCATCAATATATGGGGTATTACCTAATAGATGATATTTTCCCTAATTAGGATACATTCATCTAAGGAATTACATACTCATAAACTGATGAGCAAAGACTATTTAATTTGTAGCTAAGAAAGTTACGGCTTAGAAGGATATTGAACGAGCTTTTAGTGATTTACAACTACAATTTGCAATTATTTGACAACCATGCCTTGCTTGGGACGAAGATATATTGAGCAACATAATAATAACTTGTTTAAATATGCATAACATGATAGTGGAGGATGAAAGAGATTCATATGTCTGTTATGACAGACATTCATATGAAAATGTACCTCGTGGGAGGTTAACAACAAGAGATAGTATAAGTGTCGCGTCGGTGAATAATGATGAACCATTCCAATACAATGTAACGCGATTATACAACTTGGACTTGTATGTGGCAACGTGAGATGCATTACGTGATAGATGTACACATGCAGTACTAAAAACATATCTAATACAACACATATGGCAACGATATGAACGAAACAATCAAGTATTATTTGTTTACTTGATTGTATTCCTAGCTTCATGAAATGTTGTTTAATTACTAGTGTTGCCAACGTGTTATTTAAGCTAAAGCTTGTATTCATGTACCGTTTTAATAGCGTTTAAATTTATTGTAGCCAGGATTGTATTCAATGCTAATCATCTATATCAATCTGTTTAAAATTTATATATATAGTTAAGTACATTAAAAAGCATACTTATTTTTTATCGATCAATAAAAACTTTAATCCCTTAAAAGTTTATATTTTCCGTAATTACAAAACTAAATGTAATTAATATTTGGGATTTTTCATTTGGTACCATTTTACTGTAGGCTTTTGCATTTGCTACCAAATTTCTTTATGGATTCCACATGGTACCACTATAAAATTGTAATAATTCTCTACCATAACATTCTATCAATTTATTTTGTGTTTTCGAATTTGGGTGCCACAAAAATTATTCGGTTAAGGTTTTAAAGGGATGTTTAAATACTTAAGGTTCAAATTTGATGTCAAAATTAGGAAAAAAAAGCTTAAATATGCATCAATTTACGTGAAAGAAAGATGTCTCAATTTACATATTTCGATTTGTTTCGCGCAAATAAAAAATGTCTGGCTAAAGTTTTGGGGGTCATTATGACCTTTAAGGATCAAATTTTGAAATCAAAATTAGAAAAAAAAAATAAAAAAGAAAAAAAGGATCACAAATGCCCTAAACTATTGTTTTATTTAACAAGATGTTATGAAAGAAAATTAGTCAAATTACAATGGTACCATGTGGAATAAATATAAGAATTACCTACCAAATGGAAAAGCCTAAGGTACAATAATGTACCAAATGGAAAAGTTCAAAGTACAATGGTAATGAATTTAGTTTTGAACTTTTTATTTTGATGAATGATTTTCGTATAAATATCTTGATCGTAATTATTTATTTAGGTTAAATAATGTTATTTAATAATTAATTGAGAGTATATTTTAGTATACGTGTGAGAGAGAAAGTGTGTTGGGATATAGTAAAATAATATAAGAGGGGAGGGGGTTGGTATACTTTTTTTTATGTGGGTTGATTCTTTTGGAAAAAGTATATTCCCTCTAATTATAATTAAGTGCAACAATTACCATAAATGGGTGAGTTCAATTATGTGCAACAAACCCATTTCCTTCGTTATTTGGCAAATATTTACCCCCTAAAATTGCCAAAATACCCTCGTCAAAAAAATTAAAAATCTGATTAACTTCACATAATCTTAATTACCCTGATCTAACCTACAACATTACAATACTACTTAATCAAATCATTCCCACCAAAAATTCATCCCATCTCCTCACCTACTTGCATTCAATGTGTTTTCTTCCCATCTCCTCAACTACCTGCATTTACTCCCATGGATGCCTTCATTTAGGGTTTTTTTTTTTTTTTTTTTTTTTTTTTTTTTTTTTTTTTTTTCATACCCTAGTTTGCACCCCACTATAAATTCAAGTGGTCCTGCCCTCTTCTCTTCTTCGTCACTTTCTGAAACCCTAGATCTACTTCTCTTTGCTCTCTCTCGCAATTTCTGTCAAACCCTAACATGAGTTCCTCCAAAAACATCAAGATCGAGCCTTTTGTGACGATTTATTCACCTATAACACCATTACTCAGGCTCAAAAGAAGGAATGGAGTTCCTCTGGTGGTAGAAAGGGCAAAGCTAAGAAGGGTGAGGGAAAATTGCCTGTAATTCGAAGGGTTTCTTATCATGAAATGAGGAAGATCTATGGTGTAGGTGCCAAAATTCGTGAGATCCCTGATGATGAGGTCCTTCCTGTTGTCGGTGAGGCTAAGGTTGAGGCCACTACTATTTTTGATGCAGTGGTGGTCTACGCGCCACCTAAAGAGGTTTTTCCTCCACCTCCTGCTGGTGGATCTGAGGTAGATCCCTGAAGGGCGTTAGAACGGTCGCACATTCTACACTCATTTAAACACATTTATAAGCAAACATCTCACAAACCAAGTACAATGATAAGTAAGAGTTCGGCCCACAAGGAACGGGATATAATCGTTAAAGATCTTAACACGCAAGCTAATTCGAAGACTATTGTTGGTTGGGGGTTCGTCAAGTAGACAAACAAGCTATTGTTCTAAATCAAGTAAATAAAAGCACTAGGGAGCGAGATCTACTCAACCATGACAATCAAGCATATTGGGAGCAAATAGAGACAAGAGATAACATGGACTACATGTAAGACCAACTTCATGCAAGAAAACAACTCACACTCCTAAACTTAGTTCCCTCATTAGTTTAGAAATAGGAGTTAAATAATCAAATTTTCAATAAGTAATGACATACTTAATCTACATTCCCATGTCAAAATAAGCATATCATGCCATCAAGCTCAAAATCAAGGGTAGCTAATCCTATCATAAAGAACTAACAAGCAATCTCATGCAATCAATTTAATCACAATTTAAACATCAATACTTCTCCCAAATTCACTTAATTACCATTAGGTTGAGTTTCACCCAACCCCTAGCAAAGAGGACTACTCACAACTCATTGTGAGTAACATGCAAAGTTCACAGTTAGGGTTCTAAGTAATTCTAAAATTGGGGAAAACTGATTCACTATGAATAAAACTAACATGCAACAACAAATTATCAAGATCAAAAGAGATTCAAGTGACTTAATTGCAATAACAAAATAAAATCAGAAAATAAGTAGAGATAAGTGAAAGAAATTACTAATTGAAGCTTCAAATGTTGAGTACAAAGGCTGAAATTCTGAGAATAATCTTTAAAACTTGCTTCTACAATGATTAATTTGAGAGTTTCTAAACTAAAATTACCAAAGATAATTGTTTCTAACTAAGAGAAAGTTTCTAAATACTATGCTAAGACTGCTATCCTCAAAATGAACCAAAGGGGTAGTATTTATACTCCTCGAATTACATAATTTAATCCGTTAAAACTAATCCGGATTCCTAGTCAGGAGCGCCCGTTCCAGAAATAAGAGCGCCCACTCCAGAAACTTGCACGCCAGCTCCCCTGTTCTTCAACTCATGGTAGATTCAATATATCAGGGAGGAGCGCCCGCTCCTCACAAGGTGCGTGCTCGCTCTTCTTATTTCAGACTGAGGCAGATTCTATCAGAGTAGCTAGGAGCGCCCGCTCCTTTGTGAGTGCACACCCACTCCTGCTGTTGATGGCTAAAATAACTTGTGGTGTAAGGTGCAGGAGCGGCCGCTCTGGAAGAGGTGCACGCTCGCTCTTTCTAATCTCATAAATGTGGCAGATTGTTGAGTTCTTGCAGGAGCGCCTGCTCATGGAGAGGTGCACACTCGCTCCTCCGAGAGCGTCTTCTCCTTCTTCATTCTTGCTCCATCTTAAGTCCTTATAGAGCTATTTTTGTGCCAAAACTTAACCTACACCTGCAAATCATGTACACAAACAGACAAAGAGAGGGAAAAACAAAAATGCAAGAATTATATACAAAAGGGGTTAGAAAGAGGGGAAAAGAATACAAAATCGGGTTAAAGTCACCACTTATTAAATAAACCACTTATCAAATCCCCCCAAGCTAGCCAATTTCTTGTGCTCAAGCAACTCACATAGCACAAAACAACCCAATAGATTAGTTCGCTCAAAGAAAAGCACATGCATAGATAAAAGAATCCTTAAGCAATAAAACTTGAGCATGAGGTATATGCCTAAGATCAACCACGGTCATGACTAGCCAAGTTCTAGCTAACCTTCCCAAAAATACTCAACTTAAGCCTATTCAACAAATCTTACCGCGTCCCCATCACAAAGTTCAAGTCCCCCTTAATGGTAGTGTCTCATGACTCCTCGAAGGAGCCGGAAAAAATAAATATAGCGGGTTTTAAAACACTCAACATCTCAATAAAAAATTACCCTCTCCATATGCTTGTGAACCAACTCCCTCCACTGACGATGGCTTCAACTACTCTTTCTAACAATACACAAAAATGCGAGGATTTCGACACCAAGTTAAGGCATAGAAGAAAACTAAAAGAGCTTGCATTTGATTCCAAGCTAAAATGTAATCCATTAACAACAATCCCTAAGTAGGGCTCTAAATTTGATCTCCAAATACAAATCGTGATCATACTATAAGAAAAAATGCACCCCCAAGCTTGTTTATTGCTAGTGACTATTTATCACATCTCTTTTCCTTTTTTTTTTCTTTTTTTGTCTTTTTTTGTCTTTTTCTTTTTTTTTTTATTGAAAACTTGGTATACAAAACCAACTACTATTTACAATGAACAAGGAAAGTGCACTTAATAAAACTAAAACCGGATGCCTTAACCTACAACTATGCATATACACCTTGTGGAACAACCTTCATTAATAAAAGAGTAGTTTAAGCCGCGATCTTTGGAGTTGGAGCTCAAGTTCTCAATCTAGGTACTAATTTAAGGAGGATCCTTGCCACTCATTTAAAATGTTGATGGCTTGAAAAATATAAAACCTCACTTTTTAGGACAAATGTGGGATCAAATACTACCTTTCGGGGTTCAGTTCCTTCGAGACGGGCGACACCATCTTACCACAAACCTAAACTTTAAGTCTCATACATTCGGTAAGGTTATTCTCACACTAGCCTAAACTAGCCAATTCTATGTTCAACCAAGGGCATCTAAACCATGCTCGAAATATTATTACAAAAGGAAAGCAAGTATCTACCACATACAATCCAATATATCATTGCGAACCAATCAAAGGCAAAATAAATTTTCATTTTTTTCAAATCTCATTTGTCTTCTTTTTTTTTATTTTTTTTATTTTTTTTATTTTTAGGCAGAAGGGAGATAAGAAAACTACATAAAGAATTTGGATATTAGAGATTCGAATATTACGGAAAAGAAGAGGGAGGAAAGGAAGAAATTTAGATAATAGGGTTTTTGATTTTTGGGGAAAAGAATCAACTCATCATTCATCAAAATCATCATAAAAAATATCATCATCAAAAGAGACTAAGAGCAAACCAACCATGCCATGCATTCAACCATCAATATAACCAACCATAAATAGACCAAAGCTAAGATAGAAGAAAGACGCTCTAATGCACACAAACAATGGAGAAGTGAGGCAAACACATCAATATGCAATCTTTCTAGCCTAGGCGTGCCATATCATCATGAAAAGAACAATGACAAACCTAAAGTAGGCACGCCATCTAGAACATAATACAATATAAAGCCAACCACAAGTCTCAAAGGCTAAACCAAGCCTCAAATGCCAAACATTCCACATCTAAACTCAAACTTCTCAATATATGCACAAAATAGCGTTAAAAATAGGCACATACAATATCAAAACTAAGAACCACCCCCATGCACAAAGACCTCATGACCCCCCCCAAGCTAGACACCTGCTTACCGTTCCCGAACTAAATCGCACACAATGAGAAACATCTCCCTCCCAAGCTAGAATTTGACACCGGCCTCGGTGTTACAAAAAATGGGAATGAAGAAGAGGGAACGGTAAATACAAATGTCTACATGCTACTCCCATCATCCTCTCTTGGTGGCGATGACATGTAGTTGTAATTCGGATCTACATCGCCGAAATAAGAGGGATGATCTACGTAGAGACGAAGAACATAGTTGGGCAATTTCGGTAGTGGCCGAAATCCGGTGCACTACTCACACCCCAACCACCATCATACCCGGGTGGAAACTCGAAGTATCCCCTTAAGGGGTGGTCATCGATCTCCTCGGGAATCATATTACCACTAGTCTCGGGGACGTGGTAATAAGAAGGGTCCCCTTTAAAATCACAACCCCCTGGTTGTGTATAATCGTAGGGAGGATAGGATCGTAGCTTCGAAATGGAGCTACGAGGTCCTTGCCAATAGGAGTAGGTGGGTTGGTTGTTGTTCTAACCCGGAACCGGCCCTTCTTGAACAGGGCGGTATGGATAGTTGACATAGGGAAGAAAGTCTTCCCTTTTAACTTGGTTTTGATAAGACATTTCTAACACATAGCTTTGGTACTCATTTTCTTGTAGAATTCTTTGGTTGGTTAGGTTTATTTGGTTGAAAGCTGACTTTAGGTCGAAAGAGGAAGAAGAAGAGGAGGAGCCGCCCATAAATCGAGGAACTTATCTTTATTGTTTCTACGCTTTTACTTGCAATTTTCTTGCTGTTTGATGATCTAACATACGGTTCTTTTTGCAGAAACCGAAAAATGCTTCTAGAAGACAAAACGCCTGCGCGCTCTACAGCTCAGTTAAAAAAGGATAATGCAGAGAGAAGAAAGGCCCAGCTGGCTGCCAAGGATCAGGTATTTTTGCATGCCTTAATCTTTCTTCACTTTGCCATTTTTTTTATATAGACGGTTATCCAGGATGGAGACAAGGGGCCTCCCAGATACCAAACTGATTAAATGGAAGTTTGAAGACGAGACCAAAAGTTTGGTCAAGTCAAGGTGGGTGTCTTCCTCTCAGACGGTTCCTGATCTTCCACTTGGGAAGTGTTTAGGGTAAAAATTACCCATGACAAATGGACCAATCTGGACCTGCCACGTGTCCACCATGTAGGCCAATCAGCGTCCGCCACTTGTCACCATAAGAGGTCCAACATGGACTAATCAGGACACGCCACGTGGCCTCCCATATGCCAAATAGGCAAAATGGCCACCGAGGCCTAAAGTCCGAGAGAAGCCCAATTTGCCCTGGTTAACCTAAACCTAGGATTGGCACGCTTCTTAAGACTATAAATACTTAATTAATCCTCAATAAAGGGGATTCAGAAATTAATGACTCTCACCTAGAGAAAACCAAAACACATTGATCACTCCTCCCCTAGAGGAACCAGATCTCCTACCTTTACTTTCCGCATTTATCACTCCTCAAACAAGTACTAACTTGATCGTCGGAGGCAGAGCTCCTACCACAAGGAGTCTCCGTTTGTTTAGCAGGTACAAGCGCACGGATCCAGTCTCGGAATTGTAACTCTCCCGCAGGACATCAAAAAACCCCGAAACATTTTGGCTCCGTCTGTGGGGAGAGTACTTTCGAGATGGCATCATAGTCTGTACCGATTCTAAGTGACAAGCGTCCCATGGACGACCCCCTGGTTCAGTCGGACCAGGACACCGACAATGAAATCGATGTCGAGACTCACACGACCCCCGACGGGTCCCTTAGAGCTCGACGTACCCGTCCCACCGCCTGAGCTCTACGTCTGATTTTCAAGACAGTCTCCACCATACCTCCATGAGGTATTCAAAATCTAACCATGAGAGTCAGATAGGCGGCACTCACCCTCACAAAAGTGTGCTAACACTCACAGGGTACAGCCGACATAGTTCTTGCCCATGCTAAATTAATAGACCAGGCGACAATATAAGCAGTCGGCCAGGTCTAACCAACCCCGATTAAAGTTACATGCGCCTAGCATGACACTCAATGGGTACAGCCGGTAGAAGACCAGCCTCCGAGCATCCGGCTTGGCGGCCAAGTACTGCATGCGTCATACGAACAGATGTTGGGAGTCGGCTGGTATACTTATTAAATCATTATTATGATTTTACAAAAAAATAAAAATAAAAGAAGGTATGCAAAGTTAGGCCGCCTAATACCACCTTGTATATGTATACAACGTAGGTAAACATGGAATCAAGCGCTGACTACTTCATATCATTACGTGAGAAGCACATTGCTAGCCACACGTCACTTAGACCAACTAGGCGGCAAAGTCCCATGTGATCATAACAAGGAGGCGACTCTTCAAGTGACAAGGCACAATACCAAGGGTATATAAACCAAGGCATGTGTCGTATAACATGGAGACCAAACAAGACTTACATGATAATAACCGTCGCCCACTAAACACTCAGCTTTTGAAACGATTCGCAAATGCTAGGTGGAGTAATGGCCCTTATGCTTCTTGAACAAACCGACACCCAGGCTTTGTTCTTCAAAGCTAGTAGGCGGCAATCGGCTCCAACTCAGCCACAAAGCAGTTGGCCTACTAGCTCTAAAATAGCTGGAACTCTTTAATGAGGGCCATAGACGCTAGCATACAATCGACTCTCAAAACGTTGTGAGCATTACACCCTTGAAACCGAAAATGGATACTTAAGGCACCTCTCTTAGTTCTCAAACTAATCAAAGTATCATCCAACATCACCTTTGCCAAACCTTTCTTGACATAGCACAAGCAATCGGCATCAAGATGGTAATTTAACCAGCCGACCAATATATGTTGTTGCGCATGCTACTACTGCTCTTCATACTTGCACTGGTAGTGGAAAGCTTGCCCAAACATGCAAATTTGGTGAACACGATGCCAGCTACTAACACGAATGGTTTCGATGCAAGTGTGGTATGAGCAGGCGACAAGTGGGAGAACAACAGGTGCTCATATAAAGAAACAAGAACACCCCATGAGCAGTCGGTTGGTGCAACGCATCCGGCCATGCTAACGATGAAATGCAAACAAACGGCCATCTCCAACTCAGTCCCAGCTAGAGGCACTAAAACAGCCGGCCTTCACAATGGTTTTGTTAAATGCATCCAGTCGCTAAAAACAGCCGGCCTAGTATCAGCCAACTAAGCGGCAGTAATGATTAAATCAGGTGGCCCTTGCAACCAAAGCAATGATTAAACGACTAGTCATGTAAAAGCAAGCGACACCTAGGCATCGTTCCTCAAGCTATCAAGCAAGAGGCAGCCAACCATGTTAAAGCAGGCGACCTTTACAACAAACACAACAAGTGTACGTATAGCTTGGTTGGTTAAATTTAAACAACTAGCATCAAGTGTACGTATAGCATCAAGTATAAGATGTTTGACAACACGCCGCAAAACAACCAGCCTAATTCGAGCCATCAAACAGCCGGTGATAAATGAGGATAGCCTTGAGAAAGCTAGATGAATTTGAAGAAATGGCGTTTGTGTAACACTCCTAAAAAGATTGCGGTACGACGCTAACAAACAAGTCCTCGTAACCATGAAAGAAGCCGGCATGCTCCACATGTAACCTCAAGCTAAGTGATTCTTGAATCTCGAAGTATCATGGGAAAACAACAGAATATCAAACGACACTCCAAGAACAAGCGACTCTAAATGCCGAGTCGAATGAGTTCGTGTGTATGTACAAAGTAGGCGGCTAGGCGGCTGTATGTATGTAGGGGAAGCACTGTACCACCGGCTGTTAAGCCATCAAGAGAAGCTAACAAACCCCCTTTTTCTCTCATACAAGCAGCAGCATCATACCATCAATAACCATTATGGTGATTAATACAAGCGACAAGCGTATGATTGAGTGTGCACCGTTCACACTTAGTGTATGAAGACCATCTAGATATGGCGATGGGCGAGTAAACTCACCTTGTGGGAGCAGCCAGATGCCGACACTCTTTAATGAACAGCGGCTAATATATAATTGGCAAGAACGCTATGAGGACAGCCGACACATCATGGCAAAATAAACCGGCCTTATCACCAATTGTATCACTTGCCTAGCTTACCAACTAAATTGCTGAGAGCCGATGGCATTCAGCCCAGCCCCAGCCAGGCGCATGTGTTAAGTACAACGACTCACCTAAAACAGTCGGCACTTGGTTGAAAAGGCATGAGCTCAAACTCAAACTCAAGTAAAATGCAAGTAAAATGTTGAACTCAAACTCTCGGTTGCCGGCTGCGCACCTTGGTTATTAATGGTGTCCGAAACCGTTTAACACCAAAAAGTTCCTTGTTTGAGAATGTGCAAGACGATATCTCAATGTCGAACTTCAAGCTAGCTCTAATAAAGCAGCATATGCGAGAACGAGAGAATGTTATGCATGGCTGGATACGCAAGATGGGTATGGACGCCTGAATTTGAGAAGTCGTTTGTAAATTTTCAGAATAGATGGCCCTTGTTGCCAGTCCACCATTGAGGCGCCAGCACAAGACAAGCCGGCCTTAGGCTACAGCCGGCATTAGTGGTTGAGCACAGAGATGCACCTAGCTAGTCAAGCCTTTGGCTGTTTAACTACACCTAGTGTCCTCGCTAAACTAATTAAAGCAGGCGTCAAAATACATGGCTCCCAACTGCCTCAATACAGCCAGCTTTATGACACCTATGCTTGAACAACCGGCTCCTAGGCATCGTTCCTCAAAGCTAGCAGGCGGCAGCCAGCCCCAATCCACTAAGCACCTGGCCTGCCAGCTCTAAACAGCCGGCTGTTACACGAAAGAAATTATCATCAAGAAAATTATCATGGGTACGAGTACAACTAGCATCATTATGCTAAGCCCAACATCATCATGATCGTGCATCGTGATTTTGAAGCTGAGAAGATTGGATGTCTTGCCAAATGAAAGCAAGCGGCATGCCGAATGTCTGGTGGTATGATTATCATGGTTTCGTAGCCTTGGTTTAGGCGACCTTAATCATTATTATGATTTAAAAAAAAAAAAATTAAAAAAAAAAAAAAAGTATAAGATGCCCTAAAAAATGTTGCCTAAGGTTCTTAAACCCGGCAGCATAGGCGGCACTCTATTGAAGACCGTCTTTCTTCGTGGATTACCTCCACTTGTTTGCATGACAGTCTAGTAGGAAAGAAAAGCGGCATGAATAGTAGCGACCCCCTATACAATGAAGTCTCGTAGCTATGAAAGCAACAGACTCTCATTAATAACACCATCCATCCTTTATGGAAGGGAACTAGGTGATCCATCTGCTCTAATACTTGAAATGATTTCAATACTTCATACTGATTCAGAGGGGCATGCCACTTGTACCTTTACAGTTGGCTACTCTCCATTTAGTATTTTACTCTTATCTTCAGAGGGGCATGCCGCCTGTACCTTTACAGTCGGCTACTCTCCATTAAGTATTTTACTCTTATCTTCAGAGGGGCATGCCGCCTGTACCTTTACAGTCGGCTACTCTCCATTGAGTATTTTACTCTTTATCTTCAAAGGGGCATGCCGCCTGTACCTTTATGGTCGGCTACTCTCCATTGGTTATTTTACTCCACCAGAGGGGCATGCCGTCTAGACATACAGTCGGCCACTCTCCATAGAAGAGGGACGACTGTTTCCAAAACAGACAACCCCCCCTTATACTTAGCTAAAAAAGATTAGGGCCAGGCCGACCATGTGCCTAAACAAGCGGCTGCCCTCTTCTTACTTAGCACCTACGTTCGCCAAGAACTAACCAAGGCCACAGGCCCGATGATCAGCCCAGGCGCCAGGCCGACTAATCCTCCCTTAAAATTAAACTAATACGACCTGTCCCAACATAATAGCAGGCGTCCGGCGGCATCCCTCCGGATGAAATTCGTCCCAGAGAGCAGCTCCCTTTTGGGTGGAACATTGCTCTATAAACTAAGTACACGGCACCTAGACGACTGTCCCCAAGGACAACCACGTAGCCGTTTTTGAGACAAGGATAACTCTATCACTAACCAAACCAGTTGTAGCAGTTGACATCTGAGTCGGATGACCCCCTGTATTACTTGGGATAAATGCAGGGGGTACCTCTTGAGTTAATAGCCAACAAACATTAGCGAATCAAAAGGTTCAGCCGGCCTCCGCCGCCTGGTACCTTTACTACTCAAGCAGGAGTGACCGCGACTGAGTAACACCAAAGTCAACTCATAGGCACTCCCTCAAACTTTGTATGGAACCTAAAAGGTTTGAGTAGACCGCCTGTTTTTTGGCAAACAGGGGAACTCAAACCCCTATTCCTACTAGGTAACCACTCCTTGGGTTAATATCCAACAAACATTGGCGAATCAAGGGGACTATCCGGCCCCCGCCGCCTGGCTTTCCTACTACTCAAACAAAAGAGGCCAACGGCCGAATAATGCTAAATGCTTACCCCTTGTGCAATAGTTGACAGTCCACCTGATCAGGGGCTATCTGCATAGTGGGGCAAAGAATCGGCATCTGTCTAGTTCGGCGGCAATCATTATTATGATTGATTAACCTTGAAAATGTCATACCGCCCAAGGTATCAAAATTTTCTAAGTTAATCAATTCCATCTCCCATTAGATATAGACAAGATGCCGACCTAGCAAATGTTTGAGGGTCTAACTTTCGAAAGGAGCAATCCCTCCTGGAAAGAGAAATTACTCCTTCCGAGGGAAAATGTTTAGGGTAAAAATTACCCATGACAAATGGACCAATCCGGACCTGCCACGTGTCCACAACGTAGGCCAATCAGCGTCCGCCACTTGTCACCCTAAGAGGTCCAACATGGACTAATCAGGCCACGCCACGTGGCCTCCCATATGCCAAATAGGCAAAATGGCCACCAAGGCCCAAAGTCCGAGAGAAGCCCAATTTGCCCTGGTTAACCTAAACCTAGGATTGGCACGCTTCTCAAGACTATAAATACTTAATTAATCCTCATTAAAGGGGATTCAGCAATTAATGACTCTCACCTAGAGAAAACCAAAACACATTGATCACTCCTCCCCTAGAGGAACCAGATCTCCTACCTTTACTTTCCGCATTTATCACTCCTCAAACAAGTACTAACTTGATCGTCGGAGGCGGAGCTCCTACCACAAGGAGTCTCCGTTTGTTTTGCAGGTACAGGCGCACGGATCCAGTCTCGGAATTGTAACTCTCCCGCAGGACATCAAAAAACCCCGAAACAGGAAGGGTCGTCTGACCGTCGGTGGGAAGAGCATCAAAAATTTTAGTCTTACGATAGACCTCATAGGAAAGTCGGGCGCCTCTGATGTGCCAAGGGTGGCAAGCCACCCAATGCTGCAAGTGGTTCTGCAGTGGTTGAGGGCAATGCAAGCCTTCAACATTTTTCCCAAGGTACTCCCTTTGATCTTCCTTGGCCCATGCAGGTCAAGTCACACTCTGAAGGTTCTTCAGGTAGCCGACAGTCTATTGGTGGCGCCTATGTTGATTATTCACTAAATCTACCTTATGCTGCAGATCAATCCCCTAGATGGCCGGATGTGCAACAGTTCTCCAAGACCATGCTGGGGTCAATCTCCAAGGAGGCCATCCCTAGGGTGCATACGTTCAATGTTGAAAGCATCCTTGCCTTGCTGTATGAGGTCTCTTACCTTAACTCAAACCCTTAGATATTTTACTTTGTAAAATACCGGTTGGGTGTCTAACATGCCATTTATAAAATATATGTTGAGGGTTGATGGGCTAAAGAAGTCGTATGCTCGCAAACAGGAAGAGGTAAGGGCTGCCAAAGTTCGGGTGTTCGATTTTGCTGATGTTGCTTAATATCAATGTACAATAAATGACCTTGAGACTAAGGCTGAGTTATTGACGTAGGAGAGTCCATCAGGCAACTAACGTCTGCACTGGATGAGGTGAATAAGAAAGCCTTTGATTTTGAGGCGGCGCTCAAGAACGCCTAGTCAGATCTCAAGGCTTTGGAGGGTGCTGACAAGGAGAATACCACTCTCCGGGCAGCCGTTGATCGTTGAAAAATGAGCTTTCCCAAACAAGGACCAATCATCAAGCGGCTTTGGAGGCTGAGCAAAATCGGCTCATTACGGAGAACGAGGAGGGCTGCGAAAAACGCATGAAAATGGCGTGGGACCTCGTTCATTTGGGATACGAGTGGGGGGTCTTTGCTTTGAGGTACAAGTATGCTGATCTTGTTCTTACCGCAAGGGCTGAAGGGGAGCCAGAGCCCGAGCCGTTTGACGTCTGGGCCAACAAAGATGAGGAGGGCTCTAAGGAAATAGAGGAAGAGAATCAAGTAGATGAAGCACCAGTCAACTTTGCTCTTCCTCCGCCTGATCAGAATGCTAGTGCACTCCCTTCTGGGCAGGAATCATCGGTGGCCCCGCCTCAGCAAAATTAAGCTTATTTATTTTTTTATCGGCCTTGAGCCGTTTGCATTTTTGGCTCGTGTGCCGAGTATTTTATGTTGTATTTTTAAACAAGTTTTTTTTTCTCCCGGACGTAGATCCGGTTTGACAATCTCTCTCCTGGCCTTAAGGTCGAGCTTTTATTAATGAAGTAGCTGACTATGTCGGTTTTGTTTCAATATATACCTTGATTTTCCCTAATTCATTAATTGCATGAGGCCGAAAACTGGTTGTTGTCGATAGCACATGCGATTTATTACGCCGTTTAGGTTCCATTTTAGATTATTTAGGTCAATCAGCTATGGGCTAGTCCTTTTTAAAGTAGTCTATTGGGCCGTTTGTATTTTGAGTTTATAGAGCAATGTACCACCCAAATGGGAGATGCTCTCTACGACGATTTCACCCAGATGGACGTTGCCGGATGTCTTACTCTTGTAAGGGAAGACGGTTGCTTTAGATTTTGCCGCTTGCACATTGCACAAGCGGTGTTCACATAGGGAGACATATCTAATAAAAGAATAATAAACAGATCGCATTAAAGCAACTTTTTCATTAATAGGCTTTTCATCTATAAAAAATTTACAGGTCTTAGAAGTAGTACTTCTTGAAGTTGTCTACATTCCAAGTTCTGGCTAGCTTCTTGCCGTTTGGAGTTTCTAGGCAGTAGGTGCCGCCTCTTACTTCTTTATAGATCTGGTAGGGGCTTTCCCAATTGTGCGTCAACTTGACTTGCTCATTGGCCCTACCGGTTGCCTCCATTTTATGTATCACAAAGTCCCCAACTTTCAAGGGCCGTTTGTGCACTATCTTATTGTAGGCTCTTGTCATTCTCATACGGTAAATCTCATGGCGCAAGGGAGCATTGCCCCGGTGTTCTAGGAGTGAGTCCAATGCCAGCCGCATGGCCTCCTAGTTTGCCTCTTCATCATACAACATGACTCGAAGAGTCGGCTCATAATGCTCGATTGGTAGGACGGCTTCAGCACCGTATACCATGAGAATGGGGTTTCGCTGGTCGCCCCTTTTGCCGTTGTTCTGATGGCCCATAGGACATGTGTTAACTCTTCTGCCCATAGGCCTCCATCTCTTTCAATTTTCTTTTTAATGCCGTCTGAGATTAGCTTGTTGAAGGCTCCAACCTGGCCGTTTGCTTGGGGTCGGCCGATTGATGTAAAGCAGTGAGAGATCCCTTGGTCTCCTAGCCAATTCTTGAGGGTAGGCGTCTCAAATTGAGGGCCATTGTCAAAGACCATAGACATAGGTACCCGAAACCGGGTGATGATGTTCTTCCAGATGAAACAAATGACATCCTTTGTCTTGATACCTTTGACCTCCTCTGCTTCTATCCACTTGGTGAAGTAGTCAACATCAACTAAAATATATCGCCGTCCGCCGGGCGTAGTTATGTATGGACCCAAGATATCCATGCCCCATTTGGCGAATGGTACTGGGATATGAATGGCCGTCAGAGCGGTGGCCAGATTGTAATAGCCCTATTTTTATACGTATTTTAATTTAATTTGGTATTTCATAAAGTATTTAAATAATTCAAAATGAATTATTTGTCGTATTTTATTAATTTAAAAAGAATTATTTTAATAAAAGGTTCATTTTTATCTATTTAATAGCTTTGAAAATACTTTATTTCATGATTTAGAAACTTTGGGGCATATGATTTTATAAAATGAAGTTTTAAAGTCAATTGAATTTTAAAGAAGTAAAATGATTAATTTGAATAAGAGAAGGGATCATTAAGGGTAGAAAGGGAATTTAAGCTTAGGAGAGTTTTAGACAGGGGGTATAAATACCCATCTTATTAGCAAGTTAGATCTTGCCCAAGGTGGAAAATACCCAAAGGTAAACTCTCTCTCTCTCTCCTCTTATTTTTTCTCCCCTTTAATTTTCCCCCTCCCCTTTTTATTTCACTCACGCACACCACCACAACCACCACCACAGCCGGCCGCCGCACGCGTATAGCGGCAGTAGTAGCAGCTGTGGGGAGGTAGCGCCGACCACTCTCCCCTCTGTTCTCTCCTATTCGCCGTTTTTTTTTATAAAAAAAACACTTCTTTTGTTTTAATTATAAATTAGCCTTAATTCAATTATTATTTTTGGGTTGTGTGATGATTTTCATGATGTTTTATTATGATTTTTATGTATATAATTTTCAGATTTAGTTTTTGAATTAAAAAGCCCCAAATTAAAAACCCTAGGTTTCTAAATTAAGGTATATTGATGGAAATTGATTGTAGGTGATTGAAACTATTAAATTAGATGTTTTTAAATGTAATTATAGCAATTTTATATATTTTTACAAAGCTGGAATTTTCATATAAAGGTTAGAATTTTAATTACCCATTAATTAATAATAAAAGTAAGGGTTTTAAATTAATTTTCAGCTTATTTTAGAGGGTTTATAAGTGATTTAAAGAGTGTACATATTGCTGGAAATTTACATGAAATAGGTATTGATGTCTCTTTGTAATTTTTGGTTGTAGGAGATTTCCATGTGAGTGATTTCGTGTAGTCGTGGCGATTTTGAGATCATCTTCAAGGTACGTTCGCGTACTCGGTAATTATTTAAGTGTGTAGAAGCATGCTAGGCTTTGTTTTATCAATTCCAAATGGTATCATGATAGGTATTGGTTGGAATTGTTGATTAAATTGATTTTGGTGATTGAGTTGTGAAGTATGAATTATTTGAGGTGAATTATTGATTGGAATTAATTACGTTGGCATGTTGATTATCATCCACACTTTTATTATTGGCATGATTGAGAGCATGTTTAATTAAACTAAATGTTTTGATTGAGTTTGGGATTGAAAGAGAATTTTATTATGGTCCATGTTTCGAGGTTTTTTTGGAGTCCCTCGGGAGAGTTACAATTCCAGGAATGCGCGCCGACCGTCCGTACCTGCAAAACCACGATCAAGTTAGAACGTCTCCGGATAAATAAATGTGCGGAAAGTAATTGGATCTTCTCTCAGATTTAGAGAGAATTTCTACAATTAGTATTGCTCGGTTTTGTGTTTGTATTTATGAATATTTAATAAATGAGGATTTTCTTCTATTTATAGTAGAAGAGGATCAGTTCCCCTATTAGGGTTACAGTGCCACGTGTCAGCATGCCATTGGGTCACGTGGCATAGGGTAATTTTACCCCAAACATTTTCCCTTCACAGGTTTGACGTGGCTTGCCACGTGGCACCTGTGATAAGTGTCACATTCTGAGAAGGTGATGGTTCGTCTCCTTCCCTCCATTTTCTTTTGAATTCGAATTTCGAATTTGAATTGGGGGGGGGGGGGGAGGTGACAGTTCGCCTTCCGCCCCTTCCTATAAATGGGAGGCTTCCTCCTCTCATTTCAACACTTTACAAATTTTTCAAAAACTTCTTGAGAGGAAAAGCTCTGACACCGGTTGCTTTGAATTTCAACCAGCTTCTTCTTTTCAGACACATCCGGATACCGTCTGAGTGCTCTTTGCTCAACTCACTAAGGTACCGCCTAACTTTAGTCAATTTTCTCTTCTTGCTTTCAATCGACCCACAACCGGTCTTTTACCGTCTGGGGCATCTTCAAGCCATTTTCTTCAAAAACGCCTGACCACCCGTTTATTTTCTTTAGCATTCAAAACACCCACAGCCGGTCTCTACTGCCTGTGGTATCTTCAAGCCATAATTTGGAAGAACGGTTGGGTCTTCTGCAAGTTTCAATTTCTCTTTAAAGGGGTACGTCCTGGCACCGTCTGGGCTATCTCCAAGCAACAATTCAGAGTTCAGTCTGCTAGCTTAAAGGAGTCTACCGCCTTCCAAGTTTTTTACAACTTCAAGGTACTGTCTCAGCCCCTTGCAACTTTTTTTGAGTTTTTCCCGGTTATATAGGTTGTTAGAGAATAATGAACTCACCCAACACACACACGACATGGCGTAGGACAGTTGTCAACCGGTCACCTGACACGGCTAAATCTAGGACTAGGGATGCCGTCTGAGGGTGTTTGGACCACCCTTAGTCTTTTGCGAATCTGACCGTCTCTATTCATGTGCAGGATAGGCTTGGACTGGGTGGATGGTTGTAGACCCTGAGTACCAGTCAGTTGATTCAGCTGAAGCTCCAGTAGATGATGTTCCTTATGACCAATCGGGCGTACCTAGTGTTTAGGGTGAAAATACCCTAAGACACGTGGCCCAATAAAGGCTTGACACGTGTCAATCTTTCAGCGGTCTGCAAAGGCCCAATTCCTTTGCAGACACGTGTCCCTTATACCCTAATTGAGGTACAGTTCACCCTTACTATAAATAGTAAGGGTAGACCTCATTTATGACACATATACATTAATTGCAACCAAAAAAAAAAAACCAAACAAAGCCCAAACCTACTGAAACGCTCTCGAACCGAGAAGCTTTTACTGTTCTTATTCCACTTCGAAAAGATACTAACTTAATCTTCGGAGGCGGAACTCCCACCCCCCATCCGGAGTCTCCGTTACTTGTGCAGGTACAGGCGTAAGAAGGAAGTCTGCTAGGTGCAGGTACAGGCGTAAGAAGGAAGTCTGCTAGGAAATTGTAACTCTCCCGAAGGACACAGAAAACCCCCAAACACCTAGCACGCTCGGAGATGAGATCTTGGAGGAACCCCGGAGCTCAGACGGTGAAGAGACTATCCAGCATTCCGACTCCACTAAGTCAACGATGGAGCCGGATGCCCCTCAAGAGGACGAGGAGGCATACAATTGGCCTTCAATAAATAATCCAACAGAGGCGCACATGAGCACCCAGGACGTGGTCACCTTAAACGCAACCCTTCCGGCATTTTTGGAAAAACGCCCGGTAGGAGCCGGGTTGGAGATCGTAGTGCCGCCTGTGGAGGCAGCCGTTGTCTGGGATGACAAATTAGATCACGCCGATGATTAATTCGGTTGTTATGAGGCGGCATTCAAGGCCGGCCTAAGGGGTTGTGACCTTGGCGTCAGGCAGCTCACACCCAATCTTGGGTGAACATTCTTGGGTATATCGCCGCCTGCGAAATGCAGGACATAACGCCTAGCTGGGAGGCGTTTGCACATATGCACTATCTCAGTCGTGCCCGAGGCGACTGGAATGCGTGGTATACACTGACCACGCATCCAGAGTATATGATGACGCTAAAAAATCCGTCTAAGTGGAACAGCTGGAAGAGCAAGTTTTAAATGGTCTCTTCCCCTTCTACGCAACAGAACCACAGGCTACGTCGCAACAACAAACACCCGACTCTCCTGGAAAAGAAGTGTGCCCTCCCCAAAATTTCCGAATAGGGCCTGGGATCAAATAATGGAGACGGGTCTTTTCAAGAAGACCACCCTACCTTTGGATGATGGGACACAAGTAATTGTCCCCAAATACTGGGTCCCTCATTTGGATTGGTTTAAAGACGAGGCGTTCCTTTCCGCCTGCGGTCTAAGTACTTTTTGGAGCAAACGTACGTTGATTGCTAACTGGCATCTTATGCCGCCTGTATGATTTCTAATTTTATTTTTCTTCTTTGTAGAGAAAGGGCTGGAAATGGTTCCTCCAGAGAAGCTCCGGCTAAGTCAGCCGCTGAGATCAGGAACGTATAACTTGAGAAAAAGAAGGCCCAACTGGCGGCCAAAGATGATGGGGTAAGCAATGGTTGATTTTTACCGTCTGTATGACTTGTAGCCCATTTTGATGCTAACCGGTTTCTTTGTTTTCTTTTATAGACGGGGAGCAAGAATGTTCCTCGCTCCCTAAGGCAAATGATGAAGAGGCCGGGAGAGGAGCCCTCCCAACCTTCTTCACACAGGCGGAGGGTCCCGACTGCCCCTGCCCCTGCCTCTGGCGGAAGACCGCCGGCTCCTAAGAGGCCTACTTCAGCAGGCAAAAGTCTGCGAGATCTGGGCTTGAGCTCAGGGCCGGCTGAGGCCAAAACTGGGAAGCCTGACGTTCCCTTAAGCCGGGTGCTTGCTGTAGCATCCGGTTCCAATGTGGTTGGGGGTGGTGTGACCCCTTAGCCTTAAAATCAAGGTACTGCTCTCATCTTTGATCCCCCCTGGCCGCTTGGGCCTGTTCGAGTCAAGTCCCAAGCTAACCAGTCAGGGGATTCTAAAGGCAGCCGGCAGAATATAGGCGCTGCATATGCTTAGTACTTAACAAATAAATCTCATGATGCTTCTGCCTCTTCTCGTTGGCCGGATCTGCAAAACTATGCCAAGAGAATGCTGAGGACCCTTACCCGGTCCGAAAAGGAGGCGGTACTAGGCATCAACCATGTCAACATTGACCGCATTAACTCATTGCTGGCTGAGGTAATTCACCGGTTGGGGTGTTTTTGTGCAATTTTGTTCATTGCCGACTGTAGCATAACTGAGAAGCTAACTTCTTTTCGACTTACTTTGCAGGTGATGTTGAGGGTTGATGGAATGAAGGTCCCCTTGCGAAAAAAGCAAGAAGAGGTAAGGGATGCCCAGAGACGGGCAGCCGAACTAATAGATGTTTCGCAATATAACTCCCTTATGCATGAAATCCAAACTAAAAGCCGGGAGATGAAACAGGAGGAGCTGATCAAGGAGCTCACAGTTGCTACTGATACAACCAACAAAAAAGCAGCCGACTTTGAACTCCAAGTCAACAAACTCCAGGCTAACGTCAAAGCCTTGAGGGAGGCTGATTAGGAGAACACCGAGCTGCGGGCTGAGATCAACCGGCTGAAAAACGAGTTGTCTCAGACCCAAACAGAGCACAAGGACAAGCTGGCAGCTGAATAGGACCGGCTGGTCCCCGAGAACGAGCGCGACTGCGAGGAGCGCATGAAGATGGCATGGTCCATGATCCATCTGGACTCCAGGCTAACCAACAAAATGCTACTGAAGTATTTGACGCTCAAGTTCTCGGGACCAAGAAGCCGACGCCCTTTGAAGAATGGGCCGGCATCCTAGAGGAGGAGGAGCACGCGGAAGAGATAATGCCGGGTGAGGCTAGAGAAGCCCAAACCCAGCAGACTCAAGAAGCCCCTTTTGCCGGCCAGGGTCAGCCGTCACAACAGCAGCAGTAGCAGCAGCAGCTCAATCTATTTTACGCTTCCTGTCTACATCCGGCTTGCGTGTCGTGTATTTTCTATATCATTCCCCGGACATGGGTCCGCTTGACATTTTTAACTAAATATATATATGCCGACTGTGTCGGTTTTTCCTTGATATTATTTGCTTCAATTTTTTGCAATTTTTGCCTCGCACAAAATTTTCCTTTTAATTTGCGATTTGAATTGATACATGCGGTATGCCGGATGCATTGGCTCTGTCTACCCCTGGACGGTCGTTTGCTTATAGTTAATCCAACTCTAAGCAGACAATCGTCCATAAAAGCATCCGGACTAGTAAATAGGCTGTCCTTGACCGTTTTTAAAATAGAATTATTCCTAAGTTGGATCTGTTGGCGGTGCCGGCTAAACCTAACCTAGATTACTCGTTTAACCGACTGCTTTTTACCCTTTGGGTATCCGGCAGTTCCATTGCTTGGTATGCAAGCGGCCTGTGGCCGGACGTATGCATTTTAACACATTGCGGATTGAATGACAAGGTTTGGACCTTGTTTATGGAATTTGTAGCTAGTTGTAGTGCTTTTTGGCAAAAGCCGGCTACAGACCAAGATTTCTTTCACCGTCTGCGTTTCCTTGAGGCAATTTCCGGTTGTATGTTGATTTCGAATGATCATTCGAACGGCCATGAGTTATTATTAACTTAGATAGTTGGTTAAAGCCGTTTGAGTTATGACCTGTTGAACAATGTACCACCCGGATGGGAGATGTTCTCTTCGATGAATTCACCTAAATGGGCGTCGCCGGATGCCTGCTCATGTTGGCGTAGGCGGTTTATAATATGTTCGGCCATTGGTCTTATGAATAGCTAAGTTCGGTACTTAGCCTTCTACTCAGTTAGAGCAAATTGTTGCCTGGTTGTGCATTGCACAGATGGGACTGGGTAATTGCCCGGTTGTGCATTGCACAGATGGGAATTTATACATGAGATAATGGAACTAAAGTACTTTTTCATTAATATACTCCATTTACAAAAATTTACAAGTCCTTAAAAGTAGTACTTTTTTAAGTTATCTACATTCCAGGTTTTGGCTAGCTGCCTGCCGTCTGGAGTATCCAGGCGATAGGTGCCGTCTCTAACTTCTTCAAAAATCCGGTAGGGACCCTCCCAATTAGGGGTTATCTTCCCTTGCTCATTTTCCCTACCGGTTGCCTCCATTTTTCGTAGCATAAAGTCCCTCACTTTGAGGGGCCGCTTGTGTACTCTTTTGTTGTAGGCCCTCGTCATTCTTAGACGGTAAATCTCATGACGTAAGGCGGCATTGTCTTTGCGCTCCGGGAGTGAGTCCAAAGCTAGACGCATGGCCTCCCAATTTGCCTCTTCATCATAGAGCATGATTCGGAGTGTTGGCTCATAGAGTTCAATTGGTAGGACGACTTCAGTGCCGTATGTCATGAGAAACGGGGTTTCACCGGTTGCCCCTTTTTTAGTTGTTCTGATGGCCCATAGGACATGAGGCAACTCATCCGCTTATAGACCGCCAGCCCTTTCAATATTCTTCGTAATGCCGTCTGAGATGAGCTTGTTTAAGGCTTCAACTTGGTCGTTTGCTTGGGGGCGGCCAACTGATGCAAAGCAATGTGAGATCCCTTGATCTCCCAACCAGCTCTTGAGGGTAGGCGTTTCAAACTGAGGGCCATTGTCAAAGACCATAGACAAAGGAACCCCAAACCGGGGGATGATGTTTCTTTAGATGACGGAGATGACATCCTTTGTCTTAATTCCCTTGACCGCCTCTGCCTCAACCCATTTGGTGAAGTAATCTACAGCCACCAGGATGTACCTCTACCCGCCTATGCCAGGCGTATACAGACCTAAGATGTCCATGCCCATTTTGCAAATGGAACAGGGTTGTAGATAGTTGTCAAGTCAGTGGTCGGACGGTGTATGAGCCGGCCAAATCTTTTGAACTTGTCACACTTTTTCACCATTTCCATGGCGTCTGCTTCAAGAGTGGGCCAAAAGTAGCCTTGCCGTCTGACCCTTTTTGCTAGAGTTTTGCTGCCTATATGTGATGCACAAAAGCCCGAGTGTAGATCCTTAAGAACCTTTTTTCCCCTTTTTGGGGTCACACAATTCAGCAACGGCTGCAGGCAACCCTTTCTGAAGAGTTCCCCCTTTTAGATTTCAAAACTTGAGGCTTTTTCAGTGCAGCCGCTTCTAAAGGGGCGTCCAGCAAAGTATCGTCTGCCAAATAATCCCAGATGGCATCCATCCAGGTAGAGCTTTGGTCAAGAACTCCAATGGGATCATGTTCAATGCTTCTTTTTTCCATGGCTTCCCAGAAGACTAACCTAGGCGCATCACAAGTGGCGGATGATGCCAATTTGGACAATGCATCCGCCTGATTGTTTTCTGACCTGAGTACCTGACTTAGATGGAATTCGTCAAGTGTCCCGACCTCATCTTTGACCGCTTGAAGATATTTGATCATCGCTGGATGGGTGGCCTCATTGTCACCATGGTATTAGCTAACGATCAATTGAGAATCTGAACTGGCATAAACTTTTCTTGCCCCTGCCGCCTTACACATGCATATACCGGCTAGCAAGGCCTTGTACTTTGCCTCATTATTTAAGGCTTGGAACTTGAACCGTAGTGCATATTCATATTTGTCCCTTTCCGGAGACTTGCGAATTATGCCTACACCATAATCGTTCATAGTAGAGCTCCCATCTACATAAACCTTCCAAACTTGATCAACATTCTCCGGCTGAGCCGGTCTTGTCATTTCAACAATGAAGTCCGCGAACGCTTGACCCTTCACTACTTTCCTAGGTTCGAAGGAAATTTCCAAGCTTTGCATTTCAGTAGCCCACTTGAGCATTCTTCCGGATGACTCCAAGGTTGTCATTGGCCGCTTGAGGGGTTGATTGTGTAGACCACCGCCGGATGTGCCAAGAAGTATGGCTTCAACTTCTTGATTACCATGAATAGGGCGAGGCCAAAATTTTCAACCAAGGGGTACCGCAACTCAACATTTCGGAGGACATGGCTAATGAAATAGACCGGGAGCTAAATGTTGTCTCTCTCAGCTAGGAGAACGACACTGAGGGCATGATCTGAGACGACCAAATATATATAGAGCACCTCTCCTGCTAGAGGGCTGACCAGCCGTGGCAAAGAGCGGAGGTGCTCCTTCAATTTCTAGAATGCCGCCTCAGCATTCTCGCCCCATTCAAGTCTAGTCTTCTTCTTGATTGCCTGCAAGAATTAGAGGCACTTATCTCCTGACCGGTTAAGGAATCTCCCCAATGGCGCCAGACAATCGGTAAGTTTTTGGACTTCCTTGATAGTGTCGGGTGACTTCATGTCAATTATCGCCTGTACCTTTTCCGGATTACCCTCTATCCCCCTTTGATCAATCAAGAATCCGAGAAACTTCCCAGACTCAACACTAAAGACACACTTTTTGGGATTAAGCATGACCTTATGCCGCCTGAGGATGGTGAAGGTTTCTCGGAGGTTAGTAAGGTGATCCATCTAGAGCTTAGATTTGACTATCATGTCATTAATGTACGCCTCTTCATTCCTCCCAATTTGATTAATGAAGACCGCATTAATCATCCGTTGGAAGGTAGCAGGCGCATTCTTCAGCCCAAACGGCATCACCGTCTAATAGAACAACCTTTGATTAGTGACGAATGTCGTCTTCTCTTGATATTTTTTCAACAAGGGTATTTGATGGAAGCCTGAGTAGGCGTCCATGAAGCTCAATAAGGCATGACTGACTGTAGAGTCGACTAGACTGTCGATCTTTGGAAGTGAATAGCTAGCCTTCGGACATGCCTTGTTCAGATCTGTGTAATCAACTCACATCCGCCAAGTACCATTCGACTTTTTGACAAGGACGACATTGGCTACCCAATCCTGGTAATGGCATTGCCGAATGAACCCGACATCCAATAGATTCTTAACCTCGGCGGTTGCAGCCTGAGATCTTTCCTCGCCGTGGTTCTTTTGCCTAATCGGCTTCTTTTTTGGATCCCTGGCAAGTTTGTGGACAACAAGATCCAGGCTAACGCCTGGCTTCTCTTCCACTTCAAAGGCAAAAATGTCTTTGAATTCCTTCAATAGTTAGTGCAAATCTGCACCCAACTTTGCAAAAGCAACCATCCCCACTTTTACGGTTTGTTCTAGACGACTATCATCTAAAACAATGTTAATATTCTCACCAGCCGGCTGAGGACAGAGATCCTCTGATTGTTCCCCGATTAGTGATTGCTATTGCTTCTCTTTTTTTACGGCCACCAGGTGGTCCTCCTTTCTCTTTTTGACGGCTGCTTTGGGAGCAGGTACGACTTCGTTGAAGTCATCAATGTTGATGGGTTCCTCGCCTTGGTCGGTTGCGGCAACAGTAGGCTTGACGTCTGAGAGATAACACTCCCTAGCCATCTTCTGATCCCTATTTAGGGAACCCACTGACCCGTCATCCCTCTCAAATTTGATCAGCATGAGGAATGGGATGATGTCTGCCTTGGACTCGTTGAGGGTTGGACGACCCAGAATCAGATTGTAGGCCGTCAATTCCTTGACCACCAAGAACTTGATGACCTTGTGTCGTCCTTCCCCCTTCTCTTCTAGCTGGATGGGTCGATCAATCCTCCCCATGTGATGCACTACTCCTCCCCCAAAGCCTACTAGGGGGTGAGAAGCCTTGTGAATGCTACTAGGTTTGTACTTGAGCTTTGCCAAGCACTGGTAGCTGTTAAGGTCAGACGAGCTCCCGGTATCGATGAGGATCCAGCCCACTCGTTGGTTGGCAACCTTACATTCAATGACCGACATCCTCACGGAAATGACAATACTTGCTCTTGTCCAGGCTGTTGATGGGACTCTTCATTTCTGCCGGTTTCTTAAGGGTTAACCGGTTTTTATTCTCCATGTGGATGGAGGAGCAGTCCTTGTTGAACTAGTACTTGGGGACGTACGACTTCAACTCTCTCTTTTCTTCTAGGACGGCTGACCAGAACGATCCGCCGCCCAAACTTCTTTTCTTTTCTTGCTCTCTTCTTTTGGCCGGCTGAGTAGACCGGCTGTCTTTCCTGTCGGACCATCTAGGTTCCGACGAGTGCTTGATGGCACAGAGCTTTGTCGCCTGTATATAGGCTTCAGCTTCCATCAACGCCTCTTGGAGGTTAGCAACCCTCTTTCTGACCAGGTCGAAATTAAAGGTTGACCCGTCCTTCAGACCCTTGAAGAAGTCTGTATAGGCAACTTCGTCAGACAACCCTTAAATCTGAATTATCATCAGATTGAACTGCCTGACATAGGACCTTAGTCCCTCCTTGTCTCCCTGCTGAATAGCCCCTAGGTCGAGACTTGTCTTTTTGGTAAGGATGTTCATGGAGAAGTTGGACGCAAACAAGTATGCAAGCGTCTTGAAGTTGTTAAAGCATCCGGCTGGCAGATTGCCAAACTATCGTTGGGCTATGCCCTTCAACGTTGCCGGGAAGCATCGGCACCAGGCGGTGTCTTCCAACCCTTGTAAGTACATGAGATTTGTGTAAGCCATTAGGTGGTCTTTTGGGTTGGGTGTACCATCATAGGTACCGACCAACACATTCTTAACCTTAGCCACTTGAGCCGCCTCGGTTATCTCCCTAGAGAACGCCGACGGCTATTCCCCAAGGTTTAGCAGCTAGAGCTGCCAGTCCATGGGCAGGACCAGCTGTGCTGCCAGTCCGCTTTAATTATTGGGGCGGGTCTTGGGAGGTTTCTATTCGCGTAGAGACGGTCTCTACGAAACCCTACAAAGGTTTTAATTATTGCAATTAGTAGTTAATTAAGGTGATTTAAAATGGATTTAAATTTCTTGTTGTGCTTTCTAATTGGATTAGAAGCTCGTTTTAATTAATTTTAATCTCGTATTTTTTTTAATTTTGGCTGACGAACCCAGATTTCGACTCTAAAATAGTGATTTTTGGGTGGAATCGATGTTCTAAATCGTTTATGATCCTTAAGGGTTGTTCAGAATCCGAAATCCACCCAGAAATATGTTTTCCAAGGTTTTTTTTGTTTTTGACGAAATTTTTTAAATCTTTATGCCTTGATTAATTTAATTAAGCATGTCAAGGGTAGATTAAATACATTGTTGCATCCCTAATCTACATAAATTTTAAACCTTTTTAAGCATGGTTATGAAGTCATAATGTGTGCTTATGTTGGTATGTTCAATTTTCACATAAACTTGTTATTTCACAATCATGAAAATCAATTGCATTAAAATGTGAATGTTTATTGTAAATGTGAAATATTAAAGTTCCTAGTATATTAAAGATCCAATCTTTAAGTGTTTAAATGGTTGAAACTTTGATTCTAAATTCCATGTTTGACTAATGTAGGATTTATTCATTTTTTAGTTGATTAAAATTCTTAAAGTTCAAGTACTTGTGATTAAATCATGATTAATCTTCATATTGGAAGATGTAATTTTTGTCATTTTACACAAGTTAAAAGGTGGAAAATTTTTCATTGGATGATTGGTTTTATTTTCTAACTCCCTACTTTGTCAAAACTCATTATTAATTTGCATGTTGGTTAAATTAATTATGGGTATAGCCCTTTCCAATTTTAAGCATCAAGAAAGACCTAAATTGTTCAAAGGTAATTTTGGATGATTTAGGCTTGTGCACCATTAAAATTGAATTTAATTAGTTTAGACTTGTTTTATTTTCATTTTTGCCTTAGGTTAATTCTAAAATAAATTTAGAATAAATTTTATGTCACACATAAATCGGGATTAAAATCCCGAGAAATGGCACGCAAATCAAGGCAAGAACACCTAAGCGCCACCAAGGCTAGCCGGGCTGCCCACGCAGCCCACATGTGGCAGCCTTAGGTATGCGCAAGGTGCCTAGCCTGGTAAAGCTGCTTTGCTGTGTGGCGAGGCTCGTTGCGTGCTGCTTGTTGCTAGGTGCGTGCCCTAGGCTGCTGGAGATGCTTGGGCAATATGCTGGGCAACAAGCCCCAGCCAGCCTGCTATACGCTGCCAGGCGCTAGCAAGCATGCTAGCATGCGTTGCGTGTTGCCGGTGCTGGCTAGCATAGCGTGCTACGCTGGGCGAGCATGCTAGCACCCAGCATAGCAGGCGCAACACCAAGGGCTGCATAGCAGCCTTAGTGCGCAGCCATCAAGGTTTTGGGTGAGTCGTTTTTTGCTTAATTTAGGGATATGACTTTTGCAAAATTTTGCCGTTTGAAATATTGAATTAGGAAAATTTAAAGGAGGCTAGGCCTCGGTAGCTCCGACACTTGCAAAATATTTTGACAAATTTTGGGTTAAACCAGCTTAATTAATTAGATTGATTAAGTTGGATGCGGAAATTAGTGGGAGCTTAGGAATTTTCGTGAACGAATTGCACCTTAAAATACATAATATGTTAAACAACTTTGACTAGTTTTAATTAGGTATGTTAATCGGATTAACCACCTAAGTTAGTTACTAGTTTTCGCGTGTTGTTCATTGTTACTTGTTTTTTGTCATAAAATGCATGGGCCATTCACATAAAGTTAATGGGTGAATGAAAGCTTGTTATGTAACAGGGATTTTGAGAAAATGCCAACTAGTGGGACCCGACTAGGATAGAAAATACGGACTGCGTTCCGTTACGTATTTTTGTAAATCTAAATACGGTCTGCGTACCGTTGAGTATTTTTGTACCTTAATATTTAGATTAATCTTAGTGGTAGTAATTAGAAATTGTATGCTTGGCAAAGACATATCAAGACGGTGTTTTCCATGAGGTCGAGTCAAGATAATGCTTTGAAGACCCTTGAAGACTTGAACGTTTAAGGGGTCATGATAGTTGCCAAATGCATCTATTTTATGCTTTATATATATTATTATGCTTATATATATATTATTATGCTTATATATATATATTTGAATGCTAGATGCATGTCTAGGATTTCAAAATGTTGCGATGATTAGTTAAGTTCACTAAAATCAACCAACATAGAAGCCCTATGTCCCTATAATATTGAGCTTAAAATTTGTCGTTCCAAGAACAACACTTACCGAACTAATGCGCGTACGTGAAGGGCTACGCCTAAGCAAGGCATCATTACTTCCCTAGGAACGTAAGGTATACTAGGTATACAAGTTGGTCTCGGTTAAGCTTAACGATATCAATAAGGAGTCCTTAGATGTCATGGCAAAAGAGATAAGATGTCAAGAATGCATTAGATGCGATGTTTTATCAAACCGAGAGTAGCTTAGAGCTATTAGAAATTAGATTGCTTACCTTAAGATATTAAATGTTAAGACAAGCCAAAGCATGCTTAATCATTTCTTGATCTTTGGGATCTTGGAATCATTTTATTTTCGCTTGAAAGGGACAAATTATTAATGCGTGAATAAAATGCTCAATAAGATTGAAAGTTTTCATATGCGTTTTAAAATTCAAACTTATTGATTATATGAATGGTTTTTCATTTCAAATTCTTTCAATTGTAGAAACATGTCTGCAAGTAACTCAAACAACCAGTTTTCGTTACGCTCAATTCTCGACAAGGAGAAGTTAAGTGGGCTAAATTTTCTTGATTGGCAAAGGAATTTGCGTATTGTTTTCATGCAAGAGCAAAAGAAGTACGTCCTTAATGAGGAAATGACCGACACTCCCAATGAGGAGGTCACCCAGGCTGCCCTTAACCGATGGCAAAGTGGCAATCCGGATGTCAAATGCATCATGTTGGCCATTATAGTAGATATGGTTATGTCTTCCTTTTGTCAATTAAATCTGAATCCTTTGGGAAATTCTAAGAATTTCAGAGTGAAGTTGAAAATCAACTTGACAAGAAAATAAAAGCACTTCGATCGGATCGAGGTGGCGAATATTTGAGCCATGAATTCGACGATCACTTGAAAGAAAATGGTATTCCTTCATAGCTGACACCTCCTGGAACTCCTCAATGGAACGGAATATCCGAAAGGAGAAATCGAACCTTGTTAGACTTGGTTTGATCAATGATGGGTCTTAGTGAACTTTCTATCTCTTTCTGGGGACATGCGCTACTAACTACGACACTAACAATGAACCGTGCTCCTTCAAAAGCTGTCGAAAAGACTCCATATGAATTAAGGACTAAGAAACCTCCAAGGTTGTCTTTTCTTATGATTTGAGGTTGCGAAGCTATGTCAAGCGATTAATTTCTAACAAGCTTCACCCGAAATCAGACAAGTGTTTCTTTGTCGGCTACCCAAAAGAAACCAAGGGGTATTACTTCTACAACAAATCCGAGAACAAAGTCTTTGTTGCTCGAGATGGTGTGTTTTTAGAGAAGGAACACCTTTCCAAAATGACAAGTGGGAGGAAAATCGAACTAGACGAAGTTCGAGAGGACGAGCAACAATGTCAACTTGATAAAACTGACAATCAAAATGCTTTAGAAGCAGTTGATAAGATTGGTCAGAATCAAACAGACAATGTAAATTCTCAACCTATTACCCTTCGTAGGTCGCAACGGCCAAGATCTCAACTAGACAGATACCTTAGTATTGTCTTAATCGAAGATCAGGACATACTAGTCATGGATGGAGATAAGGCAGCGACATACAAACAAGCTATGACGAACCCCGACTCTGCTAAATGGCAAGAGGAAATGAAATTTGAGATGGACTCTGTTTCGGGATTTTCTGATGTCCTGCGGGAGAGTTACAATTCCGAGACTGGAACCGGACGCCTGTACCTGCAAAACAAACGGATGCTCCGGATGATTGGAGATCCGCCTCCGACGGTCAAGTTAGTACTTGATTAAGGAGTAATTAATGCGGAAATTAAAGTGATTGGGTCTCTCTAGGTGAGAGTGTTTAATGTGTGTAATTTGCGTTTTTAGCGTAATCCCCCTTAATGAGGATTAAGGGAGGTATTTATAACCTCGGGAAACGTGTCAATCTAGGTTTAGGTTAACCTTGGGCTGATTGGGCTTCCCTCGGAAGTTGGGCCTAGGTGACCGGTTATCCCAAGTGTCATGGGAAGAACACGTGTCGTGTCGTAATTGGTCAATAGGGGACGGATCATTGCTTTACACGTGGCAGGCTCCTATTGGCCCATGTGACGGACACATGGCGGAACCTGATTGGTCCACTTGTCAGATGGTGATTGGTGGGGAAAAATCCCCTAATCATTTGCCCCTCACAGGTGGCACGTGACTGGTCACGTGTTACCTGTGACAGGTATCGCCCTGTAACAGGCGACGGCCTGCTACAGGTGTCACTCGGCGAGAGGCCGAGAGATTCTCCCGCCAAAATTTTGAATTCTGGAAGTGACTATATTCTTCGCCTATATAAAGGAGTGTTGACTTCGGTCATTTTCACACTTGAAAACTATGTGAGAGAACATTCAGACCCCTGAACTTGCTCTGACATTTTGGACCCTTTCTGCCTACCGCCTGCTCTGACAAGCCGACTGCAAAGGATTTTCAGAACTTCATCAATCGTCACTCGTTCAGGTAACCGTCGGTACTCTTACTCTTAATTTTCTCTTTACTTTATTCTTTTTTTGAAATGGCACCACGGAAGCACACGACACGACCTAGGTTAGTGATCAGCCGGTCACCGGGGACGGCTGAATCTAGGACTAGGAGTGCCGCCTGCCCTTTTCTGGACCCATCTTTGCCCTTTATACAAAGTCCGACTCTATCTGTGTCTATGCAGAGCATGATGGCCAGAACAAAAAAGACTGCCAGGATCTCAAACTTAGACGGCTCCTCCCACAGGGTGCCGATTAGTGAAACATGTGACCAGGCGCCGGATGTGGAAGTGAAACAAAGCGGCTTGAAAGCCGACAGTTCTGAGGGAGGAGTCAAAGTGACCCCTTCCTATTTTGCAGTTGACAATTCTACATTCTCTCCTGCTCCTTTTAAAGGAGAGGAGGCGGGCCCCTCCGGGAGAGGGACGATTGGGCGGAGCCATCCGCCTCTCACCGAGAGCAAAATACCCCCTACTACTGCACGGTACCTCGGGGCCGGATCACGGCCATGCAAGAGAAAGTGGACAGCTTTATCGCAAACCACACAATGGGCCCCGGCTTTTTAGTGTTCGTGCCGGATCTAGAAGACACAGTCGTATGGCCGGCTGGTACCAGTTAAGATGGCGCCTGCTTTGGCTGCTACGAGGCGGCCATCAAGGCTGGGCTGCGCTTCCCACTACATCCAGCTGTTCAGCGGATCTTGGATGGATATGAGTTGGGGTTATGGCAGTTAGCCCCGAACTCCTAGGTCAACGTACTCGGTTATGTGGCCGGGTGCGAACTGCACGGGGTGGAGCCGAGCTTCGAGGCTTTCGCCCACATGAACTACCTCAGCCGGACCCCTAAGGCAGGCGGTACCGGCTGGTATCAATTGACGAGCCACAGGGGCTACCTCATGACGAGAGGTAAAGCAAACAAATGGAAGGACTGGCGGAGCACCTTCCTCATCATTGAGAGTTCAGACACAGAGCTGAACAAGCGCTTCAACAGGTGGAACAGGAATCCGCCCCTTCTTGCAGGCGGCCGCAGCATGCCGCCTGTTCCCCCCAAGGCTAAGAAATAGATCCTAGATAAAGGACTCTTCAAAGTAGAGTCGAAGGTGAACTCTAGTTCAGGGGTACGAGAGCAAGTACCCCTGCACTGCGTCCCGAGCTTCAAATGGCTCTACGACGAGTACTTTTTGGCCGCCTGTGGCCTCAGCAGTCGGTGCTCAAGAGGTAGCCGGCCTGTCGAATACTCTGCTGTTCCGTGCATTTCTTGTTATGACTTTTATTAACTTTGCTATTTGTTTTTGCAGCGGACGCCATGAGCAAAATTACCGCCTCCAAGACTGCGGCGGCCATGTTGCGGGCCTCCATCATGCAACAGTCTTCAACCGACTCCCCCAACAAGGGGGCACCCTTGGTGGGCTTCGAACCTTTCACCCTCTTTTTGGAGTTGTGTTTATGCATATACTGACTCTTTTCTTCTTTTTTAGACGGGCGCTCCAAGAGCTTCTTCTTCCCAAAAGCCGGACCCCAAGGCCCGGAGGACGACTGTTGCGAGCTCTCCTGGTTCTGCCAGGAAACATGCGGCGGCTGAGAAACAGCCGGCCACTTCTTCTAAAACTCTAGCCGGGCCACCTAGAAGTATGAAATTGTCCTTGTAAATTTTAGACTTGCCCCCTTCTTTACTAGGTCTGATTCGTTTGTTTATGCTTGATGCAGCCGGCCCTCAGGAGCTCGACTTGGTCGAGGTGGCCAAGTCTATGATCAAGGCCGTTCCTCCAGCTGAAAGGGAGGCGGTCAGGGGTGTCGGCACCCTTGACCTAGACGGGATTGCAGGGGTCCTTACTGAGGTATACTTAGCATATTTTTGAGTATTTGAATTCCAGGACGCGTGTTTTCTTTTTGTTTGGAAACTGACGCATGTTCCCCTTTTTACTTAGGCCCTGCTCCGAGTGAACGGCCTTCGCAAGCCGCTTGACCGGAAGAACAAAGAGGTAAAGGCTGCAAAAGCTATGGCCGCCTCTGACTGTGATAAGGCAATGTTTCAAATTGCCCAAAATGAAGTTCTGACCATTGATATTCTTTATTATCAGGCGCAGGCTACCGCCGCTATCCAGGCTCAGTTAGAGGCGGCCCAGAAGAGGAATAGCGAGCTGGAGGCGACCATCAACAACCTCAAGGCCGAGCTGAGACCTCTTCGCCAAAAGATGTCCTCATACAAAACCTTGGAGAAATCCTTGGCGAGCGTAAAGGTCCGCCTGGTGACCCAAGAGAAGAGTCTTACTCAGGAGCTCTCGGAAAAGGCCGAGCAAGAAAAGAAAGAGCTGGTCCGGGAGATGATGGAAGACTCTGCTCAAATCCAGCGCATGACTTGGGGCCGCCTCTTCCCCAATGCCGACTTTGCCTCATGGGAAAAAACGTACCGCCAGTGTTCTGATAGATATAATCAAGAGATCCTGGCGGCTGCTGAGGAAGAGGCGTTGGCGGCTGCTGAGGAAGAGGCGTTGGCGGCTGCTGAGGAAGAGGCATTGGAGGAGGAGGAGCAGCCGGTAGTGGCGCTTGTGCCGCTTGGGGGTAATGCATCAAAGAAGGATGCAGCTGAAGCCGAGTCCAGCAAGAAGAGTGCTGACCAGGCGGCAGCTGCTAATATTGAAGATCTGCCCCCTTCTTAAGCTTTATGTCTTCTTCCCACGGCCTGCGTGTCGTTTATTTGTATTTACCCGGCCAGGGGGCCGGGGCTCTGAATATTTTGCCGGCCTTTAATGACCGGCTTTCTTTTAATGAATATTTTTGTTTTGCTTCAAACATGTTCAAGTATTGAATATTCTGATATCCAATTGTACACTATACCGACTGTTTTACATGGCGGATAGTTGCAGACAGGTACAGATAGTTAGTCACGCCGCCTATGCCCCTGGACGACTGGTCGTCTGTTTCCAGGCTAGACGATCAGTCGGCCATTTATCCAATCGGTATTCGAACCATTTTAAAGACTGGATCCCCTTTAGGCAGGCGGTTCTGTCATATAAAATTAACCAAGAAGGAAAGTGGTTTCCTACTTGTCATGTTTTTAGGCTAGAGACTTTAGGCCGTCTAGGCCGACTGTTCCCCGCCATATTTAATCTAGTGTGAGCCGGTGCTGTATGAACACCTTTTTAGTTTCATACTAAATTTTTAAGGAGTGACCAAGTAAACATGATTGTTACCTAGTCGCCAAGTAACTGAGTAGTAGAGGTATCAAGCGGTGGGTACCGGTTGTTCCCCTTTATTCGCCAATGTTTGTTGGCTTTTAACTCATAGGTTGTTAACCTAGCAGGAGTAGTGGTTGAGAGCCTCTGTTTCTAAAAACAAGCGGACGACTCATACCTTTTAGGCTCCATACTAAGTTTGAGAGAGTGACTATGAGTTAACTTTGGTGTTACTCAGTCGCCGTCATTCCTGCTTGAGTAGTAAAGGTACCAGCCGGCGGAGGCCGGCTGAACCTTTTGATTCGCCAATGTTTGTTGGCTATTAACTCAAGAGGTACCCCCTGCATTTATCCCAAGTAATACAGGCGGTCATCTGACTCAGATGTCAACTACTACCACTGGTTTTGTTAGTGATAGAGTTATCCTTGTCTCAAAAACGGCTACGTGGTTGCCCTTGGGGACAGTCGTATAGGTGCCGTGTAATTAGTTTATAGAGCAATGTTCCACCCAAAAGGGAGCTGCTCTCTGCGACGAATTTCATCTGGAGGGATGCCGCCGGACGCCTGCTATGATGTTGGGACAGGTCGTATTAGTTTTGAAGATTGGATCAGTGGGCTTGGCGCCTGGTCTGATCATTCGGCCTGTGGCCTTGGTTAGTTCTTGGTGAACGTAGGTGCTAAGTAAAAGGAGGGTAGCCGCCTGTTTAGGCACAGGGTCGGCCAGGCCCTGATCACTTTTAGTTAAGTATGAAGGGGGGTGGCTGTGTGTTTGGAACCAGTCGGCCCTCTTCTATGGAGAGTAGCCGACTATATGTCCAGACAGCGTGCCCCTATGGTGATAGAGTAAAATATTCAATGGAGAGTAGCCGACTGTAAAGGGTACAGGCGGCATGCCCCTCTGAAGATAGAGTAAAATACTCAATGGAGAGTAGCCGTCTGTAAAGGTACAGACGGCATGCCCCTCTGAAGATAGAGTAAAATACTCAATGGAGAGTAGCCGACTGTAAATGTATAGGCGGCCTGCCTTTCTTAAGTAAGAGTAAAAATTAAACATGGAGAGTAGTCGTTGTTTGTCAGCAGGCATGCCCCTCTTAAGTAAGAATAAAAACTGAGTATGGAGAGTAGCCGACTGTTTGTTAGTAGGCGTGCCCCTCTTAGTACAAAATTGAATATTAAGTATGCACTTTTATTAAGTAGCCCTTGACTATTTACATCATTCAAAAGAAATATTTCTTAAGATTATCTACATTCCAAGTTCGAGGCAACGGTTGTCCGTCTGGTGTTCCCAGACGGTAGGTACCGTCCCTGACCTCTTCACAGATTCGGTAGGGTCCTTCCCAGTTGGGAGTTAGTTTGCCAGACTCATTAGCCCTACCAACTGCTTCCATTTTTCTAAGTACAAAGTCCCCCACTTTGAGTGGACGCTTGTGTACTTTTTTGTTGTATGATCTAGTCATTCTCAGGCGGTAAATTTCATGGCGCAAGACAGCATTGCCCCTCCTTTCAGGAAGTGAGTCTAATGCCAGGCGCATGGCTTCCTAGTTTGCCTCTTCGTCATATAGCATTACTCGAAGAGTTGGCTTGTAGTGTTCTATTGGAAGAACAGCTTCCGCACCATAAGTTAGGAGGAATGGAGTTTCTCCAGTCGCCCCTTTTTCAGTCGTCCTAATGGCCCAGAGAACATGTGGTAATTCATCCGCCCATAGGCCGTCTGCTCGTTCAATCTTTTTCTTGAGACCGTCTGAGATGATTTTATTAAAGGCTTCTACCTGGCCGTTTGCTTGTGGACGGCCGACAGATGCAAAGTAGTGTGCAATTCCTTGGTCACCCAACCAGCTTTTGAGAACAGACGTCTCAAATTGGGGACCATTATCAAAAACCATAGACATGGGAACCCCGAACTGAGTGATGACATTTTTCCAAATGAATGAAATTACATCCTTCGTCTTGATTCCCTTTACAGCCTCCGCCTCTACCCATTTAGTGAAGTAGTCGACGGCAACAAGTATGTACCTCCTTCCGCCTGTAGCAGGCGTATATGGACCCAGAATATCCATGCCCCACTTAGCAAACGGTAGTGGGCTATGAATGGTAGTGAGGTCAGTAGCCGGACGGTGAATTAGTTTGCCAAACCTTTGGCACTTGTCACATTTTTTCACCATCACCATCGCATCTGCTTCTAAAGTAGGCCAAAAGTAGCCCTGCCGCCTTGCCTGTTGAGCAAGCGTCCTACCGCCTATATGGGAAGCACAGTAACCAGAGTAAAGATCGTCCAGTATCTCTCGCCCCTTTTCTGGAGTAACACACTTTAAGAAGGGTTGAAGGTACCCCCTTTCGTGAAGTTCTCCCTTTATTATTTCAAAACTGGTTGCTCGTTTTTTCAGTGCTGCCGCCTGTTGATAATCATCCGGCAGGGTACCATTTGTCAGATATGCCCTAATAGGATCCATCCAGGTTGAGCTTCTGTCTAGGATTCCAATAGGGTCTTCCTCGATGCTTCTCTTCTCCATTACTTCCCAAAAAACAGTTCGAGGAGTTTCACATGAGGCGGATGATGCTAATTTTGAAAGTGCATCCGCCTGGTTGTTTTCTGATCTCGGCACTTGGGTCAGATGGAAATCCTCAAGGGAGCCGACTGCTTGTCGGACTGCCTGTAAATACTTGATCATGGCCGGATGGGTTGCTTCGTATTCGCCATTGTACTGACTCACTATCAATTGTGAATCGGAACAGGCGTCTATTTTTCTTGCTCCTGCCGCCTTGCACATGCGGATTCCGGCTAGTAAAGCTTCATATTCTGCCTCATTGTTTGAGGCCTTAAAACTGAAGCGTAGAGCATACTCGTACCTGTCGCCCTCTGGCGACTGACATATGACGCCTGCTCCACAACCATTTGAAGTAGAGCTTCCATCCACATATACCTTCCAAACTTGGTTTGTAACTTGAGAGTCCGGAGGACGAGTCATCTCAACAATAAAGTCAGCAAAGGCTTGCCCCTTCACTGCTTTTCTAGGCTCGAAAGTAACTTCGAGGCTCTGTATTTCTATGGCCCATTTGATCATTCGGCCTGACGACTCCATGATGGTCAGTGGCCGCTTGATAGGTTGGTCTGTATACACGACGACTGCATGTGCCAAAAAGTAGGGCTTCAATTTTTTAACAGCCATGAAGAGTGCAAGACCAAATTTCTCCACTAAGGGATACCTCAACTCGGCATTTTTCAGTACATGACTGGCAAAGTAGACCGGGAGCTGACAGTCGTCTCTTTCAGCAAGGAGAACAGCGCTTAACACATGATCAGAGACGGCCAGGTACATGTAGAGTACTTCTTTGGGCAAAGGGCTGACCAGCCTCGGCAAGGAATGCAAGTGAACTTTCAATTTCTGGAAGGCCGCCTCAGCATCTGGCCCCCATTCAAACCTTGCCTTTTTCTTAATTGCCTGGAAAAAGTATAGGCATTTGTCGCCTGATCGGCTTAGAAATCTTCCCAAGGCCGCCAGACAACCTGTTAACTTCTGAACCTCTCGGATGGTACGAGGCAACTGCATGTCAATGACCGCCTGCACCTTCTCAGGGTTCGCCTCTATTCCTCTCTGATTGATAAGGAATCCGAGAAAATTTCCCAGACTCAACTCCAAAGACACATTTCTTGGGATTGAGCATGACATGGTGCCGCCTGAGTGTGGCGAAAGTTTCTCGGAGGTCCGACAGATGATCTTTAAGAAGTTTAGACTTGACAATCTATCATCAATATATGCCTCGACATTTCTCCCAATTTGATCAAAGAACACAGTGTTTATCATTCGCTGGAAAGTGGCCGGGGCATTCTTAAGACCAAACGGCATGACCGTGTAACAGTATAACCCCTGATCAGTGACGAAGGCCGTCTTCTCCTGATCTTTCTTCCATAAAGGAATTTGATGGAAACCAGAGTAGGCGTCCATAAAGCTCATCAAAGCATGGCCGGCTGTTGAGTCGACCAGGTTATCAATTTTAGGCAGAGGGTAACTGTCTTTGGGGCACGCCTTGTTTAAGTCTGTGTAGTCTACACACATTCGCCAGGTGCCATTCGGCTTTTTAACAAGCACCACATTTACAACCCAGTCTGGGAAGTAACATTGCCGAATGAACCCTGCATCAAGTAATTTTTTAACTTCGGCGGCTGCCGCCTGACTTCTTTCTTCGCCATGGTTCCGCTTCTTCTGCCGTACCGGCTTCTTTTTCGGATCCACGACCAGTTTATGTACCGCCAGATCAGGACTAATGCCTGGCATTTCATGGACTTCGAATGCAAAGATGTCCTTGTATTCTTTCAATAGTTTGTGAAAGTCGTCACCCAGGACTCTCAGAGCAGTCGTCCCAACTTTGACTGTTCGCTCAGGACGTGAGTCGTCTAAGATCAAGTCCATATGCTCACCAGCCGGCTGAGGGCGGAATTCATCCGACCGCTCCTCTGCCAATGATTGCTATTTTTTGTCTTTTCTTGCGGCCCCCGTCTGGGCTGCCTTTCTCTTCTTGCCGCCTGCTTCTTGAACAGGCGCACTCTCCTTGACATTGTCAAGGTCTATTTTTCCACCACTCGACCCAGTGGCCATAACAGTGGGCTTGACATCTGAGAGATAGCACTCTCGGGCCATCCTCTGATCTCCCTTTAGGGACCCGACTGTTCCATTATCCCTCTCAAAATTGAGCAACATAAGAGATGGGATTATAACAGCCTTGGAATTATTCAGGGTTGGTCGTCCCAGAATCATGTTGTAGGCCGAGAGTTCTTCTACTACCAGGAACCGGACTACCATGTGTCGTCCTTCCCCTTTTTCGCCTAGGCGGATGGGTAAATCCACTCGTCCCACTGGGTGGACGACTCCTCCTCCAAACCCTACTAAAGGGTGGGATGCCGGATGTATGCAATCAGTCTGATATTTTAGTTTCGACAGACATTTGCTACTGATGAGATCTGAGGAGCTTCCGGTATCTATGAGGATTCGGCCAACTCTCTGGTTGGCCACTTTACATTCAATAACGATAGGGTCGTCATGCGGCCCTCTTACCCCTCCTAGATCTTCTTCAGTGATGACAATCTCAGGAAATGAATATTTGGAGGGTCGTTCTTGGTGAACGGAATTTACATCTAACCGTCTGATATTGTCTTTGTTGCCCCTAATAGTGGGGCCGCCTCCTGAGAAGCCGCCTGCAATGGTGTAGACGACTGCATCATCTGTATCGGAGCTGTCGGCCTTTTGATTCTTTTTGGTCAACTGCTTTTTTGAGGAAGTGTTCCCCGTAGATTTCTTGACATAAGTGTCAAGATCACCTTGCTCAGCCAGGCGGTCCAGATACCACATGAGACTGATGCATTCATTGGTGTGATGACCAACATCTTCATGATAATCACAGAATTTTTCTTGGTTCCGATTGTTTGCAGAACCCTTCATGGGGACTGGCTTCTCAATTGAGATCCGTCCCTTGATTTCCTTTAGGATAAATTGGTTATCCTTGTTAAACACATACTTTGGGGAGTATGGTTTGAATTCTTTTTTCTTCTTTTGGGACGGCTGTTTAGAGGAAACAGTTGCCCAGACCTCTTTTCACTTCTTGTCTTTGTTTGACGACTGCTTCTGTCGTCCTTCTCTTTTGTCGGACCTTTTCCCGTCTGACTGTTTTACCGTACTACAAAGATCAGTCGCCTGTATATAGGCTTCCGCTTCAATCAAGGCCTCTTGAAGAGTCGCCACCCTCTTTCGGACCAAATCAAATTTGAAGGTCGACCCGTCTTTGAGACCTCTGAAAAAGTCAGTATAGGCTACTTCATCTGGTAACCCTTGAATCTGTATTCTCATCAGGTTAAACCGCCTGATGTAAGAACGAAGAACCTCCTTCTCGCTCTGCTGAATTGTTCCTAAATCAAGGGTCGTCTTCTTCGCAGGGATGTTCATGGCGAAGTAGGAGGTGAATAAGTAAGCAAGCGTCTTGAAGTTATTTACACAACCACTCGGCAGGTTGCCGAACCATTGTTGTGCGATTCCTTTGAGAGTCGCTGGGAAACACTTGCACCAAGTGGGATCATCCAACCCTTGAAGGTACATCAGGTTGGTGAATGCCATCAGATGGTCTTTTGGGTTAGTAGTGCCGTCATAGGCGCCTACTAATACATTTTTCACTTTGGCCGGCTGAGCGGCTTCAGTAATTTCCTTGGAGAAGGCCGACGGCTGTTCACCAAGTCTAAGCAACCGTAGCTGCCAGTCCATAGGTTGTACATTTTTTGCTGCATGTCCACCAAACGGAGGTGGCTGTAAAAAATACTGTTGTTGGCGGTACAAACGGTAAGTTTGGTACCGCCTGGTCGCTATGAAAGACGGACTGACGGGAGGTGCCGCCTGACTGACTCTCATGATTCGACTGAGTATGCCTCATCGAGGTATTTCGCAGACTGTCTTGGAAGTTTGAAGTAGAGGCCGACTCTAACAATTGGCTACTCTTCTTCTGCTCTAGCAGTAGCCGAGCGTCTGTGTATGTTTTCTTCGACCCGTCCGCCTGAATATGACGAACAGGTTTCCTATTTCCTGGAGTAGGAAAACGGTATTTTGTGAAATCAAGGGCAGGTGGCTCCCACTTCCTAGATTTAGGATGAGGGGTCACCTCTCGCCCTTGAACTGGTTTCCTCTTCCATGAAGTGGAGGGTTTCTTAGCCGACTGCTCCTTGTCCAGAGCAGGCGGCTTCTTGTTGATCAACTCTTGAATTTCTCCCTTGAAATCCCTCATGAAGGTCATGAGTTCGTTCCTTGTGATGGGAGCAGACCCATCAGTCGGCTGCTGCCGAACAGGCGGTGCGCCTGCTGGCTCGCTTCTAGTTTGAAGATGTTCCCGTTCCCTCCTTTCGGTATGACGGGTACGTCGGGCCCTTAGGGTCTCGTCTGAAGCTGTGTGAGCTTCAACTTCAAATTCATTCTCAGTATCGTGGTCCGACTGAACTAGAGGGTCGTCTAGGGGACGTCTCTCTTCAGGAGCCGGTACAAACGTGGATGCCATCTCAGAAGTACTCTCCCCATAGACGGCGCCAAGATGTTTCGGGGTTTTCTGATGTCCTGCGGGAGAGTTACAATTCCGAGACTGGAACCGGACGCCTGTACCTGCAAAACAAACGGATGCTCCGGATGATTGGAGATCCGCCTCCGACGGTCAAGTTAGTACTTGATTAAGGATTAATTAATGCGGAAATTAAAGTGATTGGGTCTCTCTAGGTGAGAGTGTTTAATGTGTGTAATCTGCGTTTTTAGCGTAATCCCCCTTAATGAGGATTAAGGGAGGTATTTATAACCTCGGGAAACGTGTCAATCTAGGTTTAGGTTAACCTTGGGCTTATTGGGCTTCCCTCGGAAGTTGGGCCTAGGTGACCGGTTATCCCAAGTGTCATGGGAAGGACACGTGTCGTGTCGTAATTGGTCCATAGTGGACGGATCATTGCTTGACACGTGGCAGGCTCCTATTGGCCCATGTGACGGACACATGGCGGAACCTGATTGGTCCACTTGTCAGATGGTGATTGGTGGGGAAAAATCCCCTAATCAGACTCCATGTTTGAAAATCAAGTTTGGGACTTGGTAAATTTGCCCGAAGGTTACACACCCTAATCAGACTCCATGTTTGAAAACAGACAAAGAAGGAAATGTATCAATATACAAAGCTAGACTAGTGGCAAAAGGTTACAGGAAAATCCACGGGATTGATTATGATGAATCCTTCTTGCCAGTCGCAATGCTTAAGTCTAATCGGATCATCCTAGCGATTGCTGCATATTACGATTATGAAATATGGAAAATGGACGTCAAAACCGCCTTCCTTAATGGGATTTTGGAAGAAACTGTGTATATGACACAGCCGAAAAGTTTTGTTGATCCAAGCAATGTTGGAAAGGTATGCAAGCTTAAAAAGTCCATTTATGGACTGAAGCAGGCAAGCAGAAGTTGGAATCTGTGATTTGATGAAGCCATCAGCAAGTTTGGTTTTATCAGGAATCCTGATGAGTCTTGTGTCTACAAGAAGGTCAGTGGGAGTGACATTGCATTCCTAGTCCTGTGTGTCAATGACATACTGCTCATTAGAAACAACACAAAATTACTAGAGTTTGTAAAGGGCTTGCTGGAAAAGTTCTTTTCAATGAATGACTTAGGATAGGCACAGTACATATTGGGCATCAAGATTTATAAGGATAGATCTAAGAGGATGATTGGATTGAGCCAGAGTACTTACATTGATAAAGTACTGGCATGATTCATCATGGAGAATGCCAAGAGAGGGCACCTACCCATGTCTCATGGCGTAACTCTCAGCAAGAAACAGTGTCCACAGACACCTGTTGAACGGAGAGAATGAATCAGATTCCACATGCTTCCCTAATTGGATCGATCATGTATTCCAGAATATGTACTAGGCCTGATGTATCGTACGCCTTAAGTGCTACGAGCCGATACCAATCAGACCGAGGAGAGGCGCATTGGAATGCGGCTAAGAATATCCTAAAGTACCTGAAAAGGAACAAGGATAAATTCCTGGTGTATGGTGGCCACGAAGATTTGATTGTTGAAGGTTACACCGACGCTAGCTTCCAGACTGACAGAGACGACTTCAAGTCACAGTCAGGGTACATATTTTGCCTAAATGGAGGAGCGTTTAGTTGGAAGAGTGCTAAGAAAAGCACCACTCCAAATACTATAACTGAAGCCAAATACTTGGTATCTTCGAAAGCCGTTAAGGAGGCAGTTTGGATTCGTAAGTTCGTTAGTGGACTTGGTGTTGTACCCTCCATCAAGGGTCCAATAGATCTCTATTGTGACAACAATGGAGTTATTGCTCAGGCCAGAGAGCCAAGAGAGCACCAAAAGTTCAAACATGTCCAAAGGCGATTTCACATGATAAGGGAATAGAAATCCGAAGGTGAAATCAGAATTTATAAGATCGGGACGGATGACAATGTGGCTGATCCTTTGACTAAACCTCTGCATCAAGTGAAGCACAACAAGAACGTCGAGGCAATGGGAATCAAGCACGTTGGAGATTGGCTTTGAATTCCCTATACATGTGTTTTAATTAAACTAGATGTCTTAATGTAAAACACTATGCTGAAACCATTCATTTTTGGAGTAATCAATTTTATGCAAAATTACTATTCACTCCATTGCTATTAAATTGTGGTTTAGAATTAAATAATGAGTCCATTCGATTTATGAGAATATTCAAAATAGGGTATCAAGACCATGTCTTGGATAAAGAAACACTTGTAAAGGTAACATTGGATATTTAAATAAAAAAGTATCCCTAATCGAGGTCATTTAACTAATGGACGATCAATGACCACCAGAGATTAGTGTGTAGTATGATTTACAGCACTGTTTCTTGTACTACAAGGACATAGTAGTCATAAATCATTTGTACAGGTGCTAGTTTGGAACTACACCGAATCGACCTATGAGAGTACTTTAAGAGATTCAAAATCTTCATAAGTACATTTCTCATTATAACTATCAGAACCTGTTTCCTCAACCATGAGTACTGTGAAGTTCTCTTGTTTGAGTACTAGTCTCTTTGATGTTGCTAAACATCTGTCGTAACTGGGGATTATAATGGGAACACTCGGGAGATTAGGTCCTCTAAGTAAGGGAGGCTTACAATACAAGACTGGGAATGTCCCCCTATTAACAATAGGGAATATGTCTTTGTTGTTTATAAGGCCGCTCGAAGAGCGAGACTTTGAAAATGCATGGTTGTGCTTAGATGGATTTTAGAAATCATCTGCTTATTGACAGTCAAACTCGGAGATCGAGAAACACTTTTGAACGTAATAAGGATGACGAAGATTCTTACCTTATAGTTCATGAAGAGACATTAAGTGACGTAGGAAATGGGCTATACACTATATCCACACTTGTCTGAAATTACAAGTCGGAGATTGAAAGGAATGGTGTCCTTCCAACAAGTGTATTATTCTGATAGAGGGTTCAAAATTAACAAGAAGCCAATTCTTTAATGAGATCAAGTGATCGGAATGCCTAGGTGGAGGCCGCTTCCGATCAGTAATATTAGTAAACAATTAATATTACAGCTTTATCTTGACTGAACCCTTCGGGTCAAATCCAAGCGAACTGCCGATCCGAAGCGATGAATCAATTCGAAGGATTTGATGAGTCACTAGAGTATTACGAGCACAGACGTCGAATATCGAGCCTAGAGCGTCGAGACCGAGCGTCGCAAAATCAATAAGCAACAAGTCCGAGCAGAGCCGTAGCATCACATTGGCCTAGCCATGTGGTTTCTAGGCTAGCTCGAGCTAGCATGCACCTCGCATTGCTAGGCGTGCTAGGCGCTAGTGCCCAACTGCTGTTGCAAGGCTAGGCCTTGCTAGCACTGGCGCACAGCATGCCCGGCTGCTATCGCAAGGCTAGGCCTTGCTAGCATTGACACACAGCATGCCTAGCTTGCTAGACGCTTGCGTATGGCAGCATAGCACATTGCTACGCACCAGCCAGCAAGCACGCTGGGCTATGTGTGCGTGCATGTGCCTAGGCCTAATGGTAGCAGCCAAGCAATGCACAACACTACGCACCAGCCAGCAAGCACGCTGGGCTATGCATATGTGCGTGTGCCTTCGCATGGCAGCACCTAGCAGCAGCGAGCTAGGGCCTCGCCCAACAGCAGCAGCAGCATGCGTGGCTTGCTAGCAGTACGCATGAAATGGTGCTTGCTGTGCTGGCTGGCTTGCTGACAAGGCAAGCTACCTAGCCTTGGCAGCCAAGGCAAGCTGCCAGCTTGCCAAGGCCTTGATGCCGGTTTGGAGTTGTGGGGACCAAAGCTTGAAGCCATCCCTTGGGGAGCAAGGCAATGGTCCCCCCCTTGGTGATGGTCCTCACCTAATCACTAATCCTCCATGTGCCACTTGTTGATTGTTGATCGCATTATCTTTTAATTTATTTTTTACTTAAATAAATTAGTTAGAAATGCAAACTATCCCACATTGATCATGAATGAAAGTGTAAGTTTCATTTCTCTATAAATACTCCATGATTGGGCATTTGGAAATCAACTTGAGTGGAACTCAAAAAGGCATCTCTAATTATTGAGAAAACCTTTAAGTTCGAGTCAGATCGTGGGTACGAGCCGATGGAGGTCGTCACGGTTGTGAGGCTTCAAGTTTAATAGTAAGAGCTCGGTTTACGAGCGAAGCACGCTTCAACGGTATAACTTATTTCTCCCTTCTCTTAATTATTGTTTAATTATGTTTATCCATGCTTTAATGCTTTAATTATTGGGGCGGGTCTTGGGGGGTTTCTATTCCGCATAGAGATGGTCCCTACGAAACCCTACACGGACATGTCGTGTGACTGACTCTTTCGGTTTGTCTCCGAATACTTCATTGAAGTATTGCGAAAACTATCTGGGTAAGTCGACGTTGAGGCCGACTCAGACATTTGTTGACTTCTCTTCTCCTAGATGAACATCCGGGCGTCAGAGTAAGTCTTTTTTTACCCATCCAGCTGAACTTGCCGGATGGCCTTCCTTTGCCCTGATTCAGGGGAACAAAGTTTGGAAAGGTCGATCAGGGGCCCATCCGCCCCCTTTGGTTTAGGGTGAGGATTAGGCACCCGGTCATTGATGTGCTTCTTCCTGGAGGGAGAAGGCTTCTTGGCCAACTGACCCTTGTTAGAGCCAGTTGACTTCTTTATTATGTCTTTAATTCCCCCTTTGAAACTCGGCATGAGCTCGTCTCTAGTGACAGGGGTTGTACCCTCCGCTGCCTGGGGTTGCCCAGCAGGCTTGCCCCACAGACGACGCCATATGTTTTGGGGTTTTTTTAGAGTCCATTGGGAGAGTTACAATTCCAGGAATGTGCACCAGCTATCTGTACCTGCAAAACCACAAAACTCCGGTTGGGTGGAGTTCCGCCTTCGACGATCAAGTTAGAACGTCTCCGGATGTATAAATGTGCGAAAAGTAAATGGATCTTCTCTCTGATTCAAATAGAATTCTGCAATTAATATTGCTCGGTTTTTGTGTTTGTATTTATGAATATGTAATAAATGAGGATTTTCTTCTATTTATAGTAGAAGAGGATCAGTTCCTCTATTAGGGTTATAGTGCCACGTGTCAGCATCCGATCGGATCCCATTGGGCCTCTCTGGGGCTAACACGTGTCAGCATGCCATTGGGCAACGTGTATGGTTTCGTAGTGACCCGACACTACGCGGAAGGAAACCCACCAAGACCCGCCCCTTAATTAGAGCAATTAAACAAGCATAATAAACTTAATCAAACAAGATTAAGAACAAGAATTATACCTTTGACGCGTGCTTCGCTCCCAAAGAGCTCTTACTTCAAAATCCCGAAAAGACGATATCTCCGACGGATCGTACCCTCGACCTGACCCGAGTGTCCTAAGTCTTGAAGGTTAGTCAAGACCCAGACAAAATAACTATGAGTTTTACGAATCAAAGGTTTACTCTTTTCTTAGAGTTGCCTTTTTAATTCCACTCAAGGTTGTATTCTCAAAATCCCAACCAAGTGGGTATTTATAGAGAATGGGGACTTGAAACCCCATCTCATGATCAATGTGGGATAATGTGCAATTGCAATAATTTATTTAATTCCAAAATAAATAATTATTTAAAACAATCACAAGCCAACAAGTGGCAAAAGGAGAGAATGGGTTAGGTGAGGACCATATCCCATGGGGGGACCATTTCCTTGCTCCCCAAGGGAAGCTTGGTGGCTTTGGTCCCCACTTCTCCTTAAACCGCCATTTACAAGGCAGCTAGGTTGGCTGCCACCTGGTGCTGCTAGCACGCAAAGCCACCTAGCATGCTTGGCTGGCGCACCACGCATTACCCAGCCCAGCACTTGCGTGCTACTAGCGAGCCATGCCTTGTGCTGGGCGCTGGGCACTGCTGCCATGCTATCGCAGGCACACACACGCATGTGTGGCGCTGTTGCCATGCTATCGCAGGCACACGCACATGCATGTGTGGCTCTCGCATAGCCAGGCCAGCATACGCATGGCCCTAGCCAGCCAGCACCACTCGCCCGTGCTTGCACAACTACGTGCATCCAGGCCAGCACGCACTAGCGCTGTGCTTGGTGCGTGGCCTGCGATGGTGCCTAGCACACACGCAAGGCCAGCGCTCCTTGCCAGCTAGCTGTGCTTAGTGCGTGGTCTGCGATGGTGCCTAGCACTCACGCAAGGCCAGCACTTCCTTGCCAGCTTGTTGTGCTATGGTGCACACGCACACGCACTCACGCATGTGCCTAGCATTGCTATGGTGTTGTGCGTGGTGCTAGAGGGCTGGGATGGTGCTCACACTTACGCACATGCATATGGGTGCTGTGCTTGGTGTGATAGGCTAGCGATGGGCTGCTTGGTGCTTGTGGGTCTTGCGATAGCTACCATGCGCACACAGGCACCCATGCTAGCATGCTGCTAGCTTGCGATGGGCTGCCAGGGCGCGCCTAGGCTGCGATAGTGCCTAGCACACCATGGTGTGCCTAGCACACACATGGTGCGCCTAGGATTGTGATGAGTTAGCTTAGCCTAGCTACGGCTACGCTCATACTTGTTGCTTGTGATTTTGCGACGTTCGATCTCAACACCCTAGGCTTGATTTCCGACGTCTGTATTTGTAAAACTTTGTCGACTCATTAAATCCTTTCGGATTAATTCGTCGTCTCAGATCGGTGATTCGATTGGGTTCGACCCGAAGGGTTCAGTTAAGATTAAGCTGTAATATTAATTGTACCTCGATATTACTGATCGGAAGCGGCCTCCACCTAGACATTCCGATCACTTGACGTTACTGAAGAATTATTTCTGTAATAATTCTGAACCCTTTATCGGAAGAATACACTTGTTGGAAGGACACCATTCCTTTCAATCTCCCACTTGTCCTTCCGGACAAGTGTGCATATAGTGTATAGCTCATTTCCTATGTCACTTAATGTTTCTTCGTGAACTATAAGGTAAGATTCTTTGTCATCCTTATTACGTTCAGAAGTGTTTCTCGATCTCCGAGTTCGACTGTCAATAAGCAGATGATTTCTAAAATCCATCTGAGCATGGCCATGCATTTTCACAATCTCGCTCTTCGAGCGGGCTTGTAAACAACAAAACATTTTCCCTATTTTTAGTAGGGGGACAATCTTAGTCTTGTATTGTAAGTTCTTCTTACTAAGAGGACATAGTCTCCCGAGTGTTCCCGTTATGATCCCCAGTTACGGCAGACGTTTGGAAACATCAAAGAGTCCAGTACTCAAACAAGAAAACTTCACAGTACTCATGGTCGGAGGAAATAAGTTCCGATAGTCATAATGAGAAGTGTACTTATGACAAAATTTAAATTTTCTTAAAGTACTCTCATAGGTCTTATCCTGTATAGTTCTAAACTGTACTTGTGCAAATGATTTATGACCGTCTCGTCCTCGCAACACAAGAAACGGTGCTGTAAATCATACTACGCACTAACCTATGGCGGTCATCAATCGTCCATCTGTTAGATGACCTCGATTAGGGACACTTTTCGATTTAATATTCAATGTTCACTTAACAGGTGTTTCTTTATCCAAGACATGGTCTTGATACCCTGTTTTGAATATTTCTGTAAATCGAATGAACTCATTATTTAATTCTAAACCACAATTAAATAGTAATGGAGTGAAGGATAATTTTGCACAAAATTAATTACTCCATTAATGATTGGTTTTAATACAGTGCCTTACATTAAATATCCTATTTAATTAAAAAACATGTACAGGGAATTTCAAAGCCAGTCTCCAACATGCTTGATTCCCATTGCCTCAATGTGCTTGTTGTGTTTAACTTGAGGCAAAGGTTTAGTCAAAGGATTGGCTACATTATCATCTGTGCCGATCTTACAAATTCTGATTTCACATTTGGATTTCCATTCCCTTATCATGTGAAATCGCCTTTGCACGTGTTTGACCTTCTGGTGTTCTCTCGGCTCCCTGGCCTGAGCGATAGCTCCATTGTTATCACAATAGAGGTCTATCGGCCCCTTGATTGAGGGCACAACACAAAGTTCGCTAATGAACTTGCGAATCCAAACAACTTCCTTGGCAGCTTCTGAAGCGGCCAAGTACTCGGCTTCAGTTGTAGAGTTTGCAGTGGTACTCTGCTTGGCACTCTTCTAGTTGAACGCTCCTCCATTCAGACATAATACAAATCCAGACTGTGACTTGAAGTCGTCTCCGTCAGTCTGGAAGCTAGCGTCGGTGTAACCTTCTACAACCACTTCTTTGTGGCCTCCATACACCAGGAATTTATCCTTGTTCCTTTTCAGGTACTTAAGGATATTCTTGGCCGCAGTCCAATGCGCCTCTCTTAGGTTCGATTGGTATCGACTCGTTGCACTCAGGGCATACGATACATCTGGCCTTGTACATATCATAGCATACATGATCGATCCGATTAGCGAAGCATATGGGATTTGATTCATTCTTTCTCGCTCAACAGGTGTTTGCGGACACTGTTTCTTGCTGAGAGTTACGCCATGGGATACGGGTAAATGCCCTCTTTTGGCATTTTCCATGTTGAATCGAGCCAGTACCTTATCAATGTAAGTACTCTGGCTTAATCCAATCATCCTCTTAGATCTATCCCTGTAGATCTTGATGCCCAATATGTACTGTGCCTCTCCTAAGTCCATCATTTAAAAGCACTTTCCCAACCATCCCTTTACGGATTCCAACAATTTTGTGTTGTTTCCAATGAGAAGTATGTCATCGACATACAGGATTAGGAATACAATATCACTCCCACTGACCTTCTTGTATACACAAGATTCATCTGGATTCTTGATAAAACCAAACTTGCTAATGGCTTCATCAAATCGCAGATTCCAACTTTTGCTGGCTTGCTTTAGACCATAAATGGACTTCATCAGCTTGCAAACCTTTCTAGCGTTGCCTGGATCGACAAAACCTTCTAGCTGTGTCATATACACAGTTTCTTCCAAAATCCCATTAAGGAAGGCGGTTTTGACATCCATTTGTCGTATTTCGTAATCGTAATATGCAGCAATCGCTAGGATGATTCAGACGGATTTTAGCATTGCAACTGGTGAAAAAGTTTCATCACAGTCAATCCCGTGGACTTGTCTATAACCTTTTGCCACCAGTCTAGCTTTGTATATTGATACCTTTCCATCCTTGTCTATCTTCACCTTGAAGATCCATTTGCAACCAATGGGTGTATAACCCTCGGGCAAATTCACCAAGTCCCAGACTTGATTTTCAGACATGGAGTCCATCTCGGATTTCATGGCCTCTTGCCATTTTGTAGAGTTGGGGCTCGTCATAGCTTGCTTGTATGTCGCCGGCTCATCACCATCCATGACTAGGATGTCCTGATCATCGGTTAAGATGATACCGAGGTATCTGTCTGGTTGAGATCTTTCCGTTGCGACCTAAGTAGGGTAATTGGTTGAGCATTTACATTGTCTGTTTGATTCTGACCAATCTTCTTAGATGCTTCTAAAGTATCTAGATTGTCAGTTTTGTCAGGTTGACATTGTTGCTCGTCCTCTCGAACTTCTTCGAGTTCGATTTCCCTCCCACTTGTCATTTTGGAAAAGGTGATCCTTCTCCAAAAGACAACATCATGAGCAACAAACAATTTGTTCTCGGATTTATTGTAGAAGTAATACCCTTTGGTTTCTTTTGGATAACCCACAAAGAAACACTTATCCAATTTTGGGTGAAGTTTGTCCGAAATTAATCGCTTGACATATGCTTCGCATCCCAAAATCTTGAGAAAAGACAACCTAGGAGGTTTCTTAGTCCATAATTCATATGGAGTCTTTTCAACAGCTTTTGACGGAGCTCTATTCAGTGTTAGTGCTGCTGTTTGTAGCGCATGTCCCCACAAAGAGATAGGGAGTTCACTAAGACCCATCATTGATCGAACCATCTCTAACAAGGTCCGATTCCTCCGTTCGGACACTCCGTTCCATTGAGGAGTTCCGGGAGGTGTCAACTCTGAAAGAATGCCATTTTCTTTCAAGTGATCGTCGAATTCATGGCTCAAATATTCGCCACCTCGATCCGATCGAAGTGCTTTAATTTTCTTGCCAAGTTGATTTTCAACTTCTTTCTAAATTACATTTGTGTGTGACAATAAAATTAAGTCTAACTTAAAATTTATTTTATTGGTGCACAAGATTTTATTGGTGCACAAGCCTAAATTTATCCAAAATTTCAATTTTGAACAAAAATTAGGTCAAACTTTTTGCTTAAAATAAAAAGAGCTATGTCCAAAATTAATCTTGCCAATATGCAAATTAACAATGGATTTGACAAATGGGAGTTGAAAAATAAATTAACCATCCAATGACAAAAAATTTCCAACTTGCATACTTATGTAAAATACCAAGATTAAATCTTCCAATATGAAGATTAATCAAATTTTACTCACAAGTAATTGAACTTAATGGATTTTAAACAACCAAAACATGAAAAAATCCAAACTTTGTTTAACATGGAATTTAGGGTTAGGGTTCTAATCATTTAAACATTTAAAGATTAGAACTTTAACATTATTTGGGAACTTAAAATACAAAATCACAACAAGTTTTCACACCTTATTGCAATTTATTTGCAAAATTTGTGAAAAACAAGTTTATGTGATAAATTGGTATATCAACTTAAGCACTAATTAACACTCCATTATTATGCTCAAGGATATTTTAAAACCAGTAGATTAGTGACGCAAAAGTGCATTTAATCTAATCTTGTAATGCTTACATTAATCAAGGCTTAAAAAGAATTAAAATTTTCGTTAAAAAAACGAAAAACCCCTGAAAAATTGGGTTTCTGGTACGAATTTGGCTTCTGGGCAATCCTATAAGGGTTGAAATAGTTCTAGAATGTCGATTCCACCCAAAAATCACTATTTTTGAGCCAAAATCTGGGTTCGACAGCCAAATCGAAAATAAAATTGAGTTATAAAAATAAATTAAAACGAGCATCTAATCTAATTAGATGAACATGAACCAGAAAATAAATTCTTTTAAAAACACCTTAATTAAAAAAATAATTGCAAAAATTAAAAAGGAGCTTGGCTCCGATACCGCTGTAGGGTTTCGTAGTGACCCGACACTACGAGGAAGGAAACCCACCAAGACCCGCCCCTTAATTAAAGCAATTAAACAAGCATAATAAACTTAATCAAAAAAGATTAAGAACAAGAATTATACCTTTGACGCGTGCTTCGCTCCCAAAGAGCTCTTACTTCAAAATCCTGAAAAGACGAGATCTCCGACGGATCATACCCTCAACCCGACCCGAGTGTCCTAAGTCTTGAAGGTTAGTCAAGACCCGGACAAAATAACTATGAGTTTTACGAATCAAAGGTTTACTCTTTTCTTAGAGTTGCCTTTTTAATTCCACTCAAGGTTGTATTCTCAAAATCCCAACCAAGTGGGTATTTATCGAGAATGGGGACTTGAAACCCCATTTCATTATCAATGTGGGATCATGTGCAATTGCAATAATTTATTTAATTCCAAAATAAATAATTATGCAAAACAATCACAAGCCAACAAGTAGCAAAAGGAGAGAATGGGTTAGGTGAGGACCATATCCCATGGGGGGGACCATTGCCTTGCTCCCCAAGGGAAGCTTGGTGGCTTTGGTCCCCACTTCTCCTTAAACCGCCATTTACAAGGCAGCTAGGCTGGCTGTCACCTGGTGCTGCCAGCACACATAGCCACCTAGCATGCTTGGTTGGCGCACCACGCATCACCCTGCCTAGCACTTGCGTGTTGCTAGCGAGCCACGCCTTGTGCTGGGCGTTGGGCGCTGCTGCCATGCTATCGGAGGCACCCGCACACGCATGTGTGGTGCTACTGCCTTGCTATCGCAGGCACACGCACATGCATGTGTGGCTCTCGCATAGCCAGCATAGCCAGGCCAGCATACGCATGGCCCTAGCCAGCCAGCACCACTCGCCCGTGCTTGCACATCTACGTGCATCCAGGCCAGCACGCACTAGCGCTGTGCTTGGTGTGTGGCCTGCGATGGTGCCTAGCACACACGCAAGGCCAGCACTCCCTGCCAGCTAGCTGTGCTTGGTGCGTGGTCTGCGATGGTGCCTAGCACTCACGTAAGGCCAACACTGCCTTGCCAGCTTGCTGTGCTATGGTGCACACGCACACGCACTCACGCATGTGCCTAGCACTGTTATGGTGCTGTGCGTGGTGCTAGGGGGCTGCGATGGTGCTCACACTTACGCACATGCACATGGGTGATGTGCTTGGTGCGATAGGCTAGCGATAGTTCTCATGAGCACCCAGGCACCCAGGCTAGCACGCTGCTAGCTGCGATGGGCTGCCTGGTGCTTGTGAGGCTTGCGATAGCTACCATGCGCACCCAAGCACCCATGCTAGCATGCTGTTAGCTTGTGATGGGATGCAAGGGCGCGCCTAGGCTGCGATAGTGCCCAGCACACCATGGTGTGCCTAGCACACACATGGTGCACCTAGGATTGCGATGAGCTAGCCTAACCTAGCTACGGTTACGCTCATACTTGTTGCTTGTGATTTTGCGACGTTCGATCTCGACGCCCTAGGCTCGATTTCTGACGTCTTTATTCGTAAAACTCTGTCGACTCATTAAATCCTTTCGGATTAATTCGTCGTCTCGGATCGGTGATTCGATTGGGTTCGACCCGAAGGGTTCAGTTAAGATTAAGATGTAATGTCAATTGTACCTCGATATTACTGATCGGAAGCGGCCTCCACCTAGGCATTCCGATCACTTGAACTTACTGAAGAATTAGCTCTGTAATAATTCTGAACCCTCAATCGGAAGAATACACTTGTTGGAAGGACACCATTCCTTTCACCACGTGCCATAGGGTAATTTTACCCTAAACAATCCATATAATTTTTATTGATGCTATAAGCATGGAAAAAGAGCTATATAAGTGCCTATGTACACGAGGATTAAATTATATATATGTGTCTATGTGCACTTAAGGTGTTCTAAACACCAAGGGATAGGAATTGTGGTGCTTTATGCACTTAAGGTGTTATTTAACACCAAGGTAGTTTAATAAGGATTCAACATTAAATTATGTGGTCTCAAATTATTCAAGAATTAGATTGGTATGCTAAATTGCTTGAATGACCTGTAATGATTGATGGTGTTGTAGTTTGAGAGTCATCACAAGTCTAAAATTATGTAAACAACGTAAAGTGAAAGATATTACGCAGCAAAACTCTAAGAACGTATATACTTTGAGTATGAACATATGGGGGTAGTTATGCCACTTTATATTTGACCATAAATTCTATTGGGAGTACAAGACGCTGTATTTTCCTTCTTATTATGCGTAGGAATTTCGCCAGTTTCGAGTGGTTCTTTTATACTGGCAGGTTAGCTCCCGTGTTAGTACCCCTTTATTGGGGCAGGTTAGAGGGAAACCCGTTCGATGCGTAATCATGATAAATAAGAAGTTAGTTATTTATTGGTTGGTTATGTTGTATGTTGTATGCTTGTAAACAGGTGCAACAAGGTAAGTTGTGTGATGATAGGATGAAAGCATGTTAGTGTGTATTGTTTATGCTTATGTACTCAGCATTGCTAATTGTGTGTTTGTATGTTTGTTTGGCTTTGTCTTTATCTTGGCCCTTTAACAATCCATTTCTAATGGTGAGTAGTGGGGACAAAGTAAAGAGAAGCTTTTCAGGTGTGGAAGCATATTCATGATGGGCATGAGTGAAGAGCAAATCATATTTAGTTTCCATCAGAATATGATGTGGTTTATTGCTTTGATTATTATATATTTTGCTTGTGAGACTAACACAAAGGTTTTCAAATATTTATTTCGGTTTTATTAAGGGCCTACAATGGTTCCAAGTTGTAGGTTGACTTCGTGTGACTTTGGTTTGACCTTACATTCGTTTGGTTTGACTTTATAAGTTTACTTGTTTTGAATGGTTTGAAAGAGAGTCTTCCGCTGTGTGCTTTGATAGTTGCCTTAGCCGTTTTCACGGTGGCGGTAATGTCATAGAATTTCCTATTTCGTATTTCTAAAGAGCAACCAGGTATTTTAAAGGAAAAGAATTTCTAGGGTGTTACAAAGTGGTATCTAGGAGCTTTGGTTGAGATTTTTATTACCACTAAAGATTGAAACGTGTTTTAGAGTATTTTATTTTAAAACTTGGCCAAGGGTTTATTTAAATAAGTAATTTTAAAAAGTGAGTTATTTTATTTTATTTTAATTTAAAAAGGTCCAAATTTTTTTTAGGGTTTGAAATTTTCTTTTATTTTTATTTTGGAGAAATCCGATAAAAAAAATTTTAGTTGGGAACATCCGAATTTTTTTTTTAATTAGGGTGTTCGAAATTTTTTTAGTAGTGGCTGAATATTTTGGCCTTTTTCGGGAATTATTTTTGAAATTTAATGTAAAGGAGTCAAAAATATTTTTAGTTTGTTCATTTTGCAGTAAAGCGAAGAATTAAGGTAAGAATTATGTGTTAAAAGCTTTTAAGAGCATGTTGGTGAGCTTGGGTAGGAAAGAATTTGGTCATATAAGTTAGAAATAATCATGTTCTTGTATGCATTAATATTTAGGTAGTGATGTTTAATCATGTGAATTCATCGATTAGAAGCATGTAATTATGTGATTAGAAATAAGTGAGATTGTTTGATTGTACATTGAACCTAATTCATGCAAGAACTATGTTATTTTATTTTCTTTGGGAAGGGAATTCTTTTCTAAGTCTTTTGCTTTATAGAATGGCGATCTTTCCTAGAAAATACTCCCAAATTGGTATTCTAAATAAGAAAGAAAATGAACACCCCTTGACTATGTCAAGAAAATTCGTTCCTACTGTTCTCACATGAGCGATGTCCTAGGAGACAAGCATTATGACCTTCCTAATCAAGTTTCAGCTATAATTATTCACTGTCTTCCTGATGAACCCCCATATCTTGATGTTAAAACAAAGTTCTCTTCTTTTTACTTTCCTGGGGTCATCCCAAATTACTCCAAATACAAAGATCATTATGGATAGTGGTATCTTGATTACATATACTTGATTTCTTACCTCGTTCGAGTTGAGAAATATCATTGTGAGCGCTTACACATTCCATACCCAAACTAGTACTATGATAATCCAGTAGGGAATGATTCCCCTTCTACTAGTCATCAATCTGGAAGTTCTTCTCCACCACAAGGTAATCAAGCAGGAACAAATGGAGGGCAGGAGGAAGGAGAGCTAATGGATGAGAGTAATAATACTGTTGATAGTTCCATTATGGAAATTCTAAATCCAAATCCACCCCCAACTCCAATTATAATTGATATTTCATCTGACGGCGAGGAAGATGAATATTTCATTCAAGTAGAGCAAAATCCCGAGACACTTGAACCAATGGAGGAGGAAGATGACCCTGAATTCGATCCTGGAAGCTATAAACAATCGAAGGACAAGAAGGACAATGTTCGAAAGCACTAGATTTTTGTAGTTTCATTTCTCTTAGGACTCTTAGTTTCATTTCCGCATTTCAATTAATTTAGTTTCAATAAAGTAATATGTGGCATGTCCACAAGAGTCAACAAACCTATTGAGCTGCGTAGGCTATTCAAACTCATTTCATTTCAGTTTTCCAATCATTTTCTTACTCAGCAATAAATTTCTATTTATCTCCTTGTCAAATAATTCATTTTATTGCCAAATAATTCATTTTGTTCTCAAATCATTCATTTCATATCACTACTCTAATAAACCATTTCTTACTCAAATATGTTCTAATAATTCATTTCTAAACTCTAGGAATTATTTTTATTTATTATTGTGATGCTTTATTAAATGTATGGTTAGTTAGCAATTAATATTTGGTTGATCAAGCTGTAAATTTTGGGGATTGTAATTTTACAATCTCAATTTGTTAGCATAAAATTAAATGTTTTTGTATAAAAGGTATAAGTTGATTAGATGGTTGTCTAAATTGAGAGCTAACTATGACCATAATTAATAAAGACCCCTTGTTTTAATTCAAGCGAAGAAAGATTGCAGGAGGAAGTGGGAACAATAACGAAGGAAATAAGCTGAGTGAGTTTGTAAGACAGTTAGTTAGCGAGGAATACTACCAACAATGGAGATGCTCAGGGAGAGCTATTCAAGAAGGTGGCACAAAGCAAGCCATTAACCTATCAAGGAGAGCCTAATCCAACAATGCTGGAAAAATGGTTAAGGGAGTTTAAGAAATTGTTTGGGGCAATTAGGTGCCCAAAGAATTCAAAAGTCAGTTGTGCTACCTATTATCTCAAGGGTGAAGCTGACCTTTGGTGGCAAAAAAATGAGGCTACCATTAAGGCACTACCCCAGTTTCTTACAGAAACAAAAAACTAAGGAATTCTCTAACTTAGCAATGGGTGATATGTCAGTCACTAAGTATTACACCAAGTTTATTGAGATGTCACGATTTAACAAGGAAGTTTGAAAGTGGATTGACCACTAATTTGCAGCTAAAGCTATGTAGACAAGTGTTCGAAACCTTGGATGAAGTGTATGGGAGAGCTACACACCTTTATGCGTTGGAGTGGAAGAAAAAGAAAGTTAGCTGAGGTGGAAGGGCGGGAAAAGAGAAAGAGATGGGGCAAAACTCTGGAAACCCGCAAGGTGACCAGAACAACTTCAAGAAGCAGAACTCTGGAAGAGACTGTGACGACAACCTAGTAACTTGTCGTGCTTGGAACAAGTTGGGACATAAGGAGTACGAGTGCCTCTCCAAAGATTCTAATCAAATCAAGCAGGGAAATAATCAAGGAGGGGCTCAAAGGAATTTTCAAGGAAACAACAACTATTCAGGGAACAAGGGGGCATAGCAGAATGGAGCGAAAGACAATAATAATAATGGGAATAATCAGGTGGAGAGTGGAGCTCCAGGAAAATTGAATGTGATAAGTACGAATGAGGCTGATTCCACGAAGGATGTTATCACTGGTACCTTTTCTATTATCTTTATTCCTGTTAAAGTTTTGTTTGATTCTAGTGTAACTTTTTCTTTTATTTCAAAGGCCATTGTTTCAAAACTATCACACTGTTTGAAAACTGTAGATGTTATAGATTTACCAATAGTTATTCCTACGAGAGGGGTAGTATAGTGTACCAAAACCTTTAAGGACATACCATTAGAAATCAAGGGAAAATTGTTTCTGTCTAACCTCATCGAGTTTGGGTTAAGTGACTTCAATGTTTGGGAAAGGATTGGTTGAGCAAGTACAGTGCAGAGATTAGTTGTCGATCGTAGAAAGTAAAGGTGAGTACAACTGAGAATGAGTTGGTAACATATTGGAAGCATGGTGAAACAAAGTGCCCAAGGATCATATCAGTGTTGAAGTTGGAAAAGTATATTAAGAAGGGGCATCCAGTATATTTATGTAGTGTGAGGAACTTAGAACATGAAGAGACAGCCAAGCCAGAGGACATAGAAGTGGTGAATGAGTTTCTGGATGTATTCCCAAACAAAATTCCAGGGATGCCACCCAAGAGGGAAATTGATTTCACAATAAAGTTGGTCTTAGAAACAACACCAATTTCCAAGGCACCATATCGAATGGCACCTGCAGAAATGAGTGAGTGAAAGGAATAGTTGCAGGATTTACTGGAAAAGGGGTACAATAGACCAGGTGCATCACCTTGGGGAGCGCCGATGTTGTTTGTTAAGAAGAAGGATGGGTGTATGAGGTTATTATGTATTGACTATAGGGAGTTGAATAAGGTCACCATAAAGAAAAAGTACCCATTACCAAGGATTGATGAACTATTTGACCAATTAAGGGTCGCATCTGTGTTTTCGAAGATTGATTTAAGGTCTGGATACCATCAGTTGAGGATCGCAGACGAAGAACATTCCCAAGACTGCATTTAGAACAAGGTATGGACATTATGAGCTCACAATAATGCCATTTAAATTGACGAATGCTCCAGCAATCTTTATGGACTTGATGAATAGGGTGTTCTAACCATTTTTGGAAAAGTTTGTCGTGGTAATCATAGTGCGGAACATTTGAGGGCAATTCTACAAACCTTAAGGGAGAACAAGTTTTTGTGAAATTTTCCAAGTTTGAGTTTTGGTTGGAGAAAGTAGCATTTCTTGGTCACTTTGTGTCCAAGGATAGGGTAGAGGTAAATCCAGCAAAGATTGAGGTAGTGAAAGAATGGCCTACGCCAAAGACAGTGTCTGACGTTAGGAGTTTCTTAGGTTTAGTAGGGTATTATAGGCGATTTGTGAAGGACTTTTCTAAGATTGCTAAGATTATGACCTCTCTAATGAAGAAATACAAGAAGTTTGAATGGGATGACAAGTGTAAGGAAGCTTTCCAACTCTTAAAACAAAAGTTAATCACAACACTAGTTCTTACACTGCCAAATGATAGTTGAATCTACGATGTATATAGTGATGTATCTAAGAATAATTTGGGATGTGTGCTTATGCAAAATAGGAAGGTGATTGCATATGCTTAAAGAAAATTGAAACCTCATGAAGTAAACTACCCTACTCATGACTTAGAATTAGCTGCAATCATTTTTTCACTAAAGATTTGAAGGCATTACCTGTATGGAGTGAAGTGTAGGATTTACACAAACCATAAGAGTTTGAAGTACATTTTCACCCAAAGAGATCTAAACTCACGCCAAAGGAGATGGTTAGAATTTGCAACGGATTACGACTTGCATATACAATACCATGAAGGGAAAGAAAATGTAGTTGCAGACGCTTTGAAGTCGTAAGACTGGTCATGGACTGAACACTTTAATAGTGGATGATGAGTTACGTAGAGATATGAGGAAAATGAACCTGGAAGTGGTAGAATGGAGAGTGTCAACATGTATACTTGCAAATCTAAGCATTCAACAAACAATATTTGATGAGATACGGGAAAATAAGGTAGGAGATGTTAAGTTGGATAGGATTCTTGAGAAAATAAAAGAAGGAAAGACTACGGATTTCAAAATCCATGAGTAGGGAGTTTAAGGTACAAGGGTCGATGGTGTGTACCATAAAAATGCAAGGAAATAAAGAGAAAATTGATGGAAGAAGGTCACAATACACCATACTCAGTACACCCAAGAGGGGACAAGCTATATAAGGACTTGAAAAGGATGTATTGGTGGCCTAGAATGAGAAATGAAGTTGTGGAGTTTGTAGCAAAGTGTCTAACTTTCCAAAAGGTGAAGATAAAGCACAAGATACCGTAAGGAACCGTGCAATCATTGGAAATTTCTGGATGGAAGTGGGATTGTATTTCAATGGACTTTGTGACTTGCCTCCCAAAGTTAAAGAATGGGAATGATACCATTTGGGTCATGGTGGATAGACTGACTAAATCTGCGGTGTTCATACCAATGAAGGAGACTTTGAGGATGGAGCAACTTGCAAAAGCTTACATAAAATATGTTGTGAGGTTACATAGAGTTCCAAAGGATATTGTGTCTGATAGAGATTCTAGGTTTCTCTCGAAGTTCTGGAAGAGTGTTCAAGAAAACTTTAGTACAACACTTAAGATGAGTACAACATTTCACCTTGCCACAGATGGACAAACTGAGAGAACTATTAAAACCTTGGAAGATATGTTACGAGCTTATGTCATTGACTTCCAAGGGGATGGAAAGATAGCTCGGACTTAATTGAATTTTCTTATAACAATAGTTACCATGCAAACATTGGCATGGCTCCATTTGAGGCATTATATGGAAGGAAGTGTCGCAGTCCTGTGTGTTGGAACGACATAAGTGAAACAATGATCTTAGGGCCTTAAATGATCGAGGATACAATTAAGCAAGTAAAAGAGATTCAAGCTAAGATTTAGGCTGCGCAAGATCACCAAAAGAGCTACGCAGATTTGAAGCGTAGAGAGGAAGAGTTTGAGGTTGGTGACAAAGTGTTGTTGAAGGTGTCACCAATGAAAGGTGTCATGAGATTTGGGAAGAAAGGAAAACATAGCCCAAAGTATATTGGTCCATATGAAATATTACAAAGAGTAGGCAAGGTAGCTTATAGGTTGGCCTTACCTATGGAGCAAAATAAAGTGCATGATGTATTCCATGTATCTCAGTTAAGAAGGTATTACCTGGTAAGTCACATTTTTTACAACCCGAAACAATTGAGTTAGATTAAAGCTTAACTTATATATGAAGAAAGACCTGTCAAGATCCTTGACAGTAAAGTGCATAGTACACGCAACAAGGAAGTTAAGATTGTTAAAGTGCTATGGTCTAACCATCAATATGAGGGAGCAACTTAGGAAGCTGAGAATGAGATGAAAAATAAATACCCTGAGTTGTTTAAGGTATGTTTAGTTACGGGGACGTAACTCGTTTTCTTTAAGGGGGGTAGAATGCGGTACAATGTCGTGCTTTTTCCCCTATATATTCTGTTATTTTTGTGCTTTTTGCACATTTTTAACAGTTATTTTGAGTAAATTTGATTTCAAGGAGACATTAAAGGTAAAAGTATGTCAAAAGAGTACAACAATATTATACAAGTGAGGAAAAAGTTTGAATTTCGTTACCCAAGTTTCGGGACAAAACTTCTTCTAAGGGGGGTAGAATGTAATACCCCGTATTTTTATACATATTTTAATTTAAATCTGTATTTCATAAAGTATTTAAATAATTTGAAATGAATTAGTTATGGTATTTTATAATTTTAAAAAAAAATTATTTTAATAAAAGGTCCATTTTTATCTATTAATAGTTTTGAAAATATTTTATTTTCATTATTTAGAAACTTTGGAGCATATGATTTTATAATATGAAGTTTTATAGTCAATGGAATTTTAAAGAAGTCAAATGACTACTTTGAATAGGAGAAGGGAACATCAAAGGTAGAAAGGGAATTTAAGCTTAGGAGGATTTTAAAGAGGGGGTATAAATACCCATCTTATGAGAAAGTTAGATCTTGCCCAAGGTGGAGAATACCCAAAGGTAAAATCTCTCTCTCTCCTCTTATTTTCTCTCCCCTTTAATTTTCCCCTCCCCTTTTTATTTCAGTCACGCACACCACCACCACCGGTAGCTGGCTGCCGCCATCACCACAGTCGGCCGCCGCACGCGCATAGCGGTAGCAGCAACAACTGCGGGGAGGTGGAGCCGACCACTCTCCCCTCTTTTCCCTCCTATTAGCCCTTTTTATATAAAAAAAAAACAAAATAAACTCTTCTTTTATTTTAATTTTAATCTAGCCTTAATTCAATTATTATTTTTGGGTTGTGTGATGATTTTTATGATGTTTGATTATGATTACTATGTATATAATTTTCAGAGTTAGTTTTTTAATTTAAAAGCCCCAAATTGAAAACCCTGGGTTTCTAAACTAAGGTATATTGATGGAAATTGATTGTAGGTGATTGAAACTATTAAAGTAGATGTTACTAAACATAATTACAATAATTTTATATGTTTTTACAAAGCTAGAATTTTTATATAAAGGTTACAATTGTGTTTCATAAAAGGACTTCCAATTACCCATTAATTATGAATTAAAGTAAGGGTTTTAAATTAATTTTTAGTTTGTTTTAAAGGGTTTATAAGTGATTTAAAGAGTGTATACATTGCTAGAAATTTATATTAAATAGGTATTAATGTTTCTATGTAATTTTAGGTTGTAGGAGATTTCCAAGTGAGTGATTTGGTGTAGTCGTGGCGATTTTGAGATCATATTCAAGGTATGTTCGCGTACTCGGTAATTATTTAAGTATGTAGAAGCATGCTAGGCTTTGTTTTATTAATTCCAAGTAGTATCATGATAGGTATTGGTTGAAATTGTTGATTGGATTGTTTTTGGTGATTGAGTTGTGAAGTATGAATTATTTGAGGTGAATTATTGATTGGAGTTAAATATGTTGGCATGTTGATTATGAACCACAATGTTATTATTGGCATGATTCAGAGCATGTTTAATTAAACTTAATGTTTAATTAAGTTTGGAATTGAAAGAGAATTTTATTATGGCTCATATAATTTGTATTGATGCTATAAGCATGGAAAAAGAGCTATATAAGTGTCTATGTACAGGAGGATTAAATTATATTTTGTGTCTAAGTGCACTTAGGTGTTCTAAACATCGAGGGATAGGATTTGTTGTGCTTTATGCACTTAAGGTGTTGTTTAATACTGAGTTAGTTTAAAAAGGATTCAACATTAAATTATGTGGTCACTAATTATTCAAGAATTAAATTGGTAGTTTGCGAGTCATCACCAAGTCTAAGAATATGTAAAAACCGTAAAGTGAGAGAGATTGCGCACCAAAACTCTTAGAATGTATATACCTTGAGTATGAACATATGCGGGGAGTTATGCAACTTTATTTTTGGCCATAACTACAACTAGCTCCCGTGTTAGTACCCCTTTATTTGAGCAGTTTAGGGGGAAACCCGTTTGATGCGTCATCAAAAAAATTAAGAAGTTTAGTTATTTATTGGTTAGTTATGTTGTATGTTGTATGCTTGTAAACAGGCGCAGCAAGGTAAGTTGTGTGATGATAGGATGAAAGCATGTTAGTGTGTATTATTTATGCTTATGTACTCCACGTTGCTGATTGTGTGTTTGTATGTTTGTTTGACCTTGTCTTTATCTTGGCCCTACAACCTATTTTTAACGGCGAGTAGTGGGGACAAAGTAAAGAGAAGCTTTTTAGGTGTTGAAGCATATTCATGATGGGAATGAGTGAAGAGCGAATCATATTTAGTTTCCATAAGTATATGATGTGGTTTATTTCTTTGATTATTATATATTTTGCTTGTGAGACTAACACAAAGGTTTTCAAATATTTATTTCAGTTTTATTAAGGGCCTACAATGATTCCAAGTTGTAGGTTGACTTTATGTGACTTTGGTTTGAATTTACTTTCGTTTGGTTTGACTTTATAAGTTGAATTGTTTTGAATGGTTTCAAAGAGAGTCTTCCGCTGTGTGTCTTTGATAGTTGTCTTAGTCGTTTTCACGGTGGCGGTAATGCCTTAGAATTTCCTATTTCATATTTCAAAAGAGCAAAACAGGTATTTTAAAGGATAGGAATTTCTAGGGTGTTACACGAACGGTGAATGAGCTTGCCAAATCTTTGACACTTATCACACTTCTTCACCATTTCCATGGCGTCTGCCTCTAGAGTCGGCCAGAAATATCTTTGCCGCTTGGCCCTAATTGCTAGTGCTCTGATGCTTATGTGAGAGGCAAAATAGCCTAAGTGTAGGTCTTCCAGAATCTCATGCCCCCTTTCCGGGGTAATACATCAAAAGGGGCTTTAAAAGCCCTTCTTGAAAAGTTCTCCTTTACGAATCTCAAAGTTGGTCGCACGCTTTTTCATTGAAACCATTTATGGATGTGTATCCGGCGGAGTACCGTCTAGCAAATATGCCTGGATGCCGTCCATCCAGGTTAAACTTCGGTCAAGTACTCCAATGGGATCTTCTTCAATACTTATTTTTTCCATTACTTCCCAAAAGACTGACCGAGGTGTATCATAAGAGGCGGATGATGCCAGCTTTGAGAGAGCATCCGCCTGATTGTTCTTTGACCAGGGAACTTGACTTAGATGAAATTCGTCAAGAGTCCCAACATCTGTCTTGACCGCCTGCAAGTATTTGATCATAGCCAGGTGGTGGCCTCATAGTTACCATGGTATTAGCTAACGACCAACTGTGAATCAGAGCAAGCGTCAATTTTCCTTTCCCTTGTCGCCTTACACAAGCGTATACCGACTAGGAGGGCTTCATACTCAGCCTCATTGTTTGAGGCATGAAACTTGAACCGTAGTGCATATTCATATTTGTTCCCATCAGGAGACTGTCATATTATCCCTACACCACAACCGTTCATAGTAGAGCTCCCGTCTACATACACCTTCCAAACCTTATCATGGTTTTCTGGGTCAATCGGCCTTGTCTTTTCAACAATGAAGTCGGCGAATGCCTGACCCTTCACTACCTTCCTTGGTTCGAAAGAGATTTCAAGACTTTGCATTTCAATAGGCACTTGAGTATCCTACCAGACGACTCCAAGGTTGTCATTGGTTGCTTGAAAGGTTGGTCTGTATAGACTACCACCGGATGTTCCAAAAAATATGGTTTCAACTTCTTGATTGCCATGAATAGAGCAAGGCCAAACTTTTTAACTGTTGGGTACCGGAGTTCAGCATTTTGTAGAACATGGCTAATGAAATAGACTGGGAGTTGGATGCCCTCTCTTTCAGCAAGGAGAACAGCACTGAGGGCATGATCTGAGACAGCTAGGTACATGTAAAGCGTCGCCTTGGGTAGAGGGTTAACAAGCCTTGCAAAGAGTGCAAGTGTTCTTTGAATTTTTGAAAGGCCACCTCAGCATCATCCTCCCATTCAAACATGGTCTTCTTTCTGATTGCTTGGAATAAAATAAAGGCACTTATCACCTGACCGACTAAGGAATCTCCCTAATGTCGCCAGACAACCGACTAATTTCTGAACTTCCTTGACATTGCGGGGTGACTTCATGTCAATGACCGCCTGTATCTTCTCTGGGTTGGCCTCTATCCCCCTTTGATCAATCAAAAATCTGAGAAACTTCCCAGACTCAACACCAAAGACACACTTCTTGGGATTGAGCATAACCTTGTGCTGCCAAAGTGACATTAACGTTTCTCGGAGGTCAGCAAGATGATTCGTGTGTAGCTTGGATTTGAGTATCATGTCATTAATGTGTGCTTGTACATTTCTTCCGATTTGATTAATGATGATTGTATTAATCATTCGTTGGAAAGTAGCAGGCGCATTCTTCAAACCAAACAGCATCACAGTATAACAGAATAACCTCTGATCAGTGACAAGTGTCGTCTTCTCATGATCTTTCTTCCATAGGGATATTTGATGAAAGCCTGAATAGGCGTCCATGAAACTCATCAAAGCATGTCCAGCTGTAGAGTCGACCAGACTGTCGATCTTTAGAAGCGGATAACCGTTCTTTGGACATGCCTTGTTCAAATCTGTGTAATCAACACACATGCGCCAGGTACCATTCAGCTTCTTCACAACAACAACATTCACAACCCAATCTGGGAAGTGAAGTTGCCGAATGAACCCGGCGTCTAAGAACTTCTTTACTTCGGCAACCCCCGCCTGACTTCTCTCCTCGTCGTGATTTCTCTTCTTTTGCCTGACAAGCTTCTTTTTTTTTATCCACGGCAAGCTTGTGGACAGCGAGATCCGGTCTAATACCATACATCTTTTCTACTTCAAAAGGAAAAATGTCCTTGAATTCCTTAAGCAGATTGTGCAAGTTTTCCCCCAACTTTGCAAAAGCAACCATCCCAACCTTTATAGTACACTCTAGACGTGTGTCATCCCGAACGATATCAATGTGTTCTCCAGCCCGCTGGGGACGGAGTTCACCTGACCGTTCTTTGGTTAGTGATTGCTATTGCTTCTCTTTCTTCACAGTCACCAACTGGTCGGCCTTTCTCTTCTTGCCGACTGTCGGTGGGGTAGGCTCTTGTTCCTTGACATCGTCAAGGTCTATTGGCTCCACATCCTTGTCAAAAACCGTGGGCTTGACGTATGAGAGATAGCTTTCTTAAGCCGTCTTCTGGTCTCCATTCAGGGAGCCAACAGAACCATCATCTCTTTCGAATTTCAGCAGCATGAGGGATGGAATAATGACGGCCTTGGATTCGTTCAGTGTCAGATGACCTAAAATGAGATTATAGGCGGTTAGCTCCTCTACGAACAAGAACCAAACGACCATGTGGCTCCCCTCTCCTTTCTCTCCCAGCCGGATTGGTAAATCAATTTGGCCGAGTGGGTGCACAACTCCACCCCAAAAACCAACCAGGGGGTGAGTGACCTTGTGCATGCTTCTTGGCTTATACTTTAGCTTGGACAGACATTTCCAACCGATGATGTCAGACGAGCTATCAACGTCAATGAGAATATGACCAACCCTTTGGTTGGAAACTTTGCATTCAATGATAATGGGGTCATCATGCGGTCCGGCAGTCTTTTCCCCGATTCTTCTCAGAGATGATGACCTGAGGAAAAAGTGTCGGTTGACGTCTGGCCCTCATCGATCGAGCTGACATCCAATTGTCTGACATGGTCCTTGGTGTCTCTAATAATTGGGCCCCCACCAGCAAAGCCGCCTGCTATGGTATAGAACTACTAATAGGCTTTGATGGCTTTTTTTAGGCTGTATGGGGTCCGTCGTCAGGCTCACCTTGGACTTGAAGATGTAAGACTTCAACACCCCCTTATCAGCCAATCTGTCCAACAACCGCTTGAGGATATAGCAGTCGTTGGTAACATGGCCAATATCCTCATGGAAATGGCAATACTTGTCTTTGTTTTGGTTTTTGACCAGACCCTTCATTGTTGCGGGCTTCTCAATAGTCAACCGGTCTTTAATCTCCATGAGGATGGAGTACTAGTCTTTGTAAACTCGTACCCGGGGACGTATGGTTTAAACTCTTTCTTTTTCTTCTGGGACGGCTAATTAGAATCATTAACCGCCTAGATTTCTTTTCTCTTCTTGCTCCCTTCTGCTTTCTAAGCCGGCTGTTCTTGCCGACTCCCTTTTTGTTTGTCATAATTCTTTGAGTTTGACTGCTTGCTGAAAGGAATGGTGTCCTTCCAACAAGTGTATTATTCCGATAGAGGGTTTGGAATTATTAGACAGCTAATTATTCAGTGAGGTCAAGTGATACCTAGGTGGAGGCCGCTTCCGATCAGTATTATAAATATATAATTAATATTACAGCTTAATCTTGACCGAACCCTTCGGGTCACAATCCAATCGAGTAACCGACCCGAGACGACAAATCAATCCGAAGGATCAGATGAGTCAATAGAGTATTACGAACAAAGACGTTGGATATCGAGCTTAGAGCGTCTAAACCGAGCGTCGTAAGACGAGTCAAATGCAGAATTCAACGAGACGTGAACTCAAGCAAGTGACAAGTGCAAGCTAAGTCGTAGCATCGCATTAGCATACCTATGCTAGTGCTAGGCTAGCATGGGCCGGTAACCGCAACGTATGGCTATGCCGCAAGCAAAGCATGCATGTGCGTGCTAGGCTCGCTTGCCGAGCATGCTTGCCAGGTTGGTGTGCCTAGTCGCACGCATGCTAACATGCTAGTGTGCTGGCCCTCGCACTCAGCCTCAAGCATTGCCACAACTAGGCTACGCTTAGCACGAGCATCGCAAGCAGTGTGCTATGCGTGCGTGTGTTGTGGTTGTGCCTGTTAGCCTAGCCAAGGTGCCAAGCGCCAGCTAGGCAGCCTTGGCAGCCAGCTGTGCGTGGCCAGCTCACGGTCAATGGAGGGGACCGGTTTATGGGGATTGCTTGGGGAGCAAGGGGATTTTACCCCCCTAGTGGTCCTCACCTACCCATGCTCACTATTTGCCACTTGGCTCTTGTTGATTCATTTGCATTTTAATTTGTTTTGGATTATAATAAATTGAGCAAATGCAATTCTCCTACATTGATGGGAAATGAGAAGTTAAAACTCCCATCCCTATAAATACCCATGTTTTGGGTTTGGGAAGGAGAACTTGAGTTGAACTCTATAAGGCATCTCCTTATAAGTGAGAAAATTTTTAAGTTCGTAATACTTAAGTATTTCCTTGGTCCAGCCCTGATTAACCTTCGGGGTAGAGACCGCTCAGGTTGGGTTGAGGGTGCGAGCCGTCGGAAGCTAACGCACTTGTGAAGCTAGAGCTTTCAAGTAAGAGCTCGTAAGCGAGCGAAGCATGCATCGAGGGTAAGATTGTCTTTTATTTTTCTCTCTTTTGTTGTTTAATTATGTGATTGTATGTTTAGTTACATTAATTAGTTCGGGGTCTTGGGCGGGTTTCATTCCGCGTAGTGTCGAAACTACGAAATCCAACACGTGCTGGTGGAGCAGAGCTCAATTGCCTGTATATAGGCTTCCACCTCCATCAGCGCTTCTTGAAGAGTTGTGATTCTCTTCCAGACGAGGTCAAACTTAAAAGTCGACCCTTCTTTCAGACCCTTGAAGAAGTCAGTATATGCAACATCGTCAAACAATCCTTGGATTTGGATTCTTCCCAGATTGAACTACCTAATGTATGAACGGAGCCTCTCCCTGTGGTACCGCGCCTAAGTCAAGGCTTGTCTTTTTGGCGGGTATGTTCATGGAGAAGTTTGAGGTGAACAAGAACGCAAGCGTCTTGAAATAGTTTATGCACCCAGCTGGTAGATTGTCGAACCACAGTTGGGCAATGCCCTTTAGGATGGTTGGGAAGCATCTACACCATGCGGCGTCATCCAGCCCCGGCCTGCAAATACATGCAGTAGGTGTATGCCATCAGGAGGGATTCAGGGTTAGTGGTACCATCATAGGTACCAACCATGACAATTTTAACCTTGGCCAGTTGTGCCGCCTTAGTTACTTCCTTGTAGAACACAAAAGGTTGTTCCCTAAGTTTTAGAAAATTGAGCTTCCAGTCTAGTGGATGGGAAAACGACCTGTATGGTTGTTAAGGCACATACGGTATCGAGCTGATCATCCGAGGACCTGTGTGGACGGACTAACCGTTTGACAAGTGCTCCTGTTCAGATTGAGAATGCCGCATCGAGGTATTCTTGAAGCTGTCTAGGAATGTTGACGTTGAAGCCGAGTCAGACAGCTGCTGGTTTTTCTTTTGCTCAATGATGAATCGAGCATCAGAATAAGTCTTCTTACTGTCATCCGGATGAGTATGCCGGATGGCCTTCCTTTTTCCCTGAGCTGGGAAGTGGAACTTGGAACAATCAATCAAAGGCCGTGTCCCCTCCTTTGTTTTAGGATGAGGAGTGGGTTTCCTGTCTTTTACCAACTTAGCCTTCAAGGATATAGAAAGAACGGACAAAGCAAAGGAAGAAAAGAGAGAGAAAGGGAATGATGGCTACCAAAGTTTTGAAGGGAACATAGAACCCTACTAATTATATATTTAAAAAAAAATAAGGGCTTGACGGGTCAACATGTGATGAGTGGCATTTATGCCACTATTTCACCCTCTTTCACTAATGAATTTCCCTCATTTGTCACTTGTTTGCGCCTTCTCTAGCCGTTTTTACCCTTGTTTTGGTTATTTTTGTTCTTTCTCGTGATTTTCGTCTTCTTATATCTTTTCTTTTGTTTTATATCTTTTCTTTATTGATTTTGAAGGTTTTTGGCACTCTTGGATGGTGTTAAAGGAGCTAATTTGGTAAAAGAAGAGGAGGAGATGCTCAAGAGAGAGGGCGCGCAGCTCTGCAGGGAGCCGCGGGCGCGGACAGTCTGAATTGGAGCTCAACCTTTGAAACTATATAAAGCTAACCGCGCCCTTGGAAAGGGCTCTCCCCAGTCACCCGCGGGCGCGACCCTTCATGACGCAGGCGCGACATTTCGAGGCCCTGATTTTCCCTACTCCTCAGCCGCGGCCTCTGCCCTGCTGAGATAGGCCTCTCCACCAACTACCGCGGACACGACATGCTAGGCCGCGGGCGCGGCTTCCTCGGTTTTTCAGTTCCGTACCTAGCTTGGAGAAGCCGCGGCCTTGCTCGAGAGGGCTCTCCTTAGTTTGTTATTTTCGGATTTTTGATGCACTATAAATAGACTTTCTCTTGAATTTTATACAGAGACATGTATCCCAATATCATATAGAGAATTTGTAGTGAGAGAAACATTTTAGAGAGAGAAAGTAGCTTAATCTTCAAGTTTTCATTATTGTAATCAAGATCTCTTCAAGTTTTCTTCAAGTTTTCCTCTTTTCAATGCAACTACTTCATGTTTGCTTAATCCATCAAACTTCATAATAGTAATCTCTTTACCCTTATCTTTTGTTTGGTTTTATTGCTCTTGATAGTGTTTATTTCCATCTATTTGTTTTCTTTTACTTGTTTAATTGCTTTTTCTTTGGTTTTGAATCATGTTTAGTTTTGTTAAGATTGAATCCATGCTTAGTGTAGTTGTTATGGCTATCTTCTCTTCTCTAGCTTAGATTTCTAGCTAGGGAAAGAGGTGAAGATCATGAGTGGTTGAGTTTATATTGATGATTCATTGGGTTTTGCTTTGCGTTGATGATTTTGTGCTTAAAATGCTTGGAATTATTGATGTGCACCTTTAGTTCCGATATTGATCTAGTTTAGGTTTGATCTATTTCATAAACTTGCTTGAGTGATTGCATGAGAATGAATTATTTGAGTAGAGTTTGTACTCCCTGGTATGAATCCATGATGATTATCAATGTTTTCTTAGTTGATCATAATCGAAACCCCCTCTCCCTAGTGTTTTTGATCATATTTTCCTTAAAATCTTGTACTCCATCTTTATTTTAATCTTTCTAGTTTAAACTTCTTTATTTTGCTTGTTTTAATCTTTTCGATAGATAGTTTAATCTTAGAAATTCACAAAAACAAACCAAAATACTCCTTGTTACTTGCAATAGATTCTTAATTCCACTTTGATTGTGCAATACCCCGTTTCCTTGTGGTTCGACCCTAGGTTAGGAATATAAATTGCTGATTTGATTTAGGATAGTAGACACAACCTATTGTCAGCCGATCAGCGTGTACCTGCTTAGCACAAAGGGCGGCGGCCCATGACCCGACCCGTTTCCCTTATTTTTTATCGGGTCGAGTACCCGGCTCATTATTTTTGAAAAAAACGCAAAACCCGCTTGAAATTTATCAGGTCGGTGGGCAGCGAGTCAAGTCAATCAGGTCGGGTATTTTTAAACACCCATACTCACCACTACCGCCGCCCATATCACCCGCGTGCCTCCCTTGTGCCGCGGTTGCCCTTTGTCCACCGGCGAACCACTAGCCCAGCCACCGCACACGGTCTTCCCTTCCTTCTTCCTCCTTTTACTTTTACTATTTTGCTGAATAATGATTAAACTATTTTGGGTTTTAATTTAATTGTTTGAAATTGATTTAATTAGTATCAAAAATATGTGTTGATTGCTAAAACTTATAATTTCATATTAAGTATTACTGATTTAATTTATAGATTTTATGAGTTATTAAACCTAGGGTTTTAATTATTAAAATTGGGATTTTAGGGTTCTAATGAGTAATTAAATTGGGGCTTTTACACCTAATGTATTTCTAATGACCAATTAAGCATAATAACATGTTTTTAAGGAAGTTTTAAGGAGTTTCAAATCAACTTATATTGGTGGAAATTAGTTTGGGTATTTATATTTGATTGTTGATTGTTTTCTAGGAGGTGATTATTCCTTAGGAGACTTTTAAGTGATTAAAAGTGGCGTAAAGGATTGTTTACATGAGGTATGTACATGTCTACTTCGTTGTAAGTAGTATCATGTTTAGGTACCAAATGAGAAGAGCTTAGTTCCATGATTAGAGAACACTTGAATGGAAATTGTTTGGTTAAACATAAAATTAATGCATGTGCTTATGTTTATGAGACATTTTGTTGGATTGATTATGTTTGTATGGAATTTTGGAGGCAAGCATATTGAATTGGACTAATTGTTAGTATGGAATTTTGATACAAGCATACTTTTATTGGATTGGTTTGATAACCACATTTGGATTATTGCAGGATTGGAATTGAATGGTTTAAGTGGAATGGATTTATTAATTATTCCATGAGGTTATTATTATTTTTATTATTACTCAAGCATGACATATTAGCATGTTGATTAAACGTGGGTTAAGCCGAAATGGCTAGGTGGGTTTACTATGATCAACAATTTTGGATATTTTGGAACTTACATGAATTAAAGGTCAATTTGTTATGTGATCAATGTTGTCCTAAATAAGATTAAAGTGAATTATATGTATGATTATTGTGTATGGTTGAATTGAATGAGTCGGCTATTAATTAAACTTGTAATCACGTAAAGTGAAACATGGATGAGCAATAAAACTCTAGAAAGTGGGCACTTTTAGAGTATTGAAAATTATGGGTTGGGGTACACGGTGGTAGCCCATGACTTTCCGAGGCTTGTTTGATCAACATCTTCTCTTTTCTTTTGGGTATTAACATTTTTATTTTATAATGAAAGTTAGATGGGATCCTAGACTAACTTTATGAGAATGGAGTCGCACCCATTCTTGCATCGTGCTATTTTTTTATTTTAAATGGTCATTTGGGACAAAAATGATTTGATAGGTTGGACAACCTTGTCTATTGCTGTAATACCCTGGAAATTCCTTTCCTTTAAAATACCTTTTTTGCTTTTTTGAAATACGAAATAGGAGATTCTAAGACATTACTGCCACCGTGAAAACGGCTAAGACAACTATCAAAGACACACAGCGGAAGACTCTCTTTAAAACCATTCAAAACAAGTCAACTTATAAAGTCAAACCAAACGAAAGTAAAGTCAAACCAAAGTCACACAAAGTCAACCTACAACTTGGAACCATTGCAGGCCCTTAATAAAACCGAAATAAATATTTGAAAACCTTTGCGTTAGTCTCACAATCAAAATATATAATAATCAAGGCAATAAACCACATCATAATCTTATAAAAACTAAATATGATTCGCTTTTCACTCATGCCCATCACGAATATGCTTTCACACCTAAAAAGCTTCCGTTTACTTTGTCCCCACTACTCGCCATTAGAAATGGGTCATCGTAGGGCCAAGATAAAGATAAGGCCAAACAAACATATAAACACACAATCAGTAATCCTAAGTACATAAGCGTAAACAGTACACACTAACATGCTTTCATCAATAATCACACAACTTACCTTGTTGCACCTGTTTACAAGCATACATCATACAACATAACCAACTAATAAAATAACTAGACTTCTTATTTAGCTTGATTACGCATTGAACGGGTTTCCCCCTAACCTGCCCCAATAAAGCGGTACTAACACAGTAGCAAACCGTGCCAGTATAAAAGAACCACTCGTAAGTGGCGAAATTCCTACGCATAATAAAAAGGAAAATACAGCGTCCTGTAGTACCAATAGAAGTTATGGTCAAATAAAAAGTCGCATAACTCCCCCCATATGTTCATACTCAAGGTACATACGTTCCAAGAGTTTTGCTGAGTAATCTCTTTCACTTTACGTTGTTTACATATTTTTAGACTTGGTGATGACTCTCAAACTACAACACCATCAATCATTACAAATCATTCAAGCAATTAAGCATACCAATTTAATTCTTGAATAATTAGTGACCACGTAATTCAATGTTGAATCCTTTTTAAACTAACTCGGTGTTAAATAACACCTTAAGTGCATAAAGCACCACAATTCCTATCCTTGGTGTTTAGAACACCTTAAGTGCACATAGACACCAAAATATAATTTAATCCACGTGTACATAGACACTTATATAGCTCTTTTCCCATGCTTATAGCATCAATAAAAATTATATGAATCACAATAAAATTCTCTTTCAATATCCCAAACTCAATTAAACATTTAATTTAATTAAACATGCTCTCAATCATGCTAACAATACATGTGTGGTTCATAATCAACATGCCAACATAATTAATTCCAATCTATAATTCAGCTCAAATAATTTATATTTCACAACTCAATCACTAAAATCAATCTAATTAACAATTCCAACCAAGACCTATCATGATACTACTTGGAATTAATAAAACAAAGCCTAGCATACTTCTACACACTTAAATAATTACCGAACACGCGAACGTACCTTGAATATGATCTCAAAATCGCCACGACTACACGAAATCACTCACTTGGAAATCTCCTACAACCCAAAATTACAAAGAGACATTAATACCTATTGAATATAAATTTCCAGCAATATATACACTCTTTAAATCACTTATAAACCCTTTAAAACAAGCTGAAAATTAATTTAAAACCCTTACTTTTATTCTTAATTAATGAGTAATTAAAAATCCATTGATAAAACACAATTCTAACCTTTATATAAAAAATTCCAGCTTTGTAAAAACATATAAATTGTTGTAATTTTGTTTACAAATATTCAATTTAATAGTTTTAATCATCTATAATCAATTTCCATCAATATACATTAATGTAGAAACCTAGGGTTTTCAATTTGGGGCTTTTTAATTCAAAAATAAATCAGAAAATTATATACATAATAATTATAATCAAACCTCACAAAAATCATCACACAACCCAAAAATAATAATTGAAATAAGGCTAGATTAATTTAGAACAAGAAAGGGTTTTTTTTTATTATTATTTTTTTCTTTTTTTTAAAAAAAAAAAAACTTGCGCACAAAAAGGGAAAAGAGGGGAGAGTGGTCGGCGCCACCTCTCCTTGGTTGTTGTTGCTGCTAGTCTGTGCTAGCTGGCGGCGGCCGGCTGTGGTGGTGGTGGCAGCCAACCACCAATGGTGGTGGTGGTGTGCATGTGATGTGTGTAAATTAAAAGGGGAGGGGGAAAAATTAAAGGAGAGAGAAAAAAAGAGGGGAAAGAGCGAGAGTCTACCTTTGGGTATTCTCCACCTTGGACAAGATCTAATTTGCTCATCAGATGGGTATTGATTAGGGAATTTCTCTCGACACGTGGACCAATTAAAATCTGCCACGTGTCATCCACATGAACTAACCAAAGCCAGCCACGTGTCACCTCGTGAGAGGTCCAAGGTTGACCAACCAGATCCCGCCACGTGTCACCTCGTGAAAGGTCCAAGGTGGACCAAATAGGCCACGACACGTGGCAGGCAGATTGCCAATTAGGAAAGTGGCCTTTAATGGCCCAAATACCTAGGCAAGCCCAGTCAGTCCTAGATTTCTAAAAACCTAGAACTGGGTACACATTTCAAGACCCTATAAAAGAGAGATGTTCCGTCAGAGGGAACATCATTTAGAAATTCCAAAACACACGTGTACATTGATTGCTGCATGTTAAACCCAAAAATAATTGCACTCTTTGAGAGCTAAGGCTCGGATATTGAGACTGTCTCAATTAGTCGGATGATCACTCCTCTTCCGAGAGGAGCTTGATCCCATTTACATTCCGCACTTATTATATCTAAACACGTTCTAACTTGATCGTCGGAGGCCAAACTCCCACCCACAAGAGTCTCCGTTGTTTTGCAGGTACAGGCGTCCAGAGGCCAGTCTTGGTGTTGTAACTCTTCCGCAGGACATCCAAAAAACCCCGAAACATTTGGTGCCATCTGTGGGGAGGGTACTTCTAAGATGGCTTCAAAAGAACCTGTACCGCCTCTTAATGAGAAACGACCTATTGCCAATGTCTATCTAGACCAGGATACAGATGACGACTATGAAGTTGACACACACACGGCCTCTGACGGGTCCCTGAAAACTAGACGCATCCGTCCCATTGAAAGGAGGGAACGGAATGACAAACAGGCGGGCCCTAGTGAACCAGTCGGCCAATTGGCTGGTCAACCCTAGGTGGCTGAAGATTCCATCCCTATCACCAAAAACGAGCTCATGACTCTCATGACAAGTTTCAAAGGGGATATTAGGACCTGATTGACAAACGGACGGTTTTTTCCACCAAGGAACAGTCGACCAAGAAGCCCTCTCGTTCTGGGAGGAATAAGCCGGTCAAAGACCGAGAGGCCACTCCTTATCGTAAACCTAGGGAGGGGCAGAGGCCCTTGTTAAATTTGGCTAAACTTCGGTTCCCTAAGCCAGGGAAGAGGAAGGTCATCCGGCATATACAGCCGGATGGTTCAAAGAAAACTTATTCTGATCCTCTGATGTTAATCCAACAGAAGAAGAACATGCAACTGTCAAAGTCAAACTTGCAAGACAGCTTTGAGAATACCTCAATGAGGTATTCACAATCAAATTGAGAGAACCAGAAAGGCGGCATGTCTTCCCACTCTAGTCCTAAGATGCTCCATGCAGCCCCGTATGCGCCTCAATAGCCATATATACCGTATAAACAACCTTATATGCAGCCGATCCTCTTCCGGGGGCGGCGACACATAATGTCCAACCCTTGGACTGGCAGCTTCGACTGCTAAGACTTGGAGAACAACCCTCTGTGCTCTCCAAGGAAATAACTGAGGCCACACAACCGACCAAGGTGAAAAATGTGTTGGTAGGTGCTTATAACGGTACTACTAATCCAGAAGATCAACTTATGGCATACGCCAACCTAATGTATCTACAAGGGTTGGATGATGCCGCATGGTGTCGATGCTTCCTGGCCACATTGAAGGGCGTCGCCCAACAATTTTTCGGCAACCTGCCAGCCGGATGCATCAATAATTTCAAGACGCTTGCATACTTGTTTGCGTCCAACTTCTCAATGAACATTCCTGCAAAGAAAACAAGTCTTGACTTGGGGGCTATACAGCAGGGAGAGAAGGAAGGCCTGCGATCATACATATGGCGGTTTAATCTGATGAAAATTCAGATTAAAGGACTATCTGATGAGGTGGCCTATACTGACTTTTTCAAAGGTCCGAAAGACGAGTCGGCCTTCAAGTTCGACCTTGTTAGGAAGAGGGTTGCTACCCTCCAAGAAGCACTGACGGAGGCGGACGCCTATATACAGGTGACAAAGCTCTGCAACATCAGTAAACAGTCGGACTTAAAGAAGTCTGACAAAAAAGAGTGTCGGCCATTACAGCCGGCTAAGAAAGAAAAGAAAAGAAAAGAAGTCTGGGTGGCTGATACTTCTAAACAGTTGTCCCAGAAGAAAAAGAGAGAAATCAAAACGTACTCCTCGAAGTAAGAATTTAATAAAGACTGTCACTCCATCCTCATGGAGATTAAGGACCGGGTCCCCATTGAGAAGCCAGCTGCTATGAAAGGTTTCGCCAAAATCGGAAAAAAATAAATATTGCCACTATCGTGAGGATATTGGCCATGACACTAACGACTGCTTTAGTCTCAAGCAGCTGTTAGACCGTCTAGCTGATAAAGGAGTTCTCAAGTCTTATATTTTGAGGTCCAAGGTTACTTTGTAAACTAACCCTGGGCATTCGTCTTAAGAAGAAGCCCTACTCTGCTAATAGTTCGGACGCTGTTGAAACTTCGATCTATATAATAGCAGGCGGCTTTGCTGGAGGTGGCCAAACGATCCAGGGTAACAAGGACAACATCAGACGGCTTGACGTCAACTCGGTCGACGAGGGGCAGGCGCCCAAGGACTCCTTCCCCGAAGTTGTAATTACTGAGGATGATAGGGGCAAAGTCTGAAGGCCGCATGATGACCCTCTTGTCATCGAATGCAAAGTAGCCAACCAAAGAGTTGGCTGAATCCTCATTGACACTAGGAGTTCATCTGATCTCATCAGTCACAAGTACCTTGCCAAGCTCAGGTACATGCCCGAGAGCATGCACTAGGTCTCTCATCCCTTAGTGGGATTTGGGGGCGGTGTGGTACATCCGGTAGGTCGAATAGACCTACCCATTCGCCTGGGCGAAAAAGAGGAGGGACGCCATATGGTGGTCCGATGCATAGTTGTTGAAAAGCTGACGGCCTATAACATGATTTTGGGGCGTCCCACCCTGAATGAATCTAAGGTTGTTATCATTCCTTCTCTTATGCTTCTCAAGTTTGAGAAGGATGATGGAATAGTCGGCTCCCTTTGGGGAGACCAAAAGATGGCCATGGAGTGTTATCTCTCTGCTGTCAAACCCACTATGGTCGCAGCCGACCCCAGTGGAGAAACTACTGACCTTGAACAAGTCAAGGAAGTCATGCCTGCTGCCACAACAGCCGGCAAGAAGAGAAAGGCCAGCCAAATTGTGGCCGAGAAAAATGACAAGCAATAGCAATCATTGACCGGTGAATGACCGGATGAACTCCGTCCCCAGCCGGCTGGTGAGCACATGGACATCGTTCTGGATGACTCTCGTCCTGAACGAATTGTCAAGGTGGGGACGACTGCTTTTGCTAAACTTGGTGTAGACTTACACAACTTGTTAAAAGAATTCAAAGACATCTTTGCCTTTGAGGTGGACGAGATGTCAGGCATTAGCCCTGATCTAGCCGTCCACAAGCTTGCTGTGGATCCTAAAAAGAAGCTCGTAAGACAAAAGAAAAGGAACCACGGAGAAGAACAAAGCTAGGCGGCAACCGCCGAGGTGAAAAAAATGTTAGATGCTAGGTTCATTCGGCAATGCTATTTCCCTGATTGGGTTACCAATATTGTGCTTGTAAAGAAGCCGAATGGAACTTCGTGCATGTGTAGACTACACAGACTTGAACAAGGCATGTCCGAAGGATAGCAATTCTCTTCCAAACATCGACAGTCTAGTCGACTCTACAACCGGCCATGCGTTGATGAGCTTTATGGACACCTATTCAGGCTTTCACCAGATACCTATGTGGAAGAAAGATCAAGAAAAGACAGCATTCGTCACTAATCAGGGGTTATTCTGTTACACTGTGATGCCGTTTGGTTTGAAGAATGCGCCTACTACCTTCTAGAGAATGATTAATACAGTCTTCATTAATCAAATTGGAAGGAATGTGGCGGCGTAAATTTATGATATGATAGTCAAATCCAAACTACAAACGGACCATCTTACAGACCTCCGAGAAACATTCGCTACACTCGGGCGGCACTAGGTCATGCTTAATCCCAAGAAGTGTGTCTTTTGTATTGAGTCTGGGAAGTTTCTCGGATTTCTGATTGATCAAAGGGGGATAGAGGCCAACCCGGAAAAAAATACAGGCGCTCATAGACATGAAGTCGCCCCGCATTGTAAAAGAAGTTCAAAAATTAACAGGTTGCCTAGCGGCATTGGGGAGATTCCTCAGTCGGTCAGGCGACAAGTGTCTCTATTTCTTCTAAGCAATCAAGAAGAAGACTATGTTTTAATAGGGGGCGGATGCAGAGGCGACCTTCCAAAATTTAAAGGAACACTTACACTCTTTGCCAAGGCTCGTCAGCCCTCTGCCGACAGAAGTGTTATACATGTACTTAGCGTCTTTGATCACTCTCTCAGTGTAATTTTTCTTGCTGAAAGAGACGGTTGCCAGCTCCCGGTATATTTCATCAGCCATGTCATGAGGAATGCTAAGTTACGGTATCCCATGGTCCAAAAATTTGGCCTGGCCCTCTTCATGGCAGTTAAGAAGTTAAAACCTTACTTCTTGGCGCATCCGACCGTGATCTATACTAACCAGCCAATCAAGCGGCCACTAACAACCATGGAATCATCCGACCGATTAATCAAATGGGCGATTGAGATTCAAAGCCTTGAAAAAACTTTTGAGCCAAGGAAAGCAGTGAAGGGGCTGGCGTTTGCCGACTTCATTGCTGAAATAACTAGGCCGACTGATTTAGAAAATCTTGAACAAGTCTGGAAGGTATATGTGGACGGGAGCTCCACAATGAATGGTTGTGGTGCAGGCGTCATATGTCAGTCTCCTTAAGGAGATAAGTACGAATATGCACTACGGTTTAAGTTCCAGGCCTCGAACAACGAGGCAGAGTATGAAGCCCTACTAGCGAGCATCCACATGTGTAAGGCGGCTGGGGCAAAGAAAGTTGACGCCTATTCTGATTCACAATTGATTGTTAGCCAATTCCATGGTGACTATGAAGCCACACATCCGGCTATGATCAAGTATTTACAGGCGGTCAAAGAAGAGGCTGGGACGCTTGAGGAATTTCATCTAAGTCAGGTGCCTAGGTCTGAAAATAACCAGGCAGATGCTTTCTCTAAATTGGCATCATCCGCCTCTTGTTACACACATAGGTCTGTTTTTTGGGAAGTGATGGAAAAAAGGAGCATCGAAGAGGAACCCATTGGAATCCTCAATCGAAGCTCAACCTAGATGGATGGCATCCGAGCTTACTTAACAGACGACACCTTGTCGGATACCTACCTAGAGATGGTTGCAATGAAAAAGCGTGCGGCCAAGTTTGAAATCTACAAAGGAGAGCATTTTAAGAAAGGTTATCTCCAACCTTTTTTGAAATGTGTTACCCCATAGAAGGGACGAGAGGTCCTAGAAGACTTGCACTCGGGCTTCTGCACCTCCCACGTAGGCGGCAGGACCCTAGCTAAGAGAGCCAGGCGGCAAGGCTAATTCTGGCCTACGGTAGAAGCAGACACCATGGAGATGGTGAAAAAATGTGATAAGTGTCAAAGGTTTGGCAAGCTGATCCATTGTCCGGCCACTAACCTGAGGGTTATCCATAGCCCAGTACCATTCTCCAAATGGGGCATGGACATTATAGGTCCGTATACGCCTACTACAGGTGGACGGAGATACATTTTGGTTGCTGTCGACTACTTCACCAAGTGGGTAGAGGCGGAGGCGGTCAAAGGCATTAAAACAAAGGATGTTATTTCCTTCATCTGGAGAAATGTCATCACCCAGTTTGGGGTGCCTATGTCAATGGTCTTTGACAACCGTCCTTAATTTGAGACGCCTACTCTTAAGAATTGGTTGGGAGACCAAGGGATTTCCCACTACTTTGCGTCAGTCGGCCGTCCTCAAGAAAACGACCTGGTTGAAGCTTTTAACAAGTTAATCTCAGATGGAATAAAAAAGAAAATTGAACGGGCTGGTGGTCTGTGGGAAGACGAACTGCCGCATGTTCTTATGGCTATCAGGACAATTGAAAAAGGGGCGACTGGTGAAACCCCATTTCTCATGACTTATGATGCTGAAGTTATTTTACCTATTGAGCACTATGAGCCGACTCTTCGAGTCATGCTTTATGACAAAGAGGCTAACTGGGAGGCCCTGCGCCTACCATTGGGCTCATTTTCGGAACGCAGGGGCAATGCGGCCTTGCGTCATGAGATCTACCGTCTGAGAATGACAAGAGTGCACAATAAAGAGTGCACAAGCGCCCCCTGAAAGTAGGGGACTTTGTGTTACGAAAAATGGAAGCAGTCAGTAGGACCAACGAGAAGGGAAAGCTGACTCCTAATTGAGATGGCCCCTACCGAATCTATGAAGAAGTTTGAGGCGGCACCTACCGTCTGAAAACACCAGACAACATGCAGCTAGCCAGAACTTGAAACGTAAAAAACTTGAAAAAGTACTACTTTTGAGGTTTGTAAATTATTTATACATGGGAGCATATCAATAAAATTTGGAATTTATTTCTCAGTATTTTCCTAGTGGGGCAAGCCACTTGTGCAATACACAGTCGGGCTTATTTCTTTTAATCACCTACTCTAACATGAGTAAAAATGCTAAGTCTAGATAACTTAGCAACTATGTTCTTTTTTGAACAACATAATGAGGCCAATGGCCGGATGATCAACTTCAGCCCATGGCCGGATGATCCTAATAAAATTAAACTATATGTCTATCCCAAACATGAGTAGGCATCCGGCGACATCCATCCGGGTGAATTCGTCGCAGAGAGAATCTCCCATTTGGATGGCACATTGCTCTATAAAACTAAAACAAACGGCCTACCGAATGTCTCTAAGACAACCTCACAGTCGTTTGACATAAGCAGAAGATAAACGTACCACTTACTACAAGCAAGCGGTAGACAGTTAAAATCTAAGCCAGAAACCGCCTGCTATTGCTTGGGACAATACAGTCGGCATAAGCTGAGTTCTAAACTTGGTAGCTATTTGGGTAATAAGCTAAGTCTAACTTAGCAAATGGAGAAATAACATTTGGCCACAGCCAACTGCTTTGTTCTATTCACTCAAGTTCAAGTGACGGACACTGATTAACCCCAGAGGTTAACTCATAGTCACTCCACCAACCTAGCACGGAACCTAAACGGTGCGAACAAGACCGCCTGTTTTTTGGCAAACAGAGGTACTCGACCACTACTCTTGAAAGGGTTGGCTAAACTACTAAAGCTATCGCCTGTAACCCAACATGTGTAGCTACTTTAGTTGGACATCCCGTTTAACGCCTACTTCTGTGCAGGCACCATAAAAGATGGCAATTTTACACCTAATCAAAGAACTAAGTACAAAACTTAGTAAATGAACTATAGTGAGGCCGAGAGCCGGATTATACTATGTGTTCGCCTGCGCAATGGCCGACTGATCACCTGTTAGGTTTCTAGAGTTCAACTCAACGTGGAAGAGAAACTCGCCCACGATTTAAGGCAACTAAGCATGCAATAACAAATTAAACAACAATTAAGAGAGAGAAAGAACAAACATTCATACCCTTAGCGCGTGCTTCGCTCGATCCCGAGCTCTTACTTCAAAAACCCGAACCCCACAAATGCGAAGGTCTCCAACGACTCGTACCTAAGAACCCGACCCGAACGATACTAGTCCCTAAGGTTAGTCGGGACTTGACCAATAAAAACTAGAGTTTTAGAAACTTAAGGTTTTCTCACTTTTCTAAGGAGATGCCTTTTGAGTTCCACTCAAGTGTTCTTCCCAAATCTCAAAGATTAGGTATTTATAGGGAAATGAACCTTAATTTCCCATTCTCAATGAATGTGGGAGATTTGCAATTTTCCCTATTTTATTTTAATCAAAACAAAATAAAATTGTAATTCAATCAACAAGTTATAAATGGCATATGGACGAAGAGAGAAGGTGAGGACCACCCAAGGGGGGACCAAGTCACCTTGCTCCCCATGCCAACCAACAACCCTTGGTCCCCTCCCCTTGACCGGTTGACCAAGCCACGTGGCAGGCTGGCAGCCTGCCTTGGTTGCCAAGGCTGCCAGCTGGCGCCTAGCACCAACGATAGGCTGCTCGCCATCCTCCCCACGCACATGCGCAGCCACACAACCAACACACGCATGCATCGCAGGGATGCTGTGCGTGATGCTTCTGGGCGTTGCTGCTATGCGAGGCCTAACACGCATAGCGTGCTGTGGCTTGGTGGGTGCCACTGCATAGCACAACACATAGCCTAGCATGCCTAGAACGCTGCTATGCTATGCTGGTGCTTAGTGCGTGGTTGTCATGGCCGGGCACCTCGCATGCTAGCAAAGCCTAGCCTTGCGATGCTTGCTTGGCTAGCGATGCACTAGGTGCCTGGCCTGGCATGTTAGTAAGCACGCAAGGCATCATGCCTACGATGCTTGCGGGCATTGCTAGCACGCACAACAACACACACGCACGCATGGCATGCGATGCTACGTGTTGTGCTTTGCGAGGCCCATGCATGCTACAATGCTAGCGTAGGCATGCGGCACGGTGCATGGCCAAGCACACTAGCACGCTAGCATGCGCTAACTTCTAGCATGCTTGCGGCCAGTAATGCCAACCATGCCAACACGCTTGGGCTAGCACGCAATGTATGCTAGGCCTGCGTCTAGCATTGCGATGCGCATGATAGCTCCAGCTAACCTAGCACTCGGCCAATGTGAGGCTACGGCCTAACTCGAACTTGTCACTTGTTTAATTTGCAACGCTTGGTCTCGACGATCTAAGCCCGATATCCGACATCTTTGTTCGTAATACTCTGACGAATCATCACATCCTTCGAATTGATTTGTCGTCTCGGATCGGTTGTTTAAATGGGTTCGATCCAAAGGGTTCAATCAAGATTAAGCTGTAATATTAATTGTAAATTAATATTACTAATCGGAAGCGGCCGCCACCTAGGCATTCTGATCACTTGACCTTACTGAAGAATTAGCTTTCTAATAATTCTGAACCCTCTATCGGAATAATACACTTGTTGGAAGGACATCATTCCTTTCAATCTCCCACTCGTCCTTCCGGACAAGTGTGCAATTAGTGTATAGCCCTTTTCCTATGTCGCTTAATGTCTCTTCATGAACTATAAGGTAAAATTCTTTGTCATCCTTATTACGACCATAAGTGTTTCTCGATTCCCGAGTTTGACTGTCAATAAATATATGATTTCGAAAATCCATTTGAGCACGACCATGCATTTTCACAGTCTCGCTCTTCGAGAGGCCTTGTATACAACAAAGATGTATTCCCTATTGTTAATAGGGGGACATTCCCAGTCTTGTACTGTAATCTTCCCTTACTAAGAGGACCTAGTCGCCTGATTGTTGCCGTTATAATCCCTAGTTACGGCAGACGTTTGACAACATCAAAACGACTAGTACTCAAACAACAGAAGTTGCAATACTCATGGTCGAGGAAAAAGGTTCCGATAGCTATAATGAGAAATATACTTATGACAATTTGATATCACTTAAAGTATTCTCATAGGTCTATCTGGTACAGTTCCAAACTAGTACCCGTGCAAATGATTTATGACTATCATGTCCTAGTAGCACAAGAAACGGTGCTATAAATCATACTACACACTAATCTCAAGTGGTCATTAATCGTCCATACTTTAAATGACCTCGATTAGGGATAATTTTCGATTAAAATATTCAATGTTCACTTAACAGGTGTTTCTTTATCCAAGACATGGTCTTGATACCCTGTTTTTAATATTCTTAGAAATCGAATGGACACCAGATATAATTCTAAACCACAATTAAATAGATATGGAGTAATCATAAATTTGCAGAAAATTTAATTGCTCCAAAAGTAAATGGTTCAAAATAGTATTTTTACATTAAGACATCGAGTTTAATTAAAACACCTATACAGGGAAAGCAAAGCTAATTTCCAATATGCTTGATTCCCATTGCCTTAACGTGCTTGTGGTGCTTCCCTTGAGACAAAGGTTTAGATAGAGGATCGGCTACATTGTCGTCCGTTCCAATCTTACAAATTCTGATTTCACCCTCGGATTTCCATTCCCTTATCATGTGAAATTTCCGCTTGACATGTTTGACCTTCTGATGTTCCCTTGGCTCCCTAGCCTGAGCAATAGCTCCATTGTTATCATAATAGAGGTCTATTGGACCCTTAATCGAGGGTACAAAACCAAGTTCACAAATAAACTTACGAATCAAAACTGCCTCCTTAGCTGCTTCCGAAGCTGCCATGTATTCGGTTTCAGTTGTAGAATCTGCAGTGGTGCTTTGCTTAGCACTCTTCTAGCTAAACGCTCCTCCATTAAGGCAAAATATGTACCCTGACTGCGACTTGGAGTCATCTCTGCCTGTCTGGATGTTCGCGTCAATATAACCTTCAACAACCAAATCATTACAACCACCATAGACCAGGAACTTATCCTTGTTCCTTTTCAGGTATTTTAGGATATTCTTGGCCGCAGTCCAATGCGCCTCTCCTGGTTCTGATTGGTATCGGCTTGTAGCACTCAAGGCATACGATACATCCGACCTAGTACATATCATGGCATACATGATCGATCCAATAAGTGAAGCATATGGAATCTGACTCATCCTCTCTCGCTCATCAGGTGTCTGTGGACACTGTTTCTTGTTGAGAGTTATGCCATGGGACATGGGTAGGTGCCTTCTCTTGGCCCATTCCATGTTGAATCGTGTTAGTACCTTATCTATATAAGTACTTTGGCTTAATCCAATCATCCTCTTAGATCTATCCCTATAGATCCTAATGCCCAATATGTACTATGCCTCTCCCAAGTCCTTCATTGAAAAACACTTTCCAAGCCAGCCCTTTACGGACTCTATCAGTTTAGTGCTGTTTCCAATGAATAATATATCATCGACATATTAGACTAGGAATGCGATGTCACTCCCACTGACCTTCTTGTAAACACAAGACTCATTTGGATTCTTGATAAAACCAAACTTACTAATGGCTTCATCGAATAAGAGATTCCAACTTCTGCTTGCCTGCTTTAGTCCATAAATGGACTTCTTAAGCTTGCATACCTTCGCGGCACTACTTGGATTAACAAAACCTTCCGGCTATGTCATATACACAGTTTCTTCCAAAATCCCATTAAGAAAGGCGGTCTGACATCCATTTGCCATATTTCATAATCGTAATATGCAGCAATCGCTAGGTTGATTTGGATGGATTTAAGCATTGCAACTAGCAAAAAGGTTTCATCATAATCAATTCCGTGAATTTTCCTGTAAACTTTTGCCACCAGTCTAGCTTTGTATACAGATACATTTTCATCTTTGTCTGTTTTTAATTTGAAATCCATTTGCAACCGATAGGTGTATAACCTTCAGCAAGTTAACCAAGTCCCAGACTTGATTTTCAGACATGGAGTCCATCATGGATTTCATGGACTCTTGCCATTTTTGCAGAGTTAGGGCTCTTCATAGCTTGTTTGTATGTCGTTAGCTCATCTCCATCCATAACTAGGATGTCTTGATCTTCGGTTAAGACAATACCAAGGTATCTGTCTGGTTGAGATCTTGTCTGTTGCGACCTACGCGAGGTAATAGCATTAGCATTGTCGGTTCGACTTTGCACATTGTTGGTTTGACTCTAACCAATGTCCACAGCTGCTTCTAAAGCACTTTGATTGTCAGTTTTGTTAGGTTGACTTTGTTGCTCTTCCTCTCGAACTTCGTCGAGTTCGATTTATCTCCCACTTGTCATTTTGGAGAGGTGTTCCTTATCCAAAAAGACACCATCACGAGCAACAAACACTTTGTTCTCGGATTTATTATAGAAGTAATACCCCTTGGTTTCTTTTGGGTAACCAACAAAGAAACACTTGTCTGATTTTGGGTGAAGTTTGTCAGAAATTAATCTCTTGACATATGCTTCGCAACCCCAAATCTTAAGAAAAGACAAACTCGGAGGTTTCTTCGTTTATAATTCTTATGGAGTCTTTTCGACAGCTTTTGACGGAGCCAATTCAGAGTTAGTGCCGCAGTTAGAAGTGTGTGTCCCTAGAATGAGATAGGAAGTTCACTAAGACCCATCATTGATCGAACCATTTCTAACAAGGTTCGATTCCTCCGTTCGGATACTTCGTTCCATTGTGGAATTCTAAGAGGTGGCAACTCTAAAAGAATACCATTTTCTTCAAGTGATCGTCGAATTCAAGGCTCAAATATTTGCCACCTCAATCCGATCAAAGTGCTTTAATCTTATTGCCAAGTTGACTCTCAACTTTACTCTGAAATTCTTTGAATTTCTCAAAGGATTCAGATTTATTCAACATATGGTAGACATAACCATATCTACTATAGTCGTCGGTGAAGGTAATGAATTATCGGTAACCTTGCCTTGCGGGTGTACTCATTGCTCCACATACGTCCGTATGTATTAGACCCAATAAGTCACTTGCCCTTTCTCCCAACTTGGATAAAGGTTGCTTTATCATCTTGCCTAATAGACATCCTTCGCAATTTTCAAAGGACTCAAAGTCTAATGAGTCAAGAACACCTTCTTGAAGAAGTTTCTTGATGCATTTGATGTTAATGTGGCCAAGAAGACAATGCCACAAGTAGGTTTGATTCGACTCGATGGTCTTAGTCCTTTTGGCGGTATCATTAATTTGGCTAAACATATGTAATTCTATAGAACATATAAAATAACTTGGTGTCCAACACCATAGATCAAGAGTATGTTCAAAAGCATGAGAAAAAACCATTGTTTAATTACAAGTCATAGACAAAATAAATGTGCCTACAAGCACGATCAAAAGACTATCTTTGTCGTCCGCTTGTCGATGCACATGGTATCCAATACCCTCTCACTTGTGATGCCCTCTCACTTGGTTCCTGAAAAGAAAACATAAAGTGAATTGCACATGGTATCCAATACCTATGAATAGCTTTATACACAAGTTTTTAATGAAGATACCTGAGGCAAATGCCACATTCCTCTCCTCCTCATCCTTTCGGAAGAGCTTGCACTCCCTCATGCAGTGGCCTTGCCCACCACAATATAAGCATCGCATCCTTGCCTTGTTCTTGAACTCCCTCTTCCTTGCTCTCAAGGGCCTCTCAGTCGCTTCATAAGAGGTCGCTCGGCTAAGCAATTGCACCACCTCTTTTAAAGAGCGTGTCTCCTTTCCCGCAGCTATATGCACTCTAAATGCATCATAGCCCGAGTGGAGTAAAGCAAGAAATATATGTCCCGCTATCTCATCCTCTAATGAGATTCTGAGAAGATGCATGTGTTTAAAGAGCCTAGTCATTCCAAGCTGCATGTGTTTAAAGACCCTTGACCAAAGCCGGCGCATTTACTTAGCAAGACAACCCACATCCGGTGGCTTTATCTTCATTTTTGAGAGTGACCTAGTCAAATCAAACACGAGTCCATCATAGTAGCCATTGTCACTCTTGGTGACTCTTACATTGACAACATCCTCAAGTACTTTGAGGAAAATATTCGGAAAATAGAAGGAGAGCTTTTCCTTCCAATCTTCCGGGATGGAATTAGCCATTAGATGTGTGACTTTCTTGCAATCGGTAGACCATTTATCATGAGCCTCATCGCTCATGATTCCCTCTGAGAAGAAGCTTGGAATGGGAGTATCAAGAGTTTACTCCAAGGAACAATTCCGAAGAGTTTTCCTGAGTTCCTCCTCCCATTCCTTGAAGTTGACCAAGTTAAGGCTAGAAGCCAACTTGTCGGGGAGTTCCGAGCACATAGAGTTGTTGTTTGAGTTACTTGCAGACATGTTTCTACAATTGAAAGAATTTGAAATGAAAAAAACCATTCATAAACCAATAAGTTTGAAATTTAAAGCGTTCATGCAAATTTTCAATCTTATTGAGCATTTTATCCACGCATTAACATTAGTCCCTTTAGGCGAGAATAAAATGATTCCAAGATCCCAAAAATAAAAAAGTGATTAAGCATGCTTTGGCTTGTCTTAACACTTAATATTTTAGGGTAAGCAATCCAATTGCTAATAGCTCCAAGCTACTCTAGGTTCAATAAAATGTTGCATCTAATGCTTCTTTGACATTTTATCTCCATTGCCACGACATCTAAGGAATCCTTACCGATATCGTTGAGCTTAACCAAGATGACTTGTATACCTAGTATAACTTACGTAACTAGGGAATCGGTGATACCTCGCTTTGGCGTAGCCCATCACCACGCGGATTAGTTCGGTAAGTGTCGTTCTTGGAATGGAAAATTTGGCTCAATATTATAGGGACCTAGGGTTCCTATGTTGGTTGATTTAAGTGAACTTAATTAATCATCGCAACATTTGAAAACCTAAACATGCATCTAACATATCATTCACATATATAAGTACAATTATATATAGAAAACATGAAATAAGATTCATTTGGCAACGAGCATGACCTCGTGAAATCTTCAACTCTTCAGGAGTCTTCAATGCACCATCTTGGCTCGTCTTCATGAAACACCGTCTTGAGACATACCCGCCAAAATGATATTACTAGCTACTACGACTAGGATTAATCTAAATATTAAAGTACAAAAATACGCAACGATACGCAGACAGTATTTAGATTTACAAAAATACATAACGGATCGCAGTCCGTATTTACTATCCTAATCGGGCCCCACTAGTTGCCATTTGCACGAAACCTGTGAAACTATATATATATTCCATTCATATCCATTCGCTATATGTGAATGGCCCATGCATTTTAGAACAAAAAACAAGCAACAATGCATAACGCGCGCGAACTAGTAACTAACTTAGGTGGTTAATCCAATTAACGCGCCTAATAAAAACTAGTCAAAGTTGTTTAACATTTTATGTGATTAAGACGCAATAAATTCATGCAATTAACGAAGCTCCCACTAAATTCCGCATCCAACTTAATTAATCTAATTAATTAAGTCGGCTAACCTAAATTTTTTCAAAATTAATTAATTTCGCAAGAGCCGGAAAAATCGAGGCCTAGCCTCGTTAAAATAATTAAATAAAATTAAAACGGTAAAAAATTCACAAAACTTATAGCCCACGCATCGAAAAATCAGCCTACTCTAAACCGAGTGCCTAGCATCCTAGCCGTGGGGCTAGGCTTGCTAGGCACAACGGCTATGGCTGGGGTGTGCTTGGGCGCAGGCAGCCTGCCTAACAAGGCATTGCTGCGCTTGTTACCACCAGCACGCATCGCAGTAAGCTGCGCATACGAGCATGCGTGATGGTAGGGTGGCTGGGCCTGCTTGGGGCTCGCTGCCTTGCTGCCCAGCAGCACTTGCAAGCATCTCCAGCAGCCACACACCACAAGCATCAAGCATGCCCCTTGTGCACTCCTACCCCGCCACACAGCCGCTTCATTTTGAGGTGGGAGCACCTCCATGCGCACCAAGGCAGCCACACGCAACCCGGCTAGCCTTGCCGGCGTTTGGGTGATTTTACCTCGATTTGTGTGCTATTATTTTGGGATTTTAATCCTGATATATGTGTGACATAAAATTAATTATAAATTTATTTTAGAATCAATTAAGAGCAAATGAAAATTAAAATAAGTTCATCTTAATTAAATTCAATTTTAATAATGCAGAAGCCTAAATTATTCAAGAACCATTCTTTAAATTAATTTAGGTCTATCTTTATGCTACAAAATTGAAGGGCTACACTCACAATTAATTTAATCAAATATAAATTAATAATGAGATTTGACAAAATTAAAGGAGTTGGAAAATTAAGCCCTTTCATCCAATGAAAAATTTCCAACAATAACTTGTGTAAAATTGAAAAATTACATCTTCCAACATGAAGATTAATTAATTTCAATAACAAGTTTTAAAATTTTGGGACTTTAATCAACACAAAAATGATTAAATCCAAAAATTAGTTCAACATGGAATTTAGCAATCAAAGTTCCAACCAAATAAACAATTAAAGATTGGATCTTTGAAATACTAGGGACTTCAAAATTACAAGTTCACCATAAACATTCACACTTGAAGCAATTTATTTGCAACAATATGAAAAAATCAAGTTTATATGAATAATGAACACACCAAATTAAGCACCAATTATGACTTCATAAACATGCTTAATAAGGTTTTTAATTGCAGTAGATTAGGGATGCAACCATACATTTAGTCTACCTTCAACATGAAATAATTAATCAAGGTTAAAAGATTTAAAATTTTTGAAATACTAGGGACTTCAAAATTACAAGTTCACCATAAACATTCACACTTGAAGCAATTTATTTGCAACAATATGAAAAAATCAAGTTTATGTGAATAATGAACACACCAAATTAAGCACCAATTCTGACTTCATAAACATGCTTAATAAGGTTTTTAATTGCAGTAGATTAGGGATGCAACCATACATTTAGTCTACCTTCAACATGCAATAATTAATCAAGGTTAAAAGATTTAAAATTTTTCGTCAAAAACGAAAAACCCCTCGAAAAACATATTTATGGGTGGATTTTGGCTTCTGAAAAACCCTTAAAGGATACATATTTAAAGTAATAAAATAATAAAAGGATGGTGTCCTTCCCACAAGTGTATTATTCCGGTAGAGGGTTTAGAATTATTAGAAAGCTAATTCTTCAGTAAGGTCAAGTGATTGGAATGCCTAGGTCCAGGCGCTTCCGGTCAATAATATTAGTCAAGTCCTGACTAACCTTCGAGACTAGGACCGTTCGGGTCAGGTTTGTGGGTATGAGCCATTGGAGACCTTCGCATTTTCAAGATTCAAGTTTTGAAGTTAGTGCTGGGGTTCGAGTGAAGCACGCGCCAAGGGTATGAATGTCTTTTCCTTCTCTCTCTTAATTGTTGTTCAATTTGTGATTACATGCTTAGTTGCCTTAATTAGTGGGCGGGTCTTGAGCAGATTTCTCTCCCGCGTAGATTCGGACTCTACAAAATCCAGCAGTGGTATCAAAGCCGTGCTGACTTTAATTTTTGTAATTTATAATTAATTAAGTTGATTTAAACAGGATTTAAATTTATGGTTGTGCTTTATAATTGGATTAGAAGTTGGTTTTAATTAGTTTTAATCTCGTATTTTTCTAATTTTGGCTGACGAACCCAGATTTCGACTTAAAAATAGTGATTTTTGGGTGGAATCGATGTTCTAAATCATTTTTTATCCTTTACGGATTGTTCAGAAGCCAAAATCTACCCAGAAACATGTTTTTCGATGGGTTTTTCGTTTTTGACGAAATTTTTTAAATCTTCTAACCTTGATTAATTATTGCATGCTGAAGGTAGATTAAATGTATGGTTGAATCCCTAATTTATTGCAATTATAAACCTCATTAAACATGTTTATGAAGTCATAATTGGTGCTTAATTTGGTATGTTCATTTTTCACATAAACTTGAATTTTTCACATTGTTGCAAATTAATTGCTTCAAGTGTGAATGTTTATGGTGAACTTGTAATTTTTGAAGCCCCATATATTTCAAAGATCCAATCTTTAATTGTTTATTTGGTTGGAACTTTGATTGCTAAATTCCATGTTGAACTAATTTTGGATTTAATCATTTTTGTGTTGATTAAAGTCCTTAAAGTTCAAAACTTGTGATTGAATTTTGATTAATCTTCATATTGGAAGATGTAATTTTCAATTTTACACAAGTTAGTGTTGGGAAATTTTTCATTGGATGAAAAGGTTTAATTTTCCAACCCCTTTAATTTTGTCAAATCTCATTATTAATTTACATTTGATTAAATTAATTATGAGAGTAACTCTTCAATTTTGTAGCATCAAGATAGACCTAAATTGATTTAAAGAATGTTTCTTGAATAATTTAGGCTTGTGCACTATTTAAATTGAATTTAAGTTGGACTTATTTTAATTTTTCATTTTGCTCTAAATTGATTCTAAAATAAATTTAGAATTAATTTTATGTCACACGTATATCGGGAATAAAATCCCAAAATAATAGCACGCAAATCGAGGTAAAATCACCAAAACACCACCAAGGCTAGTCGTGCTGCTCACCCAGCCCACATGTGGCTGCCTTGGTGCGCATGGTGGTGCTCCCACCTTGAAGTGTTGCGGCTGTGTGGCAGGTCTAGAAGTGCGTAAGGGGCATGCTTGAGGATAGTGGTGCATGGCTGCTGGAGATGCTCGCAATGCTGCTGGGCAGCAAGGCAACTAGCCCCAAGCAGGCCTAGCCACACCTGCCAGCACGCATGCTAGGAGGCGCAACAATGCCTTGCTAGGCAAGCTGCCTGCGCCCAAGGAACCCCCCAGCCGTAACTATGGTGCCTAGCAAGCCTAGCCCCATGATTAGGATGCTAGGTACTCGGTTTTGAGTAGGCTGATTTTTCGATGCGTGGGCTATGTGTTTTGCAAAATTTTTCCATTTAAATTTATTTAATTATTTTAACGAGGCTAGGCCTCAATTTTTCTAGCTCTTGCAAAATTTTAATTTTGACAAAATTTGGGTTAACCGGCTTAATTAAATGGATTAATAGAGTTGGATGCGGAATTTAGTGGGAGCTTCGTTAATTGCATGAACTAATTGCGTCTTAATCACATAAAATGTTAAACAACTTTGACTAGTTTTAATTAGGCGAGTTAATTGGATTAACCACCTAAGTTAGTTACTAGTTCACACGCGTTATGCATTGTTACTTGTTTTTCGTTATGAAATGCATGGGCCATTCACATATAGTGAATGGATGATGTAGGGTTTCGTAGTGACCCACACTACGCGGAAAGAAACCCGCCAAGACCCGCCCCCATAATTAATGCAATTAACAAGAAAAACATAATTAAACACAAGAAAGGATAAAAGATTTTACCTTTGACGCATGCTTCGCTCAACAATGAGCTCTTACTTGAACCCCGAAAATACGAGGTCTCCAACGGGATCGTACCCTTGAACATGACCCGAGTGTCCTAAGTCTCGAACGTTAGTCGAGACCCGGTAAAATAAAACTATGAGTTTTACGAATCAAGGTTTACTCTAATCATCGCTGCTGCTGCTTGCTAGCCAGCACGCACTAGCACTCGTACACACACACGCACAAGGCATTGCCTGGCATGCTGTTGTGCGAGGCTGCTGCTATGAGGATGCGCGACACACACGCACACACACGCAAGCCCCTGGCATTTCGATGGTGCTGTGCGCGGTGCCAGGCCTGCGATGGTGCCTGGGCTGCGTGCTGCGAGGGTTCGATAGGCCTAGGCACAAGCACACGCACGCACGCGAGCCCTTGGCATTGCGATGGTGTTGTGCGTGGTGTTAGGCCTACATGGTGCCTGGGCACTCGCACACGCCCAGCGTGCTGTGATGCGAGGCAAGCACCCATGCTAGTACTTGGTGCTAGCGATGGTGCTTCCATGCTAGGCACGCACGCACGCTAGCACCTAGTGCCAGCGATGGTGCGCCTAGTGCATGATGCTAGGGCTGCGATGGCACCTAGGCATCATGCCTCGCCTAGCACACCATGGTGCGCCTAGCACACACATGGTGCGCCTGGGCTTGCGATGAGCTAGCCTAGCCTAACTACGGCTATGCTCGTACTTGTCGCTTGTGATTTTGCGACGCTCGGTCTCGATGCCCTAGGCTCGATATCCGACGTCTGTATTCGTAAAACTCCTTCGACTCATTAAATCCTTCGGATTACTTCGTCGTCTAAGATAGGTTGTTCGATTGGGTTCGACCCGAAGGGTTCAGTTAAGATTAAGCTCTAATATTAATTGTACCTTAATATTACTGATCGGAAGCGGCCTACACCTAGGCATTCCGATCACTTTATTCTGAACCCTCTATCAGAATTAGCTCTGTAATAATTTTTAACCCTTTATCAGAATAATACACTTGTAATCTCCCACTTGTCCTTCCGGACAAGTGTGCATATAGCTTATAGCCCATTTCCTATGTCGCTTAATGTCTCTTCGTGAACTATAAGGTAAGATTCATCGTCATCCTTATTACGTTCAGAAGTGTTTCTCGATCTCCGAGTTCGACTGTCAATTAACAGATGATTTCTAAAATCCATCTGAGCACGGCCATGCATTTTCACAGTTTCGCTCATCGAGCGGCCTTGTAAACAACAAAGACATATTCCCTATTGTTAATAGGGGGACATTCCCAGTCTTGCATTGTAATTTTCTCTTACTAAGAGGACCTAATCTCCGGAGTGTTCCCGTTATGATCCCCAGTTATGGCAGACGTTAGGCAACATCAAAGAGACCAGTTCTCAAACAAGAAAACTTCACAATACTCATGGTCGAGGAAACGAGTTCCGATAGCTATAATGAGAAATGTACTTATGACAACTTTAAATATCTTAAAGTACTCTCATAGGTCGATCCAGTGCAGTTCCAAACTTGCACCTGTGCAAATGATTTATGACCATCATGTCCTTGGAGCACAAGAAACGGTGCTGTAAATAATACTACACACTAATCTCTGGTGGTCATCAATCGTCCATCAGTTAGATGACCTCGATTAGGGATAATTTTCAATTTAAATATTCAATGTTCACTTAACAGGTGTTTCTTTATCCAAGACATGGTCTTGATACCCCGTTTTGAATATCTCCATAAATCGAATGGACTCATTATTTAATTCTAAACCACAATTAAATAGCAATGGAGTGAATGATAATTTTGCACAAAATTTAATTACTCCATTAATGAAGGGTTTCAATACATTGTCTTACATTAAAACAACCAGTTTAATTAAAACACATGTACAGGAAATTTCAAAGCCAGTCTCCCACGTGCTTGATTCCCATTGCCACAATGTGCTTGTTGTGTTTCACTTGAGGCAAAGGTTTAGTCAAAGGATCGGCTAAATTATCATCCGTGCCGATCTTGCAAATTCTGATTTCACCCTGGGATTTCCATTCCCTTATCATGTGAAATCGCCTTTGGACATGTTTGACCTTCTGGTGCTCTCTTGGCTCTCTAGCCTGAGCGATAGCTCCATTGTTGTCACAGTAGAGATCTATCGGACCCTTGATGGAGGGTACAACACCAAGTTCGTTGACGAACTTCCGAATTCAAACAGCCTCCTTAGCAGCTTTGAAGCAGCCAAGTATTCGGCTTCAGTTGTAGAGTCTAAAGTTGTGCTCTGCTTGGCACTCTTCCAGCTAAATGCTCCTCCATTTAGGAAAAATATGTACCCTGACTGTGACTTGAAGTCGTCTCTGTCAGTCTGGAAGCTAGCGTCGGCGTAACCTTCAAGAACTAGATCTTTATGGCCACCATAAACCAGGAATTCAGGTACTTCAGGATATTCTTGGCCGCAGTCCAATGCGCCTCTCCTAGGTTCGATTGGTATCGACTCGTTGCACTCAGGGCATACGATACATCTGGCCTTGTACATATCATAGCATACATGATCGATCCGATTAGCGAAGCATATGGGATTTGATTCATTCTTTCTCGCTCAACAGGTGTTTGCGGACATTGTTTCTTGCTGTGAGTTACGCCATGGGATACGGGTAAATGCCCTCTTTTGGCATTTTCCATGTTGAATCAAGCCAGTACCTTATCAATGTAAGTACTCTGGCTTAATCCAATCATCCTCTTAGATCTATCCCTGTAGATCTTTATGCCCAATATGTACTGTGCCTCTCCTAAGTCCTTCATTGAAAAGCACTTTCCCAACCAGCCCTTTACGGACTCTAGTAATTTTGTGTTGTTTTTAATGAGCAGTAAGTCATCGACATATAGGACTAGGAATGCGATGTCACTCCCACTGACCTTCTTGTATACACAAGATTCATCTGGATTCTTGATAAAACCAAACTTGCTGATGGCTTCATCAAATCGCAGATTCCAACTCCTGCTGGCTTGCTTTAGTCCATAAATGGACTTCTTAAGCTTGCAAACCTTTCCACCGTTGCTCGGATCGACAAAACCTTCTGGCTGTGTCATGTACACAGTTTCTTCCAAAATCTCATTCAGGAAGGCGGTTTTGACATCCATCTGCCATATTTCATAATCGTAATATGCAGCAATCGCTAGAATAATCCGGACAGACTTTAGCATTGCAACTGGTGAAAAGGTTTCATCATAGTCAATCCCGTGGACTTGCCTATAACCTTTTGCCACCTGTCTAGCCTTGTATATTGATACATTTCCATCCTTGTCTGTCTTCAATTTGAAGATCCATTTGCAACCAATAGGTGTGTAACCCTCGGGCAAACTCACCAAGTCCTAGACTTGATTTTCTGACATGGAGTCCATCTCGGATTTCATGGCTTCTTGCCATTTAGCAGAGTCGGGGCTCGTCATAGCTTGCTTGTATGTCGCTGGCTCATCTCCATCCAAAACTAGGATGTCCTAATCATCGGTTAAGACAATACCAAGGTATCTGTCTGGTTTGCCGTTGCGACCTACGAAGGGTAATAGGTTGAGCATTTACATTGACTGTTTGATTCAGACCAATCTTTCAAGCTGCTTCCAAAGCACTTAGATTGTCAGTTTTATCAGGTTGACATTGTTACTCGTCCTCTCGAACTTCGTCGAGTTCAATTTTCCTCCTACTTGTTGTTTCGGGGTTTTCTGATGTCCTGCGGGAGAGTTACAATTCCGAGACTGGAACCGGACGCCTGTACCTGCAAAACAAACGGAAGCTCCGGATGGTTGGAGATCCGCCTCCGACGGTCAAGTTAGTACTTGATTAAGGAGTAATTAATGCGGAAATTAAAGTGATTGGGTCTCTCTAGGTGAGAGTGATTAATGTGTGTAATCTGCGTTTTTTGCGTGTTCTTTCCCTTAATGAGGATTAAGGGAGGTATTTATAACCTCGGGAAACGTGTCAATCTAGGTTTAGGTTAACCTTGGGCTGATTGGGCTTCCCTCGGAAGTTGGGCCTAGGTGACCGGTTATCCCAGGTGTCATGGGAAGGACACGTGTCGTGTCGTAATTGGTCCATAGTGGACGGATCATTGCTTGACACGTGGCAGGCTCCTATTTGCCAATGTGACGGACACATGGCAGAACTTGAGTGGTGGGGAAAAATCCCCTAATCATTTGCCCCTCATAGGTGGCACGTGACTGGTCACGTGTTACCTGTGACAGGTATCGCCTTGTAACAGGCGACGGCCTGCTACAGGTGTCACTCGGCGAGAGGCCGAGAGATTCTCCCGCCAAAATTTTGAATTCTGGAAGTGACCCTTTGCCTTCTCACTTCGCCTATATAAAGGAGTGTTGACTTCGGTCATTTTCACACTTGAAAACTTTGTGAGAGAACATTCGGACCCCTGAACTTGCTCTGACACTTTGGACCCTCTCTGCCTACCGCTTGCTCTGACAAGCCGACTGCAAAGGATTTTCAGAACTTCATCAATCGTCACTCGTTCAGGTAACCGTCGGTTCTCTTACTCTTAATTTTCTCTTTACTTTATTCTTTTTTGAAATGGCACCACGGAAGCACACGACACGACCTAGGTTAGTGATCAGCCGGTCACCGGGGACGGCTGAATCTAGGACTAGGAGTGCCGCCTGCCCTTTTCTGGACCCATCTTTGCCCTTTATACAAAGTCCGACTGTATCTGTGTCTATGCAGAGCATGATGGCCAGGACAAAAAAGACTGCTAGGATCTCAAACTTAGACGGTTCCTCCCACAGGGTGCCGATTAGTGAAACATCTGACCAGGCGCCAGATGTGGAAGTGAAACAAAGCGGCTTGAAAGCCGGCAGTTCTGAGGGAGGAGTCAAAGTGACCCCTTCCCATTTTACAGTTGACAATTCTTCATTCTCTCCTACTCCTTTTAAAGGAGAGGAGGCGGGCCCCTCCGGGAGAGGGGAGGAGTCGTCCTCTTCGGACTCGTCAGAGGACGATTCCGAGTCTAGCTCTTCTGGCCATGCTTCCCTGGACACAGAAGAGAAAAACAGTCGCCTACAAGAGGCGAGGCTTTCTCACGCAGTTGAGAAGGGGGACGATTGGGCGGAGCCATCCGCCTCTCACCGAGAGCAAAATACCCCCTACTACTGCACGGTACCTCGGGGCCGGATCACGGCCATGCAAGAGAAAGTGGAGAGCTTTATCGCAAACCACACAATGGGCCCCGACTTTGTAGCATTCGTGCCGGATCCAGAGGAAACAGTCGTCTGGCCGGCTGGTATGTTGGCGCCTGCTTTGGCTGCTACGAGGCGGCCATTAAGGCTGGGCTGCGCTTCCCACTACATCCGGTTGTTCAGCGGATCTTGGATGGGTATGAGTTGGGGTTATGGCAGTTAGCCCCGAACTCCTGGGTCAACGTACTCGGCTATGTGGCCGGGTGCGAACTGCACGGGGTGGAGCCGAACTTCGAGGCTTTCGCCCACATGAACTACCTCAGCCGGACCCCTAAGGCAGGCGGTACTGGCTGGTATCAATTGACGAGCCACAGGGGCTACCTCATGACGAGAGGTAAAGCAAACAAATGGAAGGACTGGCGGAGCACCTTCCTCATCATTGAGAGTTCAGACACAGAGCTGAACAAGCGCTTCAACAGGTGGAACAGGAATCCGCCCCTTCTTGTAGGCGGCCGCAGCATGCCGCCTGTTCCCCCCAAGGCTAAGAAAGAGATCCTAGATAAAGGACTCTTCAAAGTAGAGTCGAAGGTGAACTCTACTTCAGGGGTACGAGAGCAAGTACCCCTGCACTGCGTCGCGAGCTTCAAATGGCTCTACGACGAGTACTTTTTGGCCGCCTGTGGCCTCAGCAGTCGGTGCTCAAGAGGTAGCCGGCCTGTCGAATACTCTGTTGTTCCATGCATTTCTTGTTTTGACTTTTATTAACTTTGCTATTTGTTTTTGCAGCGGACGCCATGAGCAAAATTACCGCCTCCAAGACTGCGGCGGCCATGTTGCGGGCCTCCATCATGCAACAGTCTTCAACCGACTCCCCCAACAAGGGGGCACCCTTGGTGGGCTTCGAACCTTTCACCCTCTTTTTGGAGTTGTGTTTATGCATATACTGACTTTTCTTCTTTTTTAGACGAGCGCTCCAAGAGCTTCTTCTTCCCAACAACCGGACCCCAAGGCCCGGAGGACGACTGTTGCGAGCTCTCCTAGTTCTGCCAGGAAACATGTGGCGGCTGAGAAATAGCCGGCCACTTCTTCTAAAACTCCAGCTGGGCCACCTAGAAGTATGAAATTGTCCTTGTAAATTTTAGACTTGCTCCCTTCTTTACTAGGTCTAATCCGTTTGTTTATGCTTGATGCAGCCGGCCCTCAGGAGCCTGACTTGGTCGAGGTGGCCAAGTCTATGATCAAGGCCGTTCCTCCAGCTGAAAGGGAGGCGGTCAGGGGTGTCGTCACCCTTGACCTAGACGGGATTGCAGGGGTCCTTGCTGAGGTATACTTAGCATATTTTTGAGTATTTGAATTCCAGGACGCCTGTTTTGTTTTTTGTTTGGAAACTGACGCATGTTCCCCTTTTTACTTAGGCCCTGCTCCGAGTGAACGGCCTTCGCAAGCCGCTTGACCGGAAGAACAAAGAGGTAAAAGCTGCAAAAGCTATGGCCGCCTCTGACTGTGATAAGGCAATGTTTCAAATTGCCCAAAAATGAAGTTCTGACCATTGATATTCTTTATTATCAGGCGCAGGCTACCGCCGCTATCCGGGCTCAGTTAGAGGCGGCCCAGAAGAGGAATAGCGAGCTGGAGGCGACCATCAACAACCTCAAGGCCGAGCTGAGACCTCTTCGCCAAAAGATGTCCTCATACGAAACCTTGGAGAAATCCTTGGCGAGCGTAAAGGTACGCCTGGTGACCCAGGAGAAGAGTCTTACTCAGGAGCTCTCGGAAAAGGCCGAGCAAGAAAAGAAAGAGCTGGTCCGGGAGATGATGGAAGACTCTGCTTAAATCCAGCGCATGACTTGGGGCCGCCTCTTCCCCAATGCCGAATTTGCCTCATGGGAAAAAACGTACCGCCAGTGTTCTGATAGATATAATCAGGAGATACTGGCGGCTGCTGAGGAAGAGGCGTTGGAGGAGGCGTTGGAGGAGGAGGAGCAGCCGGTAGTGGCGCTTGTGCCGCTTAGGGGTAATGCATCAAAGAAGGATGCAGCTGAAGCCGAGTCCAGCAAGAAGAGTGCTGACCAGGCGGCAGCTGCTAATATTGAAGATCTGCCCCCTTCTTAAGCTTTATGTCTTCTTTCCCGGCCTGCGTGCCGTTTGTTTGTATTTACCCGGCCAGGGGGGCGGGGCTCTGAATATTTTGCAAGTCTTTAATGACCGGCTTCTTTTTAATGAATTTTTTGTTTTGCTTCAAATTTGTTTAAGTATTGAATATTCTGATATCCAATTGTACACTATACCGACTGTTTTACATGGCCGATAGTTGCAGACAGGTACGGATAGTTAGTCACGCCGCCTATGCCCCTGGACGACTGGTTGTCTGTTTCCAGGCTAGACGATCAGTCGGCCATTTATCCAATCGGTATTCGAACCATTTTAAAGACTGGATCCCCTTTAGGCAGGCGGTCCTGTCATTTATAAAATTAACCAAGTAGGAAAGTGGTTTGACCAAGTAAACATGATTTTTACCTAGTCGCCAAGTAACTGAGTAGTAGAGGTATCAAGCGGTTGGTACCGGTTGTTCCCCTTTATTCGCCAATGTTCGTTGGCTTTTAACTCATAGGTTGTTAACCTAGCAGGAGTAGTGGTTGAGAGCCCCTGTTTGCTAAAAACAGGCGGACGACTCATACCTTTTAGGCTCCATACTAAGTTTGAGAGAGTGACTATGAGTTAACTTTGGAGTTACTCAGTCGCCGTCACTCCTGCTTGAGTAGTAAAGGTACCAGGCGGCGGAGGCCGGCTGAACCTTTTGATTCGCCAATGTTTGTTGGCTATTAACTCAAGAGGTACCCCCTGCATTTATCCCAAGTAATATAGGCGGTCATCTGACTCAGATGTCAACTGCTACCACTGGTTTAGTTAGTGATAGAGTTATCCTTGTCTCAAAAACGGCTACGTGGTTGCCCTTGGGGACAGTCGTATAGGTGCCTTGTAATTAGTTTATAGAGCAATGTTCCACCCAAAAGGGAGCTGCTCTCTGCGACGAATTTCATCCGGAGGGATGCCGCCGGACGCCTGCTATGATGTTGGGACAGGTCGTATTAGTTTTGAAGATTTGATTGGTTGGCTTGGCGCCTGGTCTGATCATTCGGCCTGTGGCCTTGGTTAGTTCTTGGTGAACGTAGGTGCTAAGTAAAAGGAGGGTAGCCGCCTGTTAGGCACAGGGTCGGCCAGGCCCTGATCATTTTTAGTTAAGTATAAGGGGGGTGGCTGTGTGTTTGGAACCAGTCGGCCCTCTTTTATGGAGAGTAGCCGACTATATGTCCAGACGGCATGCCCCTATGGTGATAAGAGTAAAATATTCAATGGAGAGTAGCCGACTGTAAAGGTACAGGCGGCATGCCCCTCTGAAGATAGAGTAAAATACTCAATGGAGTGTAGCCGACTGTAAAGGTACAGACGGCATGCCCCTCTGAAGATAAAGTAAAATACTCAATGGAGAGTAGCCGACTGTAAAGGTACAGCCGGCATGCCCCTCTGAAGATAAGAGTAAAATACTCAATGGAGAGTAGCCGACTGTAAAGGTACAGACGGCATGCCCCTCTTAAGTAAGAATAAAAATTAAATATGGAGAGTAGCCGACTGTTTGTTAGTAGGCGTGCCCCTCTTAGTACAAAATTGAATATTAAGTATGCAAACTTTTATTAAGTAGCCCTTGACTATTTACATCATTAAAAAGAAATATTTCTTAAGATTATCTACATTCCAAGTTCGAGGCAACGGTTGTCCGTCTGGTGTTCCCAGACGGTAGGTACCGTCCCTGACCTCTTCACAGATTCGGTAGGGTCCTTCCCAGTTGGGAGTTAGTTTGCCAGACTCATTAGCCCTACCAACTGCTTCAATTTTTCTAAGTACAAAGTCCCCCACTTTGAGTGGACGCCTGTGTACTTTTTTGTTGTATGATCTAGTCATTCTCAGGCGGTAAATTTCATGGCGCAAGACAGCATTGCCCCTCCTTTCAGGAAGTGAGTCTAATGCCAGGCGCATGGCTTCCTAGTTTGCCTCTTCGTCATATAGCATTACTCAAAGAGTCGGCTCGTAGTGTTCTATTGGAAGAACAGCTTCCGCACCATAAGTTAGGAGGAATGGAGTTTCTCCAGTCGCCCCTTTTTCAGTCGTCCTAATGGCCCAGAGAACATGTGGTAATTCATCCGCCCATAGGCCGCCTGCTCGTTCAATCTTTTTCTTGAGACCGTCTGAGATGATTTTATTAAAGGCTTCTACCTGGCCGTTTACTTGTGGACGGCCGACAGATGCAAAGTAGTGTGCAATTACTTGGTCACCCAACCAGCTTTTGAGAACAGACGTCTCAAATTGGGGACCATTATCAAAAACCATAGACATGGGAACCCCGAACCGAGTGATGACATTTTTCCAAATGAATGAAATTACATCCTTCGTCTTGATTCCCTTTACAGCCTCCGCCTCTACCCATTTAGTGAAGTAGTCGACGGCAACAAGTATGTACCTCCTTCCGCCTGTAGCAGGCGTATATGGACCCAGAATATCCATGCCCCACTTAGCAAACGGTAGTGGGCTATGAATGGTAGTGAGGTCAGTAGCCGGACGGTGAATTAGTTTGCCAAACCTTTGGCACTTGTCACATTTTTTCACCATCACCATCGCATCTGCTTCTAAAGTAGGCCAAAAGTAGCCCTGCCGCCTTGCCCGTTGAGCAAGCGTCCTACCGCTTATATGGGAAGCACAGTAACCAGAGTGAAGATCGTCTAGTATCACTCGTCCCTTTTCTGGAGCAACACACTTTAAGAAGGGTTGAAGGTACCCCCTTTTGTGAATTTCTCCCTTTATTATTTCAAAACTGGTTGCTCGTTTTTTCAGTGCTGCCGCCTGTTGATGATCATCCGGCAGGGTACCGTTTGTCAGATATGTCCTGATTGGATCCATCCAGGTTGAGCTTCTGTCTAGGATTCCAATAGGGTCTTCCTCGATGCTTTTCTTCTCCATTACTTCCCAAAAAACAGTTCGAGGAGTATCACAGGAGGCGGATGATGCTAATTTTGACAGTGCATCCGCCTGGTTGTTTTCTGATCTCGGCACTTAGGTCAGATGGAAATCCTCAAGGGAGCCGACTGCTTGTCGGACCGCCTGTAAATACTTGATCATGGCCGGATGGGTTGCTTCGTATTCGCCATTGTACTGACTCACTATCAATTGTGAATCGGAACAGGCGTCTATTTTTCTTGCCCCTGCCGCCTTGCACATGCGGATTCCGGCTAGTAAAGCTTCATATTCTGCCTCATTGTTTGAGGCCTGAAAACTGAAGCGTAGAGCATACTCGTACCTGTCGCCCTCTGGCGACTGACATATGACGCCTGCTTCACAACCATTTTAAGTAGAGCTTCCGTCCACATATACCTTCCAGACTTGGTCTGTAACTTGAGAGTCCGGAGGACGAGTCATCTCAACAATAAAGTCAGCAAAGGCTTGCCCCTTCACTGCTTTTCTAGGCTCGAAAGTAACTTCGAGGCTCTGAATTTCTATGGACCATTTGATCATTCGGCCTGACGACTCCATGATGGTCAGTGGCCGCTTGATAGGTTGGTCTGTATACACGACGAATGCATGTGCCAAAAAGTAGGGCTTCAATTTTTTAACAGCCATGAAGAGTGCAAGACCAAATTTCTCCACTAAGGGATAACTCAACTCGGCTTTTTTCAGTACGTGACTGACAAAGTAGACCGGGAGCTAACAGCCGTCTCTTTCAGCAAGGAGAACAGCGCTTAACACATGATCAGAGACGGCCAGGTACATGTAGAGTACTTCTTTGGGCAAATGGCTGACCAGCCTCGGCAAGGAATGCAAGTGAACTTTCAATTTCTGGAAGGCCGCCTCAGCATCCGGCCCCCATTCAAACCTTGCCTTTTTCTTAATTGCCTGGAAAAAGTATAGGCATTTGTCGCCTGATCGGCTTAGAAATCTTCCCAAGGCCGCCAGACAACCTGTTAACTTCTGAACCTCTCGGATGGTACGAGGCGACTGCATGTCAATGACCGCCTGCACCTTCTCAGGGTTCGCCTCTATTCCTCTCTTATTGATAAGGAATCCGAGAAATTTCCCAGACTCAACTCTAAAGACACATTTCTTGGGATTGAGCATGACATGGTGCCGCCTGAGTGTGGAGAAAGTTTCTCGGAGGTCTGACAGATGATCTTTCTGAAGTTTTGACTTGACAATCATATCATCAATATATGCCTCGACATTTCTCCCAATTTGATCAAAGAACACAGTGTTTATCATTCGCTGGAAAGTGGCCGGGGCATTCTTAAGACCAAACGGCATGACCGTGTAACAGTATAACCCCTGATCAGTGACGAAGGCCGTCTTCTCCTGATCTTTCTTCCATAAAGGAATTTGATGGAAACCAGAGTAGGCGTCCATAAAGCTCATCAAAGCATGGCCGGCTGTTGAGTCGACCAGGTTATCAATTTTAGGCAGAGGGTAACTGTCTTTGGGGCACGCCTTGTTTAAGTCTGTGTAGTCTACACACATTCGCCAGGTGCCATTCGGCTTTTTAACAAGCACCACATTTGCAACCCAGTTTGGGAAGTAACATTGCCGAATGAAACCTGCATCAAGTAATTTTTTAACTTCGGCGGCTGCCGCCTGACTTCTTTCTTCGCCATGGTTCCGCTTCTTCTGCCGTACCGGCTTCTTTTTCGGATCCACGGCCAGATTATGTACCGCCAGATCAGGACTAATGCCTGGCATTTCATGGACTTCGAATGCAAAGATGTCCTTGTATTCTTTCAATAGTTTGTGAAAGTCGTCACCCAGGACTCTCAGAGCAGTCGTCCCAACTTTGACTGTTCGCTCAGGACGCGAGTCGTCTAAGATCAGGTCCGTATGCTCACCAGCCGGCTGAGGGCGGAATTCATCCGACCACTCCTCTGCCAATGATTGTTATTTTCTGTCTTTTCGTGCGATCCCTGTCTGGGATGCATTTCTCTTCTTGCCGCCTGCTTCTTGAACAGGCGCACTCTCCTTGACATTGTCAAGGTCTATTTTTCCACCACTCGACCCAGTGGCCATAAAAGTGGGCTTGACATTCGAGAGATAGCACTCTCGGGCCATCCTCTGATCTCCCCTTAGGGACCCGACTGTTCCATTATCCCTCTCAAACTTGAGCAACATAAGAGATGGGATTATAACAGCCTTGGAGTTATTCAGGGTTGGTCGTCCCAGAATCATGTTGTAGGCCGAGAGTTCTTCTACTACCAGGAACCGGACTACCATGTGTCGTCCTTCCCCTTTTTCGCCCAGGCGGATGGGTAAATCCACTCGTCCCACTAGGTGGACGACTCCTCCTCCAAACCCTACTAAAGGGTGGGATGCCGGATGTATGCAATCAGTCTGATATTTTAGTTTCAACAGACATTTGCTACTGATGAGATCTGAGGAGCTTCCGGTATCTATGAGGATTCGGCCAACTCTCTGGTTGGCCACTTTACATTCAATAACGATAGGGTCGTCATGCGGCCCTCTTACCCCTCCTAGATCTTCTTCAGTGATAACAATCTCAGGAAATGAATATTTGGAGGGCCGTTCTTGGTGAACGGAATTTACATATAACCGTCTGATATTGTCTTTGTTGCCCCTAATAGTGGGGCCTCCTCCTGAGAAGCCGCCTACAATGGTGTAGACGACTGCATCATCTGTATCGGAGCTGTCGGCCTTTTGATTCTTTTTGGCCGACTGCTTTTTTGAGGAAGTGTTCCCCGTAGATTTCTTGACATAAGTGTCAAGATCACCTTGCTCAGCCAGGCGGTCCAGATACCGCATGAGACTGATGCATTCATTGGTGTGATGACCAACATCTTCATGATAATCACAGAATTTTTCTTGGTTCCGACTGTTTGCAGAACCCTTCATGGGGACCGGCTTCTCAATTGAGATCCGTCCCTTGATTTCCTTTAGGATAAACTGGCTATCCTTGTTAAACGCATACTTTGGGGAGTATGGTTTGTATTCTTTTTTCTTTTTCTAGGCCGGCTGTTTAGAGGAATCAGCCGCCCAGACCTCTTTTCTCTTCTCGTCTTTGTTTGACGACTGTTTCTGTCGTCCTTCTCTTTTGTCGGACCTTTTCCCGTCTGACTGTTTTACCGTACTACAAAGATCAGTCGCCTGTATATAGGCTTTCGCTTCAATCAAGGCCTCTTGAAGAGTCGCCACCCTCTTTCGGACCAAATCAAATTTGAAGGTCGACCTGTCTTTGAGACCTCCGAAAAAGTCAGTATAGGCTACTTCATCCGGTAACCCTTGAATCTGTATTCTCATCAGGTTAAACCGCCTGATGTAAGAACGAAGACCCTCCTTCTCGCCCTGCTGAATTGTTCCTAAATCAAGGGTCGTCTTCTTCGCAGGGATGTTCATGGCGAAGTTGGAGGTGAATAAGTAAGCAAGCGTCTTGAAGTTATTTACACAACCAGTCGGCAGGTTGCCGAACCATTGTTGTGCGATTCCTTTGAGAGTCGCTGGGAAACACTTGCACCAAGTGGGATCATCCAACCCTTGAAGGTACATCAGGTTTGTGAATGCCATCAGATGGTCTTCTGGGTTAGTAGTGCCAGCATAGGCGCCTACTAATACATTTTTCACTTTGGCCGGCTGAGCGGCTTCAGTAATTTCCTTGGAGAACGCCGACGGCTGTTCACCAAGTCTAAGAAACCGTAGCTGCCAGTCTATAGGTTGGACATTTTTTGCTGCATGTCCACCAAACGGAGGTGGCTGTAAAAAATACTGTTGTTGCGGTACAAACGGTAAGTTTGGTACCGCCTGGTCGCTATGAAAGCCGGACTGACGGGAGGTGCCGCCTGACTGACTCTCATGATACGACTGAGTATGCCTCATCGAGGTATTTCGCAGACTGTCTTGGAAGTTTGAAGTAGAGGCCGACTCTGACAATCGGTCACTCTTCTTCTGCTCTAGCAGTAGCCGAGCGTCTGTGTATGTTTTCCTCGACCCGTCCGCCTGAATATGACGAACAGGTTTCCTATTTCCTGGAGTAGGAAAACGGTATTTTGTGAAATCAAGGGCAGGTGGCTCCCACTTCCTAGATTTAGGATGAGGGGTCGCCTCTCGCCCTTGAACTGGTTTCCTCTTCAGTGAAGTGGAGGGTTTCTTAGCCGACTGCTCCTTGTCTAGAGCAGGCGGCTTCTTGTTGATCAACTCTTGAATTTCTCCCTTGAAGTCCCTCATGAAGGTCATGAGTTCGTTCCTTGTGATGGGAGCAGACCCATCAGTCGGCTGCTGCCGAACAGGCGGTGCGCCTGCTGGCTCATTTCCAGTTTGAAGATGTTCTCGTTCCCTCCTTTCGGTATGACGGGTACGTCGGGCCCTTAGGGTCCCGTCTGAAGTTGTGTGAGCTTCAACTTCAAATTCATTCTCAGTATTGTGGTCCGACTGAACTTGAGGGTCGTCTAGGGGACGCCTCTCTTCAGGAGTCGGTACAGACGTGGATGCCATCTCATAAGTACTCTCCCCATAGACGGCGCCAAATGTTTCGGGGTTTTCTGATGTCCTGCGGGAGAGTTACAATTCCGAGACTGGAACCGGACGCCTGTACCTGCAAAACAAACGGAAGCTCCGGATGGTTGGAGATCCGCCTCCGACGGTCAAGTTAGTACTTGATTAAGGAGTAATTAATGCGGAAATTAAAGTGATTGGGTCTCTCTAGGTGAGAGTGTTTAATGTGTGTAATCTGCGTTTTTTGCGTGTTCTTTCCCTTAATGAGGATTAAGGGAGGTATTTATAACCTCGGGAAACGTGTCAATCTAGGTTTAGGTTAACCTTGGGCTGATTGGGCTTCCCTCGGAAGTTGGGCCTAGGTGACCGGTTATCCCAGGTGTCGTGGGAAGGACACGTGTCGTGTCGTAATTGGTCCATAGTGGACGGATCATTGCTTGACACGTGGCAGGCTCCTATTGGCCCATGTGACAGACACATGGCGGAACCTGATTGGTCCACTTGTCGGATGGTGATTGGTGGGGAAAAATCCCCTAATCACTTGTCATTTTGGAAAGGTGTTCCTTCTCCAAAAAGACACCATCACGAGCAACAAACACTTTGTTCTCGGATTTATTGTAGAATTAATACCCTTTGGTTTCTTTTGGATATCCCACATAGAAACACTTATCCGATTTGGGGTGAAGTTTGTCTAAAATTAATCGCTTTACATATGCTTCGCATCCCTAAATCTTGAGAAAAGACAACCTAGGAGGTTTCTTAGTCCATAATTCATATGGAGTCTTTTCAACAGCATTTGACGGAGCGCGGTTCAGTGTTAGTGCCGCGGTTTGTAGCGCATGTACCCAGAAAGAGATAGGAAAATCACTAAGACCCATCATTGATCGAACCATGTCTAACAAGGTTCGATTCCTCCGTTCGGACACTCCGTTCCATTGAGGAGTTCCAGGAGGTATTAACTCTGAAAGAATACCATTTTCTTTCAAGTGATCGTCGAATTCATGGCTCAAATATTCGCCACCTCGATTCGATCGAAGTGCTTTAATTTTCTTGCCAAGTTGATTCTCAACTTCTTTCTGAAATTCTTTGAATTTCTCAAAAGACTCAGATTTATTCGACATTAAGTAGATATAGCCATATCTACTAATGTTTGTTAACGAAGCTAAATTCTTAGATGTCTTAGTTATTGGTATCAAATTTTGTCTAATCATATGTAAAACATGCAATTTCCATTGAACATATATTTGCAAGACAATTTTGAAACAACTATTGTCAAAATATTACATTCAAAATACCTAGGTGTCCAACACCATAGACCATAGTATGTTCAAAAGCATGAAAAATTAGGATTAGTTTAATTACATGTCATAGACAAAATAGTGCATGCAAGCACAACCAAAAAACCATCTTCGTCGTCTACTTGTCCATGCACCAACACTTGATGAGCTTTCTCACTTGGTCCCTAAAAAGGCAACATAAAGTGAGTCATACTTGGTATCTAATACCTATGATAAGCTTAATTCACAAGTGTTTAGGAAGATACTTGAGGCAGATGCTCCATTCGTCTCTTCCTCTTCTCAAAAGAGCTTGCATTCTCTCTTGAAGTGGCCTTGCCCACCACAATAGAAGCAACGCATCTTTGCCTTAACCTTGAAATCCCTCCTTCTTGATGGTCTTTTGGTTGCCCCAAATGAGTTGGCTCGGTGAAGTAGCTCCACCACATTTTTCAAAGAATGTGTCTCCTTTCTTTTAGAAATGTATGCCCTTAGTGCATCATATCCTGAGTGGAGTGAAGCGAGCATAATATGACCAGCCATTCCATCTTCTAATGGAATTCCAAGGAGTTCCATGTGCTTGAAGAGCCTAGTCATTCTTGCCACATGGGGTCGGAGGGGCATACCCGGTCTCAACTTGGTGTTGCAGACTGTAGACCAAAGATGGTACCTCTCTTTCGCAAGACAACCTTGATCCGATGGCTTCACATTCATGTCAGTAAGTGACCTAGTCACTTCAAACAAGAGTCCATCATTGTTGTCATTGAAACTCTTAGAGAATCTCACACCGACAACATCCCTTAGTCCTCCAAGGAATAAGTTCGGAAAAGAGAATGGATGTTTTTCTTTCCATTCTTTCGGGATGGAGTTAGCCATGATTTGTGACACTAATTTGCAATCATTGGTCCATGCACAATAAGTTTCGTCACTCAAGTGTTTCTTGGTACAGAGGGTTGGGAGGGAAGTATCCCGAACATACTCCTTGGAACAACTCCGGAGAGTTTTCCTGAGTTCCTCTTCCCATTCTTCAAGGTTTGTCAAGTTAATCTTGATAGCTAACTTTTCGGGGAGTGTCGGGCACATACGGTCGTTGTTTGAGTTACTAGCAGACATGATTCTACAATTGAAAGAAGTTGAAGTGAAAAAACATTCATACATCAATAAGTTGAAATTTAAAACGTTCATGCATATATTCAAACTTATTGAGCATTTTATCCGCGCATTTAAAATTGTCCCTTATGGGCGAGAATAAAATGATTCCGAGATCCCAAAGATCAAGAAATGGTTAAGCATGCTTTGGCTTGTCTTAATCATTAAATATCTTAAGGTTAGCAATCCAATTGCTAATAGCTCCAAGCTACTCTCGCTTTGATAAAATGTCGCATCTAATGCATCCTTGACATTTTATCTTTTTTGCCACGACATCTAAGGACTCCTTACTGATATCGTTGAGCTTAACCAAGACAACTTGTATACCTAGTATACCTTACGTTCCTAGGGAAGTAGTGATGCCTCGCTTTGGCGTAGCCCATCACATACGCGCATTAGTTCGGTAAGTGTTGTTCTTGGAACGACAAATTTTAGCTCAATATTATTAAGGGACCTAGGGTTTCTATGTTGGTTTTTTTTAAGTGAACTTAACTAATCGTCGCAACATATGAAATCCTAGACATGCATCTAACATTCATATATAACAATAATATATATAAAGTATAAATTGATGCATTTGGCAACTAGCATGACCCCTTGAAATCTTCAATTTCCAAGGGTCTTCATCTTGGCTCGTCTTCATCGAAATGCCGTCTTGAGACATTTTGGCCAAAATAAAATAACTAGCTAGTACGACTAAGATTAATCTAAAGTACAAAAATACTTAACGGTTCGCAGACCGTATTTAGATTTACAAAAATACATAACGGAACGCAGTCCGTATTTTCTATCCTAGTCAGTCCCCACTAGTTGCCATTTTCAATAACCTGTTTTGAAAACAATCTTCCATTCACCCATTCACTATTTGTGAATGGCCCATGCAAATTACGAAATACATAATTAAACACGCAAAACTAGTAACTAACTTAGGTGGTTAATCCAATTGACGCACCTAATTAAAACTAGTCCAAATTGTTTAATCCATTATTTTTAAAAGCAAAGTGCTCATGTAATTAACTAAGCTCCCACTAAATTCCGCATCCATAAATTAATCTGATTAATTAAGTCGGCAAAACCCATAATTTGTCAAAATCAAAATTTTGCAAAAGCCGGAAAAACTGAGGTCTAACCTCGTTAAAATAATTACATAAATAATTTAAAACGGCAAAAATTTTCGCAAAATTACATAGCTCAAAATCAAGAAAAAAAACCCTACACAAGTGCTTGGTGGGTGCGCACCATTGCTGCTAGGCAGCCCATGTGCTGTGCTTGTTGTGCTGTGTGCCAGCATCCACGCCTAGCGTAGCTTGCTGCGCTAGCCACCACTAGCAACTTGCTACGCATGCTGCGCATGCTAGCTTGCTAGCTGGTTCCTGGCAGCGTTTGGCAGGCTGGCTGGGGCCTGCTGCCTCGCTGCCCGTCAGCACGCACAAGCAACTCTAGCAGCCCTGCCATGCATCTAGCAACCTAGCACTACGGCAGCACGTAACTCCCACTGCCACACAACACCCCTTCAAGGCACACCCCAGTGCGCACCACAGGCAGCCACATGTGGGTTGCTAGGCAGCCCGGCTAGCCTTGGTAGCGCTTGGGTGTTTTTGCCTTGTTTTGCGTGCCATTTCTCGGGATTTTAATCCCGATTTACGTGTGACATAAAATTAATCTAAATTTATTTTAGAATTAATTTAAGGCCAAAAATGAAAATAAAATAAGTCTAACTTAATTAAATTCAATTTTAACGGTGCACAAGCCTAAATTATCCAAAATTCATTTTGAAATAATTTAGGTCTTCTTTTATGCTTAAAATTGAAATAGCTATGTCCATAATTAATTTAGCCAATATGCAAATTAATAATGGATTTGACAAATGGGAGATGGAAAATAAATTAACCATCTAATCATAAAAAATTTCCAACTTTCATACTTGTGTAAAATAACAAGATTAGATCTTCCAATATGAAGATTAATCAAAATTTTACTCACAAGTATTTGAACTTCATGGATTTTAATCAACCAAAAAATGAAAAAACCAAACTTTGTTCAATATGGAATTTAGGGTTAGAGTTCCAATCATTTAAACCTTTAAAGATTAGAACTTTAACATATTACGAAACTTAAAATTACACATTCACATCAAACATTCACACATTATTGCAATTAATTTGCAAAATTTGTGAAAAACAAGTTTATGTGAAAAAGGCATATCAACTCAAGCACTAATTAAAACTCCATAATTATACTTAAGGATATTTAAAATAGCAGTAGATTAGGGATGCAAAATGCATTTAATCTTACCTTGTAATGCTTGCATTAATCAAGGCTTAAAAAGATTTAAAATTTTCGTTGAAAAACGAAAAAAACCCCAAAAACTTGGGTTTCGGGTTCGAATTTCGCTTCTGGACAGCTCTCGAAGAGGATTGAATCTGTTTCAGAATGTCGATTCCACCCAAAAATCACTATTTTTGAGCCAAAATCTAAGTTCGGCAGCCAAATTGATAAAAATACGAGTTTTAAAATTAATTAAAACGAGTTTCTAATCTAATTAGAAAGGCAAAACCAGAAATTAAATCTTTTTTTAAAACACCGTAATTAATCAATAATTGCAAAAATAAAAGGAGCGTGGCTCCAATACCGCTGTAGGGTTTCGTAGTGACCCACACTACGCGGAAAGAAACCCGCCAAGACCCGCCCCATAATAAATGCAATTAACAAGCAAAACATAATTAAACACAAGAAAGGATAAAAGATTATACCTTTGACGCGTGCTTCGCTCAACAATGAGCTCTTACTTGAACCCCGAAAATACGAGGTCTCCAACGAGATCGTACCCTCGAACCCGACCCGAGCGTCCTAAGTCTAGAATGTTAGTCGAGACCTAGACAAATAAAACTATGAGTTTTACGAATCAAGGTTTACTCAAATCAAGAGTTGCCTTTTAATTCCACTCAAGGTTTTATCTTCCCAAATACCCAAGCCTTTGGTATTTATAGGGAAATGCACCCTTGATTTCCAATCTCCCACCAATGTGGGAGAGTTGGTAAAATCAATAATTAATTTAATTCCAAATTAAATAAATAATTAAGTTCATCACATTGCGATAAGTGGCACAATCACATGCTAATGAGTGATGGCCAAGGCTAGGTGGGGGGGGACCGTTTTCCTTGCCCCCCAAGGCCCCTTGATTGGTCCCCACAAGCAAACACAAAACCGGCACATGGGCTGCTAGGCTGGCAGCCTGCTAGCGTGCCAGCCAGCCAGCACTCCCTTGCTGCCCAACATCCCCATCGCACGCACACACGCACCATCCCCACGCATCATCGCTGATGCTGCTTGCTAACCAGCACGCACTGGCACTCGTACACGCACACGCACACGCACAGGACATTGCCTAGCATGCTGTTGTGCGAGGTTGCTGCTGTGAGGATGCGAGGCACACACGCACACACATGCAAGCCCCTGGCATTGCGATGGTGCTGTGCGTGGTGCCAGGCTTGCGATGGTGCATGTGCTGCGTGCTGCATTGGTTCGATAGGCCTAGGCACAAGCACATGCACGCACGCGAGCCCTTAGCATTGCGATGGTGCTGTGCGTGGTGCTAGGCCTGCGATGGTGCCTGGGCACTCTTACACGCCCAGCGTGATATGATGCGAGGCAAGCACCCATGCTAGTACGTTGTGCTAGCGATGGTGCTACCATGCTAGGCACGCACGCATGCCAGCACCTAGTGCCAGCGATGGTGCGCTTAGTGCATGATGCTAGGGCTCCGATGGCGCCTAGGTTTCATGCCTCGCCTAGCACACCATGGTGCGCCTGGGCTTGCGATGAACTAGCCTAGCCTAGTTACGGCTATACTCGTACTTGTCGTTTGTGATTTTGCGATGCTCGGTCTCGACGCCCTAGGCTCGATATCCAACGTCTGTATTTGTAAAACTCCTTTGACTCGTTAAAATCTTTGGATTACTTCGTCGTCTCGGATCGGTTGTTCGATTGGGTTCGACCCGAAGGGTTCAGTTAAGATTAAGCTGTAATATTAATTTTACCTTAATATTACTGATCGGCAACGGCCTCCACCTAGGCATTCCGATCACTTGACCTTACTGAAAATTAGCTCCGTAATAATTCTGAACCCTCTATCAGAATAATACACTTGTTGGAAGGACACCATTCCTTTCAGATGAATGGAATATATATGTTGTTTCACAGGTTTCGTGAAAATGGCAACTAGTTGGGCCCGATTAGGATAGTAAATATAGACTGCGATCCGTTATGTATTTTTGTAAATCTAAATACGGTCTGCGTACCGTTGTGTATATTTGTACCTTAATATTTAGATTAATCCTAGTCGTAGTAGCTAGTAATTTTATTTTGGCGAGGATGTCTCAAGACGGCGTGTCTATGAAGACGAGCCAAGATGAAGACTCTTGAAGAGTTAAAGATCACAAGGGGTCATGCTAGTTGCCAAATGCATCTTATTTCATGTTTTCTATATATAATTGTACTTATATATGTGAATGATATGTTAGGTGCATGTTTAGGATTTCAAATGTTGCGATGATTAATTAAGTTCACTTAAATCAACCAACATAGAAACCCTAGGTCCCTATAATATTGAGCCAAATTTCCATTCCAAGAACGACACTTACCGAACTAATGCGCGTGGTAATGGGCTACGCCAAAGAAAGGCATCACCGCATCCCTAGGAACGTAAGGTATACTAGGTATACTAGTCGTCTTGGTTTAGCTCAACAATATCGGTAAGGAGTCCTTAAATGTCGTGGCAATGGAGATAAAATGTCAAGAAAGCATTAGATGCGACATTTTATCGAACCAAGAGTAGCTTGGAGCTATTAGCAATTGGATTACTTACCCTAAAATATTAAGTGTTAAGACAACCCAAAGCATGCTTAATCACTTTTTGATTTTTGGGATCTTGGAATCATTTTATTCTCGCCTAAAAGGGACTAATGTTAATGCGTGGATAAAATGCTCAATAAGATTGAAAATTTGCATGAACGCTTTAAATTTCAAACTTTTGGTTTATGAGTGGTTTTTCATTTCAAATTCTTTCAATTGTAGAAACATGTCTGCAAGTAACTCAAACAACCAGTTTTCATTACGCTAAATTCTCGACAAGGAGAAGTTGAGTGGGCCAAATTTTCTTGATTGGCGAAGGAATTTGCGTATTGTTCTCATGCAAGAGCAAAAGGAATTGGTCCTTGATGAAGAAATGCCCGACACTCCCAATGAGGAGGTCACCCAGGCTGCCCTTAACCGATGGCAAAGTGCCAATCAGGATGTCAAATGCATCATGTTAGCCACTATGTCTCCGGACCTTCAAAAGACTTTCTTTAAAAATGAGACAGCTTTTGAAATCATTTCTGAACTTCAGAATATGTTTCAAGAGAAGGCCTGAACTGAAAGGTTCAAAACCCACAGGCAGATCCTTGAGAGAAAGCTCAAGAAAGGAGATCCAGTCAGCCCACATGTTCTTAAAATGATTGTATTATTTTAGAACATGGAAAGGCTTGATGTTAGGTATTCAACCGAGATAAAAATTGACATCATCCACTCAATGCACAAAGGCTATGATCAGTTCAAGATGAATTATAATATGCACAGCATGGAGAAAACTCTCACCGAGCTTCATGGTATGTTGAAGCAGGTCGAGCAAACCCTCAAAGATGAGGGAAAGCATGACATGTTCATGGTGAGAAAGGGCAAGCCATTTAAGCGCTCGGGCAATAAGAGAAGCTTTAAAGGGAAAAAGAAGAAGAATTTTTCGCCTAAGTCAAGTGCTGCTAAGAGTGGCAAGGACAAGAAGATAGCCTCATCTAAATCCGATTCCGAATGTTTCTATTGCAAGAAAAAGGGACATTGGAATCGGGATTGCCTCAAATTCAAGGAAGATAAGAAGAACGGAACCATTGCTTTTTCATCAGGTATTTTTGTTATAGACTTAAACTTCATTAGCAAAACATCATGGGTATTAGATACCGGATGTGGCTCACACCTTTGTTCCAATGCTCAGGGGCTAAGGATAAATAGGAGGCAATGGAGCAAGGATGTCTACCGTATCCGTTGGAACTATCAGTTTGTCTTTGCCCTCTGGGCTTATTTTAGAACTTGACAATTGCTATCATGTTCCTAGAGTTACTAAAAACATTATTTCAATTTCGGCGTTCGACGTTAAAGGTTTTGAATTTCGAATTAAGAATAATAGTTTTTCATTTTATTTCGATAATGTTTTATATGGTCAAGCATATTCAGAAATTGTCTTTATGTGCTTTATCTAGACAAACAAGTTTATAACATTGATGATACCGCCAAAAGGGCTAAGACCATCGAGTCAATCAAAACCTACTTGTGGCATGTCGTCTTGGCCACATTAACATCAAACGCATCAAGAAACTTCTTCAAGAAGGTGTTCTTGACTCATTCGACTTGGAGTCGTTTGAAAATTGCGAAGGATGTCTATTAGGTAAGATGATAAAGCAGCTATTATCCAAGTTGGGAGAAAGGGCAAGTGACTTATTGGGTCTAATACATACGGATGTATGTAGACCAATGAGTACACCCGCAAGGCAAGGTTATCGATATTTCATTACCTTCACTGACGACTATAGTAAATATGGTTATGTCTACCTTATGTAGAACAAATCTAAATCTTTTGAGAAATTCAAAGAATTTCAGAGTGAAGTTAAAAATCAACTTGGCAAGAAAATTAAAGCACTTCGTTCAGATCGAGGTGGCAAACATTTGAGCCATGAATTCGACGATCACTTGAAGTAAAATGGTATTCTTTCAGAATTGACACCTCCCGGAACTCCCCAATGGGGAGTATCCGAACGGAGGAATCGAACCTTGTTAGACATGGTTCAATCAATAATGGGTCTTAGTGATCTTCCTATCTTTTTCTGGGGACACGCACTTCTAACTACGACACTAACACTGAACCGCGCTCCGTCAAAATCTGTTGAAAAGACTCCATATGAATAATGAACGAAGAAACCTCCGAGGTTGTCTTTTCTTAAGATTTGGGGTTGCGAAGCATATTTCAAGAGATTTATTTCTGAAAAACTTCACCCAAAATCAGACAAGTGTTTCTTTGTGGGCTACCAAAAAGAAACCAAGGGGTATTACTTCTACAATAAATCCGTGAACAAAGTGTTTGTTGCTTGTGATGGTGTCTTTTTGGAGAAGAAACACCTTTCCAAAATGACAAGTGGGAGGTAAATCGAACTCGACGAAGTTCAACATGTAGAGCAACAAAGTCAACATGAAAAAACTGACAATCAAAGTGCTTTAGAAGCAGCTATTGCCATTGGTCAGAGTCAAACCGACAATGCAAATGCTCAACCTATTACCCTGCGTAGGTCGCAACGGCCAAGATCTCAACCAGACAGATACCTTGGTATTGTCTTAACCGCAGATCAAAACATCCTAGTTATGGATGGAGATGAGCCAGTGTCATACAAACAAGCTATGACGAGCCCTGACTCTACTAAATGGCAAGAGGCCATGAAATCCGAGATGGACTCCATGTTTGAAAATCAAGTCTAGGACTTGGTTAATTTGCCCGAAGGTTACACACCTATCGGTTGCAATGGATTTCAAATTGAAAACAGACAAAGATGGAAATGTATCTATATACAAAGCTAGACTGGTGGCAAAAGGATACAGGCAAATTCACGAAGTTGATTATGTTGAAACCTTTTCCCCAGTTGCAATGCTTAAGTCTGTCCGGATCATCCTAGCGATTGCTTAATATTATGATTATGAAATATGGCAAATGGATGTCAAAACCGCCTTTCTTAATGGGATTTTGGAAGAAACTGTGTATATGACACAGCTGGATGGTTTTGTTGATCCAAGCAATGTCGAGAAGGTATGCAAGCTTAAGAAGTCCATTTATGGACTAAATCAGACAAACAGAAGTTGGAATCTGCGATTCGATGAAGCCATTAGTAAGTTTGGTTTTATCAAGAATCTTGATGAGTCTTGTGTCTACAAGAAGGTCAGTGAGAGTGACATCGCATTCCTAGTCTTATATGTCGATGACATATTACTCATTGGAAACATCACTAAATTGGTAGAGTCCGTAAAGGGCTGGTTGGGAAAGTGATTTGCAATGAAGGACTTGGGAGAGGCACAGTACATATTGGGCATCAAGATCTATAGGGATAGATCTAAGAGGATGATTGGATTAAGCTAAAGTACTTATATAGATAAGGTACTGGCACAATTCAACATGGAAGGGGCCAAGAGAAGGAACCTACCCATGTCCCATGGCATAACTCTCGGCAAGAAATAGTGTCCACAGACACCTAATAAGCGATAGAGAATGAGTCAGATTCCATATGTTTCACTTATTGGATCGATCATGTATGCCATGATATGTACTAGGACGGATGTGTCGTACGCCTTGAGTGCTACGAGCCGATACCAATCAGACCAGGAGACGCGCATTGGACTGCGGCCAAGAACATCCTAAAGTACATGAAAAGGATCAAAGGATAAATTCCTGGTCTATGGTTGCTGTAATGATTTAGTTGTTGAAGGTTTTACTGACGCGAGCTTCCAGACAGACAGAGACGACTCCAAGTCGCAGTCGGGATACATATTCTGCCTTAATGGAAGAGCATTTAGTTGGAAGTGTGCCAAGCAGAGCACCACTGCAGATTCTACAACTGAAGTCGAATACTTGGCAGCTTCGGAAGCAGCCAAGGAGGCAGTTTGGATTCGTAAGTTCATTGGTAACTTGGTGGTGTACCCTCAATTAAGGGTCCAATAAACCTCTATTGTGATAACAATGGAGCTATTTCTCAGGCTAGGGAGCCAAGGGAACATTATAAGGTCAAACATGTCAAGGGGCGATTTCACATGATAAGGGAATGGAAATCCGAGGGTGAAATCAGAATTTGTAAGATTGGAACGCACGACAATGTTGCCGATCCTCTAACTAAACCTTTGTCTTAAGTGAAGCACAACAAGCACGTTGAGGCAATTCGAATCAAGCATATTGGAGATTGGCTTTGATTTCCCTGTATAAGTGTTTTAATTAAACTCGATTTCTTAATGTAAAACACTATGTTGAACCATTCAATTTAGGAGCAATTAAATTTTCTGCAAATTTATGATTACTTCGTATCTTTTTCATTGTGGTTTAGAATTAAATAATGAGTCCATTCAATTTCTGTGAATATGAAAAACGGGGTATCAAGACCATGTCTTGGATAAAGAAACACTTGTTAAGTGAACATTGAATATTTTAATCGAAAAAATTATCCCTAATCGAGGTCATTTAAACGATGGATGATTAATGACCACTTGAGATTAGTGTGTAGTATGATTTATAGCACCGTTTCTTGTGCTACTAGGACATGATAGTCATAAATCATTTGCACGGGTACTAGTTTGGAACTGTAGCGGATAGACCTATGAGAATACTTTAAGTGATATCAAATTGTCATAAGTATATTTCTCATTTTAGCTATCGGAACCTTTTTCCTCGACCATGAGTATTGCAAGTTCTCTTGTTTGAGTACTAGTCATTTTGATGTTGTCAAACGTCTGTCATAACTGGGGATTATAACGACAACGCTCAGACAACTAGGTCCTCTTAGTAAGTGAAGCTTACAGTACAAGACTGGGAATGTCCCCCTATTAACAATAGGGAATATGTCTTTGTTGTTTACAAGGCCTCTTGAAGAGCGAGACCGTGAAAATGCATGGCCGTGCTCATATGGATTTTAGAAATTATCTGTTTATTGACAGTCAAACTCGAGAATCGAGAAACACTTCTGGACGTAATAAGGAAAACAAAGAATATTACCTTATAGTTCATGAAGAGACATTAAGCGACATAGGAAAAGGGCTATACACAAATTGCACACTTGTCCGGAAGGACAAATGGGAGATTGAAAGTAATGGTGTCCTTCCAACAAGTGTATTATTCCGGTAGAGGGTTCACAATTATTAGAAAGCTAATTTTTCAGTAAGGTCAAGTGATCGGAATGCCTAGGTGGAGGCTGCTTCCGATCAGTAATATTAATGTATAATTAATATTACAGCTTAATCTTGAGTGAACCCTTCGGGTCGAACCCAATCGAACAATCGATTCGAGACGACGAATCAATCCGAAGGATTTGATGAGTCGTCAGAGTTTATGAACAAACACGTCGGATATCGAGTTTAGAGCGTCAAGACCGAGCGTCGCAAGTAGAGTCGAATTTAGAATTCGACGAGATGTGAAATCCATCAAGTTACAAGTTCAAGCCTAGCCGTAGCCTCGCATTGGCCTAGCCATGTCAATAGTTCTCCTCTATTTTATTCAAAGTAAGTGATTTGGAAAAAGGGAGAATTGTTGGGGTTTACATTGACATATAATGATAGGGACAAAAAGTAGGGAGTCGCCAACAAGGTTTTAAGGAGCTTGTAAACTATTCATGGATCATTAAAGGCAACCACGAAAAGGGAAAAAATCGAAGGCAACAACGATTTAATCCATGAAGGTTACACCCCATTTTATAATCCATGAGATTACTAACTCAATAGCGGTCCTGAACCATAACTGGATATTCAGGGATGATGTTACGGATTGAGTCATGAAACCAATGCCGCCTATATTAGCCTCTACTTGATTCTTGTAGAAACATGTATTAATTGCAACCCAAAAGATATACAAACAAGATTTAATTTACTCTTAACTAATTAATCTAAGTTGGTTGAATATTTAATGCACACATATATCTAATTATTCTGATCACTTGAGTTAAGCGACAAGATTAATAGAAATCTAAATTGGTAGTCCAAATTATCTTATTAGGCGTGATTTTCAATTACATATTCCCAATTATACATGCAATATAGGTGATCAAAACAAATAGATAAAATAAATTAAATAGACTAAATAAGCATGCATAAAAATATTGGAAGCAACTTGATAATTATTAGAGAAACGAATTAACCTAAACATGACACTAAATAATTATTAACAAAATCCTAGGCATGATACTAACAAGATTAATATAACGCCTAAACCTGATACTAATAATTAAAAATAACGATCATAAACATGATGCTAAGCAAGAACAAATATTGTAAAATTAATTAAATGAAATAATATTAAATCCACTTACTTCAATTGCGAAACCTTATAACTACATCATGAATAAATTGTTAGTAAATTCTATAAAACTAATAATTCTAAAGAACTAAATTAAATTAAGGAGAACAAATTTTATTGAGTTTAGATTGAAACCCTCAGGGTTTATGATCAACCTTTCACGCTGTGGACCGCTGATAGAGCTTCGGGTGAAGTATTGAGGTCTAGGAACGCTTGAAGAAGGATTTTTGAAAGATTAGGATGGAAGATTAAGAAAACAAGAGTATTAGGAAGAATATGACTAGAAAACGGTGCCCATAACCTACGAAAGGCCATGGTATTTATAGAAAAACAACGGGAAAAAGATCAAAATTACATCAGCTATTGTCGTGCCACATCAGCTATTGTCGCGTCGTGGTATTTCTACCACGTCATAATATTTCAACCGCGTCAAGATAACTCTATCGTGCCACGTTAGCTTCTGTCGCGTAGCGAAAGGAACTGGCGCCACGCGACAAAGCTGTCGCCACGCTCTAGATTTCAAAATCCGAATTTTTATTCAAATTACACTTTTGAATGTGACAAAACCGTTGCCACGCTCTACAATATTTATCTGCTTAAAACGGTTTTTTGAACGCATTTAAGACTTTTAGAAGTTTGTTTTAAGCTCGAATTACATTGTAAATTAGACGATTTTTAAAATTGGATTTGGAGAATAAAAATAAGGATTAAAATAAATTCTTTGGGCTTAAGATTAAAATAAATATGGGCTAGAAAAGTGAAATTAAATGGATTTAGAATAAAATAAAATACTTCTTTATTTCAACACTGAAACCAAACCAAATGGTAATGAAAGGTTTTCCTCATCATTGGGTTTTAGTCGAGGAGACATTTTTAGGTGTCTACAAATACATTTTCCATTAATTAAGAGGTAGAGTTAGCCCAGTTCGGACTACAATTGTACAAGATGAAGGAAAGAATACCTCCATTTTCATACAATTGGAACAAACGGACGATCTTCAATACATGCTACGTAAACATCCCTTGAAAGTCTACCCATGATCTCCTCATAATCGCTAGTCTATTGACCTTTCTTTGGCACCAACATTCTAGATGAATTTATATTTAACTAATCAAAAGTCGACCTTCCTTGGTTTTGGGACTTCTTCCTTAGGCCTGACTCTTATCTTTAGCATTCATTCAACATAATTATCCATCGACAAAAGTTTAAAAAAAGCGGGTTTACAATAACTTATTGAATGGCGGTGATTGAGGCTCAATTTACACGCGTGAAAGTTTTAAATTTGTTTCCTCTTTAAGTTTTTATTTTTTTTCTCTCTCCTCCTAGTTTCTTTTCTCTTATCTCTGTTCTTTTTCTCTCTCCTCTGCTGTTCTATATCCCTCTTTCTCTCTCCTCTGCTCTTCAATTTCAGTCTTGTTTTTCAATTTAATCTTGGTTTTTAACTTAGTTTTTTTGTTTTGTTCGTTAATTCTTCTTCTACAGCTAATTTTGAGGTATGTATGTTCATCTATATTTGTATTTTTTGTTATTTTAAGGTATGTTCCTCTAAATTTTATTTTAATTTTAGTTTTCTATTATAATGGCGAATGTTAAGCTTCCAAAAAAGGAGACAATTGCTCCTCCTCCTACTAGTTCAAATGAAAAAATTAAAGGTGTATTTTCTGAATTTTGTGACCTATTTTTTTTAAAAAAAAACTTTTCTGTTTGTATTTTTTTGTTGATCTTTTATGATTTGCTATTTTCTTTTTTAATTTTGTTTCAACTTATTTTGCTGATTTTTATTTGTTATTTTAATCGATTAGGTGTCGATGATTTTTGCGATATTGTAATCGGTTTAAGAGGTGTTGATGTTTTTTTTTTCTATTTTTAATTTTATGTGTTAAGTTTTAAATCTCTTGTTTGTGATCTACTTTGCTATTGTTTTGATGTATTGTTGTAAGAATTGTATAGTTTTATTAGTATATTTCGTATGTGATTGTAGTATTATAAGTCTTATGTGTCCGATTTCTTCTCTAAGGCAGCAAAGCTGAAGGAAGCTTGTTATTATGCTTAGTGCTCTGACTATTCTGAAAATTATGATGTTAGTTTCACTTCCTAGCTGTTAGTTCGTTTAGAAGTTTTATAACTCATTATCATGATAGAAATGACAATGGTAATATACTTAAAAACTTATTGTTAAGTTTCTTTCTCTCCCTCTCTCTCTGTGACTTTGTGAGCAAGATAGCTCATATTCCTGTACTTCTTGGCCAATGTTCTTGATTACTTGTTTCTACATATGTATAGCTTTGCTTTGATTATTTACTCATATTCCTCTGAGGATGTGAAAGCTTGTTGTTGATATGATAATGATGTTTATTTCTCTCTTATTTTCTTTTCAGCCCTTTATATGAGCATATATACCAGCTTATTTTTCTCAAATATTTAATTAAGTTGCCATGGTTATGATAGAAATTGAAAGTGTACGTCTAATTTCAGGGCTATTAGCTCAAATGGTAGAGCAATGTACAGTGTGCATGATGTGGATTCAAGCCTCACACAGCCTACGTACATAACACTTGTGTAATGGTATATGTTGATGTAATACTGGTCATCTTATAACTTGTCGAACATTATCTTCTTGGTTAGGATCACTTTAGTCCTGTTGGTTTGAGTCACTTTTGCCTTGGTTAGGGTCACTTTCACCCATAAATAAGGTTACTTTTGTCTTTGGTTAGGGTCACTTTTCCCTTGAGTAAGATCACTTTTGTGCTTGGTTTAGGTAATTTTCACCCTTAAGCAAGGTCACTTTTGCTATTGGTTATTAGGTTCATTTTTGCCTTAAGAAAGGTCACTTTTGTTGTTAGTTAGGGTCACTTTTTCCTTGATTAGGGTAATTTTCATTCTTAAGCAAAGTTACTTTTACTATTGGTTAGGGTCACTTTTATCCTTTTAAGTGTCACTTTTCTTTTTAAATAAGGTCACTTTTGTCTTTGGTTAGTGTAATTTTAACCATTGATTATTACTTTTTTTTTTCTTTTCTCGTAAGGGTCACTTTAACTATATATTGCACCTTTTCTAATTATTAGGGTGATTTTTTTCTTTAAGACAATGTCACCTTTAGCATTAGTTGATTAAATTTACATCAAAGACATTTATATTATTGGAAGTTCGTATTGATTGGAAGTTGGTATTTGAAGTTAAATTGTTAAGTGCAAATTGTTATATAAAATACAATAGTCCATGAAGGATTCGAACCTACATCCTCTGTGAAAGCATAGAGTGCTCGACCAATTGAACTAATGGGCTTATAGAAACCACAATATAAAATAACTTTACATCAAATATACATAACCTATACAAGAAAGAAAACCTATATTCAAATTCAATTAGAAGATCACTAGTAAACCTACATAGCTAACCTAGCATGCAACCACAAATGCACAATTGATGAGTGTATGCTAGTGTGCAAAAATACAAGTATCAACTTTGGCAGGGAAATCAGACATCTTTAGTTCTTGTTCCACAATTTGCATCAGCTCTCATTCACTCAAGTCTAATGTCAAAAAGCAAGGTACCCTTGTCACTCATTCCCTCCTATTACAGGGACTTATTAACCTATTGTGAAAGGGTAACTTAAATATAAAAAAAAAAATAATAATAATAAAAAATCCTTTGGTGAAAAAAAGGGTAACCTTTGCAAAAAAGTACATGAATACATTGAATTCATATCAGCAAAAATTGTAATGACCCTTTTAATCCAAAAAGATAGTATATTAGCTTATTTATTCATATTGCACAATTCATAACCATATCGCAATAAACCAACATCCATACACGCACCAACAATTTAGAGTAAACTATCAATAAATTCAAAAACTACAAAGTATCATGATAATTGTAATGTAATACACCATAACAGAAGTTTGCTTAAATCTACGATGAGGCTAAAAATAGAAAAAAAAAACCAAGATTCACCAGAACAATCATCATAAATGTTTGTGGGAAACACCACAATGAAGACTAACACTGTAGCGAAAAGAAACGAAGATTAATTTGCCATACCAAATAGCCATTTTTGCGCTGCTTCGATAATGATTTGAGATGAAGCCAATCATCTATTTTTTGTGTCTGGAGGTTCATAAATGTTGAAAGAAACAAGCGATTGAATTTTAATTATATAAATCAAAAACCCAATTCAAACAGAATTTTGAGAAAAAATCGCCATTTGAGAAATTAGTTTTAGGGTTCAAAGATCAATTGTATGTTGAAAAATTCAGAATAGAGAAAGTGATTTCCTATGAAAGATCGTGAAAAAAATTTTCCATAGATCTAAGGTTTAATTTGTAGGCTATTTTTCCTGGTTTGATTGAAGAAAGAAGGGAGAGAATGATGTTTTTTTTTTCGAGGAAATAGCTTGTTTCAGCATGGCTGTTGTAACACCCTAAAAATTCCTTTCCTTTAAAATACCTGATTAGGGGATTTTGCTCCTACCAATCGGAATGCGCCACGTGGGCCAATCAGGACCTGCCAAGTGTCCCCTAGTTGGAACTGTCAGGGCTTGCCACGTGGCACGCGCTTATTCGTCCACCTTGGACCTGTTATGTCACGACATGTGGCATACTCCATGCCTAATGGAGAAACCGGCCACCCAGGCCCAACTTCCGAGGGAAGCCCAATCGGCCCTAGGTTTACCTAAACCTAGGATGGGCACGTTTCCCAAGGTTATAAATACCTCCCTTAATCCTCATTAAGGGAAAGAACAGAACAGAAACGTTACGGAACACACTAATAACCGGCTGATCTCACTAACAAAGCAGATTACCAACATTAAACACTCTCACCTAGAGAGACCTTATTACTTTAATTTCCGCATTAATTACTCCTTAATCAGGTACTAACTTGACCGTTGGAGGCGGAGCTCCCAGGAGTCTCCGTTATTTTGCAGGTACAGGCGTCCGGTTCCAGTCTCGGAATTGTAACTCTCCCGCAGGACATCAGAAAACCCCGAAACATTTGGCGCCGTCTGTGGGGAGAGTACTTCAGAGATGGCATCCAAGTCTGTACCGACTCCTGAAGAGAGGCGTCCCCTAGACGACCCTCAAGTTCAGTCGGACCATGACACCGAAAGTGAATTTGAAGTTGAAACTCATACAGCTCCAGACGGGACCCTAAGGGCCCGACATACCCGTCATACCGAAAGGAGGGAACGGGAGCATCTTCAAACAGGAAGCGAGCCAGCAGGCGAACCGCCTGCTCGGCAACAGCCGACTGATGGGTCTACTCCCATCACAAGGAACGAACTCATGACCTTCATGAGGGACTTCAAGGGAGAGATTCAAGAGTTGATCAACAAGAAGCCGCCTGCTTCAGTCAAGGAGCAGTCGGCCAAGAAACCCTCCACTTCACTGAAGAGGAAGCCAGTTCAAGGGCGAGAGGCGACTCCTCATCCTAAATCTAGGAAGCGGGAACCACCTGCCCTTGATTTCACAAAATTCTGTTATCCTACAGGAAATAGGAAACCGGTTCGTCATATTCAGGCGGACGGGTCAAAGCAAACATTCACAGATGCTCGGCTACTGCTAGAGCAGAAGAAGAGTGACCGATTGTCAGAGTCGGCTTCTACTTCAAACTTTCAAGACAGTTTGCGAAATGCCTCGATGAGGCATACTCAGTCGTACCATGAGAGTCAGTCAGGCGGCACCTCCCGTCAGTCCGGCTTTCATAGTGCCCAGGCGGTACCAAACTTACCATTTGTGCCGCAACAACAGTATTTTATGCAGCCACCTCCATTTGGTGGACCTACAGCAAAAAACGTCCAACCTATGGACTGGCAGCTACGGTTGCTTAGACTTGGTGAACAGCCGTCGGCCTTCTCCAAGGAAATTACTGAAGCCGCTCAGCCGGCCAAAGTGAAAAATGTACTAGTAGGTGCCTATGACGGCACTACTAACCCAGAAGACCATCTGATGGCATTCACCAACCTGATGTACCTTCAAGGGTTGGATGATCCCACTTGGTGCAAGTGTTTCCCAGCGATTCTCAAAGGAATCGCACAGCAATGGTTCGGCAACCTGCCGACTGGTTGTGTAAATAGCTTCAGGACGCTTGCTTACTTATTTGCCTCCAACTTCTCCATGAACATCCCTGCGAAGAAAACGACCCTTGATTTGGGAACAATTCAGCAGGGCGAGAAGGAGGGGCTTCGTTCTTACATCAGGCGGTTTAACCTGATGAGAATACAGATTCAAGGGTTACCGGATGAGGTAGCTTATACCGACTTTTTTAGAGGTCTCAAAGACGGGTCTACCTTCAAATTTGATTTGGTTCGAAAAAGGGTGGCGACTCTTCAAGAGGCCTTGATTGAAGCAGAAGCCTATATACAGGCGACTGATCTGTGTACGATAAAACAGTCGGACGGGAAAAGGTTCGACAAAAGAGAAGGACGGCAGAAACAGTCGTCAAACAAAGATGAGAAAAGAAAAGAGGTCTGGGCGGCTGATTCCTCTAAACAGCCGGCCCAGAAAAAGAAAAAAGAATTCAAACCATACTCCCCAAAGTATGCGTTTAACAAGGATAACCAGTTTATCCTAAAAGAAATCGAGGGACGGATCTCAATTGAGAAGCCGGTCCCCATGAAGGGTTCTGCAAACAACCGGAACCAAGATAAAATCTGTGCTTATCATAATGACGTTGGTCATCACACCAATGACTGCATCAGTCTTATGCGGTACCTAGACCGCCTGGCTGAGCAAGGTGATCTTGACACTTATGTCAAGAAATCTACGGGGAACACTTCCTCAAGAAAGTTGTCGGCCAAAAAGAATCAACAGGCCGACAGCTCCGATACAGATGATGCAGTCGTCTACACCATTGCAGGTGGCTTCTCAGGAGGCGGCCCCACTATTAGGGGCAACAAAGATAATATAAGGCGGTTAGATGTAAATTCCGTTCACCAAGAACGGCCGTCCAAATATACATTTCCTGAGATTGTCATCACTGAAGAGGATCTAGGAGGGGTAAGGGGGCCGCATGACGACCCTCTCGTTATTGAATGTAAAGTGGCCAACCAGAGAGTTGGCCGAATCCTCATAGATACCGGGAGCTCCTCAGATCTCATCAGCAGCAAATGTCTGTCGAAACTGAAATATCAGACTGACTGCCTACATCCGGCCTCCCACCCTTTAATAGGGTTTGGAGGAGGGGTCGTCCACCCACTGGGACGAGTAGATTTACCCATTCGCCTGGGCGAAAAAGGGGAAGGACGACACATGGTAGTCCGGTTCCTAGTAGTAGAGGAACTCTCGGCCTACAACATGATTCTGGGTCGACCAACCCTGAATAATTCCAAGGCTGTTATAATCCCGTCTCTTATGTTGCTCAAGTTTGAGAGGGATAATGGAACAGTCGGCTCCCTAAGGGGAGATCAGAGGATGGCCCGAGAGTGTTATCTCTCGGATGTCAAGCCCACTGTTATGGCCACTGGGTCAAGTGGTGAAAAAACAGACCTTGACAATGTCAAGGAGAGTGCGCCTGTTCAAGAAGCAGGCGGCAAAAAGAGAAAGGCGTCCCAGACAGAGTCCGCAAGAAAAGCAAAGAAATAGCAATCATTAGCAGAGGAGCGGCCGGATGAGTTCCGCCCTCAGCCGGCTGGTGAGCATGCGGACCTGATCTTAGACGACTCACGTCCTGACCGAACAGTCAAAGTTGGGACGACTGCTCTGAGAAACCTTGGTGACGACTTTCACAACCTATTGAAAGAATACAAGGACATCTTTGCATTTGAAGTCCATGAAATGCCAGGCATTAGTCCTGATCTGGCGGTACATAAACTCACTGTGGATCCGAAAAAGAAGCCGGTACGGCAAAAGAAGCGGAACCATGGCGACGAAAGAAGTCAGGCGGCAGCCGCCGAAGTTAAAAAATTACTTGATGCAGGGTTCATTCGGCAATGTTACTTCCCAGACTGGGTTGCAAATGTGGTGCTTGTTAAAAAGCTGAATGGCACCTGGCGAATGTGTGTAGACTACACAGACTTAAACAAGGCGTGCCCCAAAGACAGTTACCCTCTGCCTAAAATTGATAACCTGGTCGACTCAACAGCCGGCCATGCCTTGATGAGTTTCATGGACGCCTATTCTGGTTTCCATCAAATTCCCTTATGGAAGAAAGATCAGGAGAAGACGGCCTTCGTCACTGATCAGGGGTTATACTGTTACACGGTCATGCCGTTTGGTCTTAAGAATGCCCCGGCTACCTTCCAACGAATGATAAACACTGTTCTTTGATCAGATTGGGAGAAACGTCGAGGCATATATTGATGATATGATTGTCAAGACTAAACTTCAGAAAGATCATCTGTCGGACCTCCGAGAAACTTTCGCCACACTCAGGCGGCACCATGTCATGCTCAATCCCAAGAAATGTGTATTTGGAGTTGAGTCTGGGAAATTTCTCGGATTCCTTATCAATCAGAGAGGAATAGAAGCGAACCCTGAGAAGGTGCAGGCGGTCATTGACATGCAGTCGCCTCGTACCATCCGAGAGGTTCAGAAGTTAACAGGTTGTTTGGCGGCCTTTGGAAGATTACTAAGCCGATCAGGCGACAAATGCCTATACTTTTTCCAGGCAATTAAGAAAAAGGCAAGGTTTGAATGGGGGCCGGATGCTGAGGCCGCCTTCCAGAAATTAAAAGTTCACTTGCATTCCTTGCCGAGGCTGGTCAGCCCTTTGTCCAAAGAGGTTCTCTACATGTACCTGGCCGTCTCTGATCATGCGTTAAGCGTTGTTCTCCTTGCTGAAAGGGACGGCTGTCAGCTCCCGGTCTACTTTGTCAGTCACGTATTGAAAAATGTCGAGTTGAGGTATCCCCTAGTGGAGAAATTTAGTCTTGCACTCTTCATGGCTGTTAAAAAATTGAAGCCCTACTTTTTGGCACATACAGTCGTCGTGTATACAGACCAAGCTATCAAGCGGCCGCTGACCATCATGAGTCGTCAGGCCAAATGATCAAATGGGCCATAGAAATACAGAGCCTCAAAGTTACTTTCGAGCCTAGAAAAGCAGTGAAGGGGCAAGCCTTTGCTGACTTTATTGTAGAGATGACTCGTCCTCCTGACTCTCAAGTTCCAGACCAAGTATGGAAGGTATATGTGGACGGAAGCTCTACTTCAAATGGTTGTGGAGCAGGCGTCATATGTCAGTCGCCAGAGGGTGACAGGTTCGAGTATGCTCTACGCTTCAGTTTTCAGGCTTCAAACAATGAGGCAGAATATGAAGCTTTACTAGCCGGGATCCGCATGTGCAAGGCGGCAGGGGCAAGAAAAATAGACGCCTGTTCCGATTCACAATTGATAGTGAGTCAGTACAATGGCGAATACGAAGCAACCCATCCGGCCATGATCAAGTATTTACAGGCGGTCCGACAAGCAGTCGGCTCCCTTGAGGATTTCCATCTGATCCAAGTGCCGAGATCAGAAAACAACCAGGCGGATGCACTGTCAAAATTAGCATCTTCCGCCTCCTCTGATACTCCTCGAACTCTTTTTTGGGAAGTAATGGAGAAGAGAAGCATCGAGGAAAACCCTATTGGAATCCTAGACAGAAGCTCAACCTGGATGGATTCAATCAGGGCATATCTGACAAACGGTACACTGCCGGATGATCCTCAACAGGCGGCAGCAATGAAAAAACGAGCCACTTGTTTTGAAATGATTAAGGGAGAACTTCACAAGAGGGGGTACCTTCAACCCTTCTTAAAGTGTGTTACTCCAGAAAAGGGACGAGAGATACTAGATGATCTTCACTCTGGTTACTGTGCTTCGCATATAGGTGGTAGGATGCTTGCTCAAAGGGCAAGGCGGCAGGGCTACTTTTGGCCTACTTTGGAAGCAGATGCAATGGAGATGGTGAAAAAATGTGACAAGTGCCAAAGGTTTGGCAAACTAATTCACCGTCCGGCTACTGACCTCACTACCATTCACAGCCCACTACCGTTTGCTAAGTGGGGCATGGACATTCTGGGTCCATATACGCCTGCTACAGGCGGCAGAAGGTACATACTTGTTGCCGTTGACTACTTCACTAAATGGGTAGAGGCGGAGGCGGTAAAGGGAATCAAGACGAAAGATGTAATTTCATTCATTTGGAAAAATGTCATCACTCGGTTCGGGGTTCCCATGTCTATGGTTTTTGATAATGGTCCCCAATTTGAGACGCCTGTTCTCAAAAGCTGGTTGGGTGACCAAGGAATTGCAAACTACTTTGCATCTGTCGGCCGTCCACAAGCAAACGGCCAGGTAGAAGCCTTTAATAAAATCATCTCAGACGGTCTCAAGAAAAAGATTGAACGAGCAGGCGGCCTATGGGCGGATGAACTACCACATGTTCTCTGGGCCATTAGGACGACTGAAAAAGGGGCGACTGGAGAAACTCCATTCCTCCTAACTTACGGTGCGGAAGCTGTTCTTCCAATAGAACACTACGAGCCGACTCTTCGAGTAATGTTATATGACGAAGAGGCAAACTGGGAAGCCATGCGCCTGGCATTAGACTCACTTCCTGAAAAGAGGGGCAATGCTGTCTTGCGCCATGAAATCTATCGCCTGAGAATGACTAGATCATACAACAAAAAAGTACACAGGCGTCCACTCAAAGTAGGGGACTTTGTACTTAGAAAAATGGAAGCAGTTGGTAGGGCTAATGAGTCTGGCAAACTAACTCCCAACTGGGAAGGACCCTACCGAATCTTTGAGGAAGTCAGGGACGGTACCTACCGTCTGGAAACACCAGACGGACAACCGTTGCCTCGAACTTGGAATGTAGATAATCTTAAAAAATATTTCTTTTGAATGATGTAAAGTAAAGAGCTACTTAATAAAAGTTTGCACTTACTATTCAATTTTGTATTACGAGGGGCATGCCGTCTGTACCTTTACAGTCGGCTACTCTCCATTGAGTTTTACACTCTATCTTCAGAGGGGCATGCCGTCTGTACCTTTACAGTCGGCTACTCTCCATTGAGTATTTCACTCACAATAGGGGCATGTCGCCTGGGCATATAGTCGGCTACTCTCCATAAGAAGATGGCCGACTGGTTCCAAGCACATAGCCACCCCCCTAATACTTAGCTAAAAAGATTAGGGCCTGGCCGACCCTGTGCCTAACAGGCGGCTACCCTTCTTTTACTTAGCACCTACGTTCACCAAGAACTTACCAAGGCCACAGGCCGAATGATCAGACCAGGCGCCAAGCCAACTGATCAAATCTACAAAACTAATACGACCTGTCCCAACATCATAGCAGGCGTCCGACGGCATCCCTCCGGATGAAATTCGTCGCAGAGAGCAGCTCCCTTTTGGGTGGAACATTGTTCTATAAACTAATTACACGGCACCTATACGACTGTCCCCAAGGGCAACCACGTAGCCGTTTTTGAGACAAGGATAACTCTATCACTAACCAAACCAGTGGTAGCAGTTGACATCTGAGTCAGATGACCGCCTGTATTACTTGGGATAAATGCAGGGGGTACCTATTGAGTTAATAGCCAACATTGGCGAATCAAGGAGTCTAGCCGGCCTACGCCACCTGGTACCTCTACTTCTCAAACAAAAGTGACGGCGACTGAGTAACTCCAACGTTAACTCATAGTCACTCCCTCAAATTTGGTATGGAACCTAAAAGATTTGAGTCGTCTGCCTGTTTTTAACAAACAGGGGCACTCAAATCCCTATTCCTACTAGGTAACCTATTGAGTTAATAGCCAACAAACATTGGCAAATCAAGGGGATCCGCCGCCTGGTACCTCTACTACTCAATCTAGATTGTGACGGAGACTAAGTAACTCCTATGTTAACTTAATAGTCACTCAAACTTAGTATGGAGCCTAAAAGGTATGAGTCGTTCGCCTGTTTTTAATAAACAGGGGCTCTCAACCACTACTCTTGCTAGGTTAGCAAATTATGAGTTAAAAGCAACAACATTGGCAATAAAGGGAAACAACCGGTACCCGCCGCTTGTTATCTTTACTACTCAATTCCTTGGCGACTAGGTAATACTCTATTTACTTGGTCAGACCACTTTCCTACTTGGTTAAAATTACAAAAAGACAGGCACGCCTGCCTAAAAAGGATCCAGACAAAATAGTTCGAATACCGATTGAATAAATGGCCGACTGATCGTCTATCCTGGAAACAGACAACCAGTCGTCCAGGGGCATAGGCGGCGTACTAACTATCCGTACCTGTCTGCAACGTTCGGCCATGTACAACAGTCGGTCTAGTAAACAATGGGATATTAGATATGGAATACTTGGACAAATTTGAAGCAAACAAAAATTCATTGCAAACAAAAATTCATTAAAAATAAGCCGGTCATTAAAGACCAGCAAAATATTCAAAGCCCCGGCCCCCTGGCCGGGTAAATACAAAGCAAACGGCACGCAGGCCGTGGAAAGAATACATTAAGCTTAAGAAGGGGGCAGTTCAGTATTAGCAGCTGCCGCCTGGTCAGCACTCTTCTTGCTGGACTCGGCTTCAGCTGCATCCTTTTTTGATGCCTTACCCCCAAGTGGCACAAGCGCCACAACCGGCTCCTCCTCCTCCTCCAACGCTTCTCCCAACGCCTCTTCTTCAGCAGCCGCCAGGATCTCTTGATTATATGTTTCCGAACACTGGCGGTACGTTCTTTCCCAAGAGGCAAAGTCGGCATTGGGGAACAGGCGGCCCCAGGTCATGCGCTGGATTTGAGCGGAGTCTTCCATCATCTCCCGGACGAGCTCTTTCTTCTCTTGCTCGGCCTTTTCCGAGAGCTCTTGGGTAAGACTCTTCTCTTGGCTCACCAGGCGTTCTTTTACGCTTGCCAAGGATTTCTCCATGGCTTCGTAAGAGTACATTTTTAGGCGAAGAGGTTTCAGCTCGGCCTTAAGATTTGTGATGGTCGCCTCCAGCTCGTCATTCTTCTTCTGGGCCGCCTCTAACTGAGCCCGAACAGCGGCGGTAGCCTGCGCCTGATAATAAAGAATATCAATGGTCAGTACTTCATTTTGGGCAATTTGAAACATTGCCTTATCACAGTCAGAGGCGGCCATAGCTTTTGCAGCCTTTACCTCTTTGTTCTTCCGATCAAGCGGCTTGCGAAGGCCGTTAACTCGGAGCAGGGCCTAAGTACAAAAAAAAAAACAGGCGTCAGTTTCCAAACAAAAAAGATAACAGGCGTCCTGGAATTCAAATACTCAAAAAGTATACCTCAGCAAGGACCCCTGCAATCCCATCAAGGTCAAGGGTGCCGACACCCCTGACCGCCTCCCTTTCAGATGGAGGAACTACTTTGATCATGGACTTGGCTACCTCTACCAAGTCAGGCCCCTGAGGGCCGGCTGCATCAAGCGTAAAAAAGCAAGTTAGACCTAGTCAAGAAGGAAGCAAGTGTAAAAGTTTTTACAAGTAATTGTCCATACTTCTAGGCGGCCCCGCCGGAGTTTTAGAAGAAGTGGCCGGCTGCTTCTCAGCCGCCACTGTTTTCCTGGAAGACCAGGAGAGCTTGCAACAGTCGTCCTCCGGGCCTTGGGGTCCGGCTGTTGCGAGGAAGAAGCTCTTGGAGTGCCCGACTGAAAAAAAAAAAAAAAAAAAAAAAAAAAAAAAAAAAAAGAGAGTTAGTATATGCATAAGACAACTCCTAAAAGAGGAAGAGTTTCGAAGCCTACCAAGGGTGCCCCCTTGTTGGGGGAGTCGGTACAAGACTGTTGCATGAGAGAGGCCCGCAACATGGCCGCCGCAGTCTTGGATGCTGTTATTTTACTCATGGCGTCAGCTGCAAAAAATAAACAGCAAAGTTAGTAAAAATCCCAAGTAAACAAGGCGTGAAAAAACAGAGTATTTGTCAGGCCGGCTACCTCTAGAGCACCGACTGCTGAGGCCACAGGCGGCCAAAAAGTACTCGTCATAGAGCCACTTGAAGCTCGGGACGCAGTTTAGGGTACTTGCTCTCGTACCCCTGAAGTAGAGTTCACCCTAGTCTCTACTTTGAAGAGTCCTTTGTCTAGGATCTCTTTTTTAGCCTTTGGGGGAACAGGCGGCATGCTGCGGCCGCCTGCGAGAAGAGGCGGATCCCTATTCCACTTGTTAAAGCGTTTGTTCAGCTCCGTGTCTGAACCCTCGATGATAAGGAAGGTGTTCCGCCAATCCTTCCATTTGTTCGCCTTACCTCTCGTCATGAGGTAGCCCCTATGGCTTGTTAATTGATACCAGCCGGTACCTCCCGACTTAGGGGTCCGGCTGAGATAGTTCATGTGGGCGAAAGCCTCAAAGCTTGGCTCCACCCCGTACATTTCGCACCCGGCCACATAGCCGAGTACGTTTACCCAAGAGTTGGGGGCTAACTGCCATAACCCCAAATCATACCCATCTAAAATCCGCTGAACAGCCGGATGTAATGGGAAGCGCAGTCCAGCTTTGATGGCCGCCACATAGCAGCCAAAGCAGCCGTCATCATAGCTGGTACCAGCCGGCCAGACGACAGTGTCTTCTGGATCCGGCACGAACAGTAAAAATTCGGGGCCCATTCTGTGGTTAGCTATAAAGCTCTCCACTTTGTCTTGCATGGCTGCGATCCGGCCCCGGGGTACCGTGCAGTAGTAGGGGGTGTTTTCCTCTCTGTAAGAGGCGGACGGCTCCGCCCAATTGCCCCCCTTCTCAACTGCATGAGAAAGCCTCGCCTCTTGTAGGCGGCTGTTTCTTTCTTCTGAGCCTGGAGAAGCGTGGCCAGAAGAGCTGGACTCGGACTCGTCCTCTGACGAGTCCGAAGAGGACGACTCCTCCCCTCTCCCAGAGGGGCCCGCCTCCTCTCCCTTAGAAGGAGCAGGAGGAAAATTAGACATATCAACGGTGAAATGGGAAGGGACCACCTTGACCCCTCCCTCAGAACTGTCGGCTTGGCAGCCGCCTCGTTTCACTTCTACATCTGGCGCCTGGTCAGATGTTTCACTAATGAGCACCCTTTGGGAGGAGCCGTCCGAGTTTGAGATCATAGCAGTCTTTTTTGTTCTAGCCATCACGTTCTGCATAGACACAGATACAGTCGGACTTTGTATAAAGGGCAAAGATGGGTCCAGAAAAGGGCAGGCGGCACTCCTAGTCCTAGATTCAGCCGTCCCCGGTGACCGGCTGATCACTAACTTAGGTCGTGTCGTGTGCTTCCGTGGTGCCATTTCAAAAAATAAAAAGAAAATTAAGAGTAAGAGAACTGAGTTACCTGAACGAGTGACGGTTGATGAAGTTCTGGAAATCCGGTGCAGTCGGCTTGTCAGAACAGGCGGTAGGCAGAAAAAGTCCAAAATGTCAGAGCAAGTTCAGGGGTCCGAATGTTCTCAAATAGTTCTCAAAGTGTGAAAATGACTCAAGGCAACTCTCCCTTATATAGGCGAAGTGAGAAGGCGAAGGGTCACTTCAAGAATTCAAAATTTGGGCGGGAAAAATCTCTCGTCCATTCGCCGACTGACACCTGTAGCAGGCCGTCGCCCGTTACAGTGCGACACCTGTCACAGGTAACACGTGACCAATCACGTGCCACCTGTGAGGGGCAAATGATTAGGGGATTTTGCTCCTACCAATCGGAATGCGCCACGTGGGCCAATCAGGACCTGCCAAGTGTCCCCTAGTTGGAACTGTCAGGGCTTGCCACGTGGCACGCGCTTATTCGTCCACCTTGGACCTGTTATGTCACGACATGTGGCATACTCCATGCCTAATGGAGAAACCGGCCACCCAGGCCCAACTTCCGAGGGAAGCCCAATCGGCCCTAGGTTTACCTAAACCTAGGATGGGCACGTTTCCCAAGGTTATAAATACCTCCTTAATCCTCATTAAGGGAAAGAACAGAACAGAAACGTTACGGAACACACTAATAACCGGCTGATCTCGCTAACAAAGCAGATTACCAACATTAAACACTCTCACCTAG